>NW_016809238.1:328348-382722 GCF_001698545.2 Rhinopithecus bieti
AANGGGTGTAAATTTGTTTGAGTTCTTTGTAGGTTCTGGATATTAGCCCTTTGTCAGATGAGTAGATTGCAAAAATTTTCTCCCATTCTGTAGGTTGCCTGTTCACTCTGATGGTAGTTTCTTTTGCTATGCAGAAGCTCTTTAGCTTAATTAGATGCCATTTGTCAATTATGGCTTTTATTTTTTTATACTATCGCCAGAACAGAAAACCAAATACCACATGTTCCCACTCATAGGTGGGAATTGAACAATGAGATCACTTGGACTCTGGAAGGGGAACATCACACACTGGGGCCTATTATGGGGAGGGGGTGGGGGGAGGGATGGCATTGGGAGATATACCTGATGCAAATGACGAGTTGATGGGTGCTGATGAGTTGAGGGGTGCAGCACACCAACATGGCACAAGTATACATACATATGTAACAAAACTGCACGTTCTGCACATGTACCCTAGAACTTAAAGTATAATAAAAAAAGATTATTATTTTATAAAACTGGAAAAAGAAAAGAATGTATTAAAATAGTCAGCAGACAATTCTACTTAAGCCAAACCAGAAGACCCAGTCATGTCTCAACAAACTTTTGACCTACAGAACCGTGAAATAATAAATGGGTCTTTTTTTTTTTAAGACATCAAGATTCTCGTAATTTGTTATGCAGTAATAGAAAACTAATACAGCTTTAGAAATTTAGGATACTTGGGATCCTAAAATGATTGTTCATTAGAAACATTTCCTAGTCCAGATATAGAAAAGAAATGTTTAGCTCTTGACAGCTATGATAATTAAGATCCACTAAAAAGGATTACCTATACAAACTGGAAAATAAACCTCGGTTTAAGCAAAAACATGTATTCACAGGAAAATGTTCATTGAATTAGAAAACAAAAATTAGCATTGAAAGAAAATCTTGTCCAGCTACTTGTCTTCAATTGTATAAATAATCGCTCAAGGAAGGCTGTATCTACCTCTTTTCCCAAAATTTCACAAGAAAGAATAATGCCTTCAAAATCCATCCAGGCATATTAAAATGCTACCTAATATCTAAATGCAATTTCTCTTAGCTAAATTTAACCACCACAGCCCTAGAAGATTACTAGTCAGGTTACACACACACACACACACACACACACACGCACGCACACAGACTTTTTATGTATCTAAAAAGAACAACTCAAAGGAAAAAATGGGTCTAGCTAACAGACATAGCTCATACTAATTACTTTTTAAATCGAACTTATTTGTTTATTTGCTTTTAGATTGATAAGTAAAAATTGTATATATTTATGGCATATAACATGATGCTTTGATATATGTATACAATACAATTTAGAATGGCTTAATCAAGCTATTTGACATATGTAGTATCTCTCAGATTTATTTTTTGTGGCGACATCATTTAACCTACTCTCTTAGAAATTTTGAAGTATACAACATATTGTTATTAACTATAGATACCATGATATACAATAGATGTATTAAACTTCTTTCTCCTGTATAACTGAAATTTTTTGTCCTTTGACCAACATCTCCCCAGTTCCCTCACCCCCAGCTGCTGATACCCATTTTATTCTCTTTTTCTATGAGTTCAAGTTTTAGATTTCACTTATAAGTGAGATCATGCTATATGTGTGTTACTGTGCCTAGCTTATCTCGCTTAACACATTGTCCTCCAACTTCATCCATATTGTTGCAAGTGAGAGGATTTCTTTCTTTTTAAAACTTGAATACTATTCCGTTCTATATACATGCCACATTTTCTTATCCATTCATCCATTGATGGACACTTAGGTTGATTCCATATCTTGGCTAGTGTGAGTAACGAACACTACTGCAATGAACATGGCAGTGCAGATATCTCTTTGACATACTCATTTCATATCCTTTGGATATATACCCAGTAGAGGGATTGCTTGATCCCATGATAGTTCTATTTTTAATTTTTGTGAGTACATAGTAGGTATATATATTTATGGGATACATAAGATGTTTTGATACAGGCATGCAATGCATAATGATCACGTCATAAAAATTGGACTATCCATCCCCTCAAGCATTTATGCCTTGTGTTACAAACAATGCAATTATACTATTTCAGTTATTTTTAAATGTACAATTATTGTCGACTATAGTTACCCTTTTGTGCTATAAAATAGTAGTAGGTCTTATTCATTCTTCCTAACTATCTTTATTATGCCCATTAACCATTCCCACCTCCCCACCTCCCCACCCCCATTAGCCTTTTCAGCCTCTAGTAACCATCCTTCTACTCTCTATGTCCATGAGTTCAATTGTTTTGATTCTTAGATCCCACAAATAAGTGAAAACATGCGATGTTCGTATTTGTGTGGTTGGCTTATTTCACTTAACATAATGATCTCTAGTTCCATCCATGTCATTGCAAATGACAGGATCTCATTCTTGTTTATGGCTGAATAGTACTCCATTATGTATATGTACCACATTTTCTTTATCTGTTCATCTGTTGATGAACACTTACATTAATTCCAAATCATGGCTATTGTGAACAGTGCTGCAACAAATATGGGACTGCAGATATCTCTTTGATATACTGATTTCCTTTCTTTTGGATATATACCTAGTAGTGGGATTGCTTGATCATATGGTAGCTCTATTTTTAGTTTTCTGAAGAGCCTCCAAACTGTTCTCCAGAGTGGCTGCACTCCCACCAACAGTGTATGAGGGTTCCCTTTGATCCACATCTTCATTATTTGTTATTGTCTGTCTTTTGGATAGAAACTGTTTTAACTGGGCTGAGATGACATCTCACTGCAGTTCTGATTTGCATTTCTTTGATGATAAATGATGTTGAGCACCTTTTCACCTGCCTGTTTGCCATCTGCATGTCTTCTTTTGAGAAATGTCTACTCAAAACTTTTGCCCATTTTTTGATCAGGTTATTCAACTTTTTTTCTACAGAGTGGTTTGAACTCCTTATATGTTCTAGTCATTCATTCATTGTCAGATAGGTAGTTTGTAAACATTTTCTCCCATTCTGTGGGCTTTTTACTTTGTTGATTGTTTCCACCACTGTGCAGAAGCTTTTTAACTTCATGTGATCCCATTTGCCAACTTTTGCTTTGATTGCCTTTGCTTCTGGGGTATTACTCCAGAAAACTTGTTCCCAGACCAACGTTCTGGAGAGTTTCCCCAATGTTTTCTTATTAGTAGTATCACAGGCTGAAGTCTTAGATTTAAGTCTTTAATCTATTTTGACATGATTTTTATGTGGTGAGAGATAGGGGTCTAGTTTCATTCTTCTGCTTATTTATATCCAGTTTTCCTAGCTCCATTTATTGGAGAGACTATCTTTTTCAAAGTGTATGTTCTTGGCACATCTGTTAAAAATGACTACACTGTAGCTGTCTGAATTTGTTTCCGGGTTCTCTATTCTGTTCCATTGGTATATGCGTCTGTGTTTATGCCAGTACTATGCTGTTTTGGTTACTATAGCTCTGTAGCATAATTTGAAGACAGGTAATGTGACTACTCCAGTTTAGTTCTTTTTGCTTGATATAGCTTTGGCTGTTCTGGGTCTTGTGGTTACATATATTTTTAGAATTGCTTTTCCTATTTCTGTGAAGAATGTCATTAGTATTTTGATAGAGATTGCATTGAATATGTAGATTGCTTTGGATACTATGGACATTTAACCAATATTGATCCTTCTAATCCATAAACATGGACTCTCTTTCCATTTTTTGGTGTCCTCTCCAATTTCTTTCATTAGTATTTTATAGTTTTCATTATCAAGATCTTTCACTTATTTGCTAAAGTTAATTGCTAGGTATTTACTTTTGTGTGTGGCCACTGGGATTACTTTTTTAAATTTCTATTTCACATGGTTTGCTGTTGGCATATAGAAATGCTACTGATTTTTGCATGTTGATTTCATATCCTGCAACTTACTAAATTTATCATTTCTAATAGTTTTTTGTGGAGTCTTTAGTTTTTTCCAAGTATAAGATCATATCATCTGCAAACAAGGATAATTTGACTTATTCCATTCCAATTTGGATACACTTTCTTTCTTTCTTGTCCGATTTCTCGGACTTCTAGTACTATACTGACTAACAGTGTTGAAAGTGGGCATTCTTGTCATGTTCCAGATCTTAGAGGAAAAGCTTTGAGCTTTTCCACATTCAGTATGATACTAGTTTTGGGTCTGTTTGGATGGCTTTTATTATGTTGAGGTGTGTTCCTTCTATCCCCAGTATTTTGAGGATTTCATTTTTTATCATAAAGGAATGTTGAATTTTATCAAATGCATTTTCAGCATCAATTGAAATGATCATATGACTTTGTCCTTCATTCTGTTGATATCATATATCACACTGATTGATTTGCATATGTTGAACTATCCTGGCATCCCAGGGCTACATTCCACTTGGTCGTGATGAATGATCTCTTTAATGCATTGTTGAATTTGGTTTGCTAGTATTATGTTGAGAATTTTTGCATCAATATTCATCAGATATACTGGCCTGTAGCTTTCTTTTTCTGATGTATTCTTGTCTGATTTTGGTGTCAGGGTAATACTGCCCTTGTAGAATGAGTTTGGATGTATTCCTTCCGCCTCTATTTATCAGAATAATTTGAGTACTATTTGTATTAGTTTTTTAAACGTCTGGTAGAATTCAGTGGTGAAGTGATCAGGTCCTGGGCTTTTCTTTATGGGGAGACTTTTATTATGACTTTGATCTTGTTACTTGTTATCGAGTCTGTTTAGGTTTTGGATTTCCTAGTTTTAATTTTTTTGAGGTACCTCCATCATGTTTTCCAAAATGGTTGTACCAATATACATACCACCAACAGTGAATAGGGTTCCACTTTTTTCCACATTCTCACCAATACTTATCTTTCATCTTTTTTACTGTAGCCACTCTAATGGGTATGAGATGATATCTCATGGTTTTTATTTGTATTTCCCGGATGATTAGAGATGTTGGGCATTTTTTCATATACGTGTTGGATTTCTATATGTCTTCTTTTGAGAAATGTCTATTTAGGTCTTTGTCCATTTCTTTATCAGTCTATTTGTTTTGGTGCTATTGAGTTGTGTGAATTTCTTATATATTTTATATATTAACCCCTTATCACATATACAGTTTGGAAATATATTCCCTCATTCTATGAGTTATTTATTCTCTATTGATTATTTGCTGTGCAGAAGATGTTTTACCTTGATGTAATCCCATTTGTCTATTTTTGCTTTTGTGGCCTGTGTTTTGATCATTTTGAGTATTACCCCAGAATATAACGGAACATTTCCCTATGTTTTCTTCTAGTAGTTTTATAGTTTCAGGTCTTATCTTTAAGACCTTAATCACTTTTAAGTTGATTTTTGAATATGATATGAGTGGAGGATCAAATATCATTCTTCAGCATGTGGACTGTCAGTTTTTCTAGCATCATGTATTGAAAAGATGATTGTTTCCCCATTGTATTTTCTTGGCATCTTTGTCAAAAATTGATTGACCATAAATGAATGCATTTCTTTCTGGGCTCCCTATTCTGTTCCAGTGGCCTATACGTACATTTTTGTACTGTTTATGTGTACTTGGAAAAGACAGTTATGCTGTCAGGTCTAATTTCTTAATCTATGAAATGAAAAATGAGAAGAAGGAAAAGCAGAATGGGCAGAAGGAGACAATGATTATAAAAGCTAAAATTTATTAGATAGTTAAAAGTATATTACTATATCCATATACTCACTGCTTAAACACATCCTATGAGGTAAATACTATCATTTTATGAAACAAGTATCACCTTAATACCAAAACCACAAAAGGACATAACAACAACAACAAAAAAGAAAACTACAGACCAATATCCATGATGAATATAGATGCACAAATCCTCAGTGAAATACTAGCTAATCAAATCTAACAGCATGTCAAAAAGACAATCCACAATGGTCAAGTGGGTTTCATACCCAGGAAACAGGGATGGTTTAACAAACACAAGTGAATAAATGTGAATTAAAAACAGAATTAACATAAACAGAATTAAAAACGAAAATTAGATAAATAGAATTACAAACAAATATCACTTGGTCATCTCAGTAGATGCAGAAAAAGCCTCTGACAAAATCCATCAACTCTTTATGATTAAAAACCCTCAGCACAATTGGGATAGAAGGGACATACTTTAATGTAATAAAAGCCATTTATGACAAACCCACAGCAAACATAATACCGAATGGGGAAAAGTTGAAAGCATTCCCTTTGAGAACTGGAACATGACAAGGATGCCCACTCTCACCACTTCTATTCAAAATAGTACTGGAAGTCCCAGTCACAGCAATCAGACATGAGAAAGAAATAAGGGACATCCAAATCAGTAAAGAGGAAGTAAAACTGTCACTCTTTGCTTATTATATAATTGTATACTTGGAAATCCTAAAGATTCCTCCAAAAAGCAACTAGAACTGATAAATGAATTCAGCAAAGTTTCAGGATACAAAATTAATGCACACAAATCAGTAGGTTTGCTATACACCAACAGCAACCAAGCTGAAAATCAAATCAAGAACACAACCCCTTTTTACAACAGCTGCAAATAAATAAATAAATAAATAAATAAATAAATAAATAAATAACACTTAGGAATATATCTAACCAAGGAGATGAAAAACCTCTACAGGGAAGACTACAAAAGAAGGCTAAAAGAAACTATTAACAATCTCTTTTGCATAAGGAGCATTATACTTAGAGCGATTAAGTAGCTTGTTTAAGATTACAAAGTTATTAAATATGGAGTTTAAATTTAAACCCTAATCTCTATGACTCCAACACCAAAGCACTTAGCCACTGTGCTATTTGGATGTACCTAATTATGGTGTTTTTGTGAAGGTTAAATGAAATAATGAATGTGAACTAACACTGAAAAATATTTGTTATTATTGCACTTAAAAGACAACAATTTAGTCATTCTTTAGTCTTCTTTTTCCAGGTTATTTCACAGGTATTCCAAGATAAAGCTACTATAATCTCACTAACTAGTAGTTGGGGAAATTTTCTGTCAAATATAAGACTGTTAAGTTTTCTTTTTACCCAGAGATGATACCTGTAATCCACAAAACCAGATTTCTTATTGACAATAATTTTCTCTGCTTTGTTTGGTAGTATTAAGTGATAAGAAGCATACGCTGATACAGAAACATAAATATCTGTTTTGACCCAATGAGGACTTGGAAAGTATCATTCATCAAATTGAAAAATGAAATATATAATATAAATATAATTACTGGATTTACAAATGTTGGACTGAATCAATAAACAAAATCAAAGGCAATTATAATTCCAATGAGAGAATGTTAATTTTAACAATGTAAAAACAACATAGCTCATAAAAATGTAGAGGATGAGGAAGGGAGACGAGGTAGAGAGAAACATGGAGCCATAATTTAAAGATAGGAATAGAAAAAACAAAACTGAAAAAAAAAAAAAAGAATAATTGCAAACAGTAGCCTGGGACAGGCAGTAGAGGGTAGTAATATAAGACAGTAAATTTCCTATCACTGATTGTGTGTTGTTAATAATTACTGTGTGAAACTGATAAATTTTTAAAATTAACAGAATAATTTAGGATTTTAAAACAAGAGTCAATTACAGGAAGGGTTGAGTAGTCATTAAGGAGTGTGGATTGGGGTGGTAGTGTTTTACTTTTAAATTTATGTCTTTTGGTGTTACTTTAATTTTAATTTTTGTTTTTATCATTTGCATGTATTACTTATAGAGTAATAAAATTATCACATAGCTAACCCAAAGGCAATCCTAGTTTGAATGTCAGACAATAGAGAAAGGAGAAAACTTGCCTTAGGTATCAGACACAGGTATAAAAATAACAGAGATGAATCTCTTAAATGTAATGTTTAATGGAAAAAAAGCAAGAGATAAAAGTATGTATTTATTTAGATAAAATTCAGAAATGGATAATCAGACTATATTATTTAGGGATGCACGTAAGGTTGATAAAACTAGAGGAAACCAAGTAACTGATTATTACAAAGCACAAATTATGGCTGTCTTAAGGGAGGAAGGAACTGTGATCTGGGAGGGAAACAATAGAGGTTTTTGGGGTCCCTAAGTTGTCTATTTCTTGACCTGAGTGGCGGGTAGTTGACACTTATTAGAAAAGGAAGGCTATGGGCCAATTTCAATATAAAATAGTGCTCATACTTATTAGATTTCAAGAAAATTAAAATTTAAACCACAAAGATATATTTGCATACACCTACTAGTTTGCCAACAATGTGAGAGTTGTTAGTATACCTAAATTAAACATATAAATATAAAGTTTATAGTATACATAGTATCACATATACGTAAGCACAAGTATATTTATAACACACTCTCCCATATACATAATAAACTCATACCATATGTAAATATGTAACACAAACTATATTTATAATCAACTCTTCTATATATAATAAACTCATACATATGTAATATTTCTCATAATTTTAAAAAATGACTTCATTTCTCCCCTGAACAAAAGACACCATGGGGCCAGGTGCTGTGGCTCACACCTGTAATCCCAAGACCTTGAGAGGCCGAGACGGGTGGATCACCTGAGGTCAGGAGTTCAAGACCAGCCGGGGCAACATGGTGAAACCCCATCTCCACTAAAAGTACAAAAAATAAAAATAAAAAAAAATTAACCCGGCATGGCGGTGCATGTCTGTAGTCCTATCTACTTGGGAGGCTGAGGCAGAAGAATTGCTTGAACCCAGGAGGCAGAGGCTGCAGTGAGCCGAGATCGCTTCATTGCACTCCAACCTGGGCAACAGAGCAAGACTGTCTCAAAAAAAAAAAAAAAAAAAAAAAGATATCATGATCAAGTCGAATTTTTTCCAGACAAAGAAACTATAAGGAAAATTACAGACCCATAACCTTTATAAAAATTATTAAAATTAAAATAGAACTACCATATGATCAAGGAATACCACTACTGGGTATATATCCAAAGGAAATGAAATCAGTATGTTAAGGAGCTATCTGCACTCCCATGTTCAATGCAGCATTATTCACAATAGCTGAGACATAGAAACAACCTAAATGTCCATTGATGAATAACGGATAAGGAAAACATGGCATACATAATGTCCTCCAGGTTCATCCGTGTTGTCAAAAATCACAGGATTTCCTTCTTTTTTAAGGTATTCAGGCTTATGTTGAATAATAAACCAGACACAAAAGGACAAATAGTACATGTTACCGATTATAAGATGAATCTAAAATTGTCATACTCATAGAAGCAGTGAATGGAATGGTTGCTAGGGACTTGGGGGGAGAAAGGAGGGTCAAAAGGTATACATTTTGGTTATACAAGGTGTGTAAGTCCCAGAGATATACTGGACAGCATAGTGCCTGTAATTAACAATATTGTGTCGTAAACTTACGATTTTACCAACAAAGTAAATCTTATGTTAATTATCCTTATCATACAAATAATAATAAAGAAATTGGGAGCAAACTTTTAGAGGGGATGAATAAGTTCATGATGTAGATTGTGGTGATGGTTTCACAGAGAATACTTATTTCCAAATTCATTAAGTTGTATATATTAAATATGTACAACTTTTGTATGTCAACTTTTGTATGTCAATCATACCTTAACTAATTTTAAATAATCAGTTTTATTTCTTATACACTAGTAATGAACAATCTAAAATGCAATGAAGAAAAGATTTATGATAGCATCAAAAGAACTAAATATTTAAGAATAAATGGAACATAAGTCAAAGCCCATACACTGAAAATTACAAAATATAGTTGAAAAAATTAAAGAAGACAAAAATAAATAGAAATATATCTTATGTTCATGTATTGAAAAATTTAACACTGTTAAGATGGAAATACTCTTCAGATTGATATACATATTCAATACAATCCCTACCAAAATCCCAGCTGTTTTATTGGCAGAAATTGATAAGCTAATCCTAAAATTCATATGGAAATGCAAGGGACCCTTGGCATAAAGAAAGATATATATATATCGGCAAAACAGAATTGAGAATCCAAAAAGCAACCCATATATAGACATCCATGGTCAACTGATTTCTGACAAGGCTGCCAACACTATACAATGGGGAAAAGAATAATCTTTCCAACAAATGGTGTTGGGACAACTGAACAATCACATGCAAAATAATGAAGTTGGATACTATCCTATACCATATATAATAACTCAAAATGGATCAACAACCTAAATATAAGAGTTAAAGCTATAAAACTCATAGAAGAAAGTACAGGAATAAATCTTTGTCAACTTGAGTTAGACAACTGTTTCTTAAATGTGATACCTGAAGTCTGACCAAAGAAAATATAGATAAACTGAATTTCATCAAAATTAAAAACATATGTGCTTCAAAGGACACCAAAAGAAAGTGAAAATGCAAACCACAAACTAGGAGAAAATATGTGCAAATCACTTATCAGATACGTGACTTATATGCAGAATACATAAAGAACTCCTACAACTCAACCATAAAAAGACAAATAACCCAATTTAAAAATGGGTAAATATGTTAAATAGACATTTCTCCAGGAAAGATAGAAAAATGGCCAGTAGGCACATAAACAGATGCTCAATACAGTCATTAGGAAAATGCAAATCAAATCTAAAATGAGATAGCAGTTCACATCCACTAGGATGGTTACAATGAAAGTGACAGACGATAATAAATGTTTAAGAGGATAGAGAGCAATTAGAACCATCATTCATTGCTGGTAGGATTACAAAACGCTATAGCCAGTTTGGTAAGCAGTTTGGTAGTTCTTCAAAATGTTCAATGTTACTATATTACCCAGGAGTTTTTTCAAAATGTTATAGATTTACCATACTATTCAGCAATTTCACTTCTAGCTACACACCCAAGAGAAATAAAAACATATATCCGTAGATAAAGTATGTGAATGTTCATTGCAGCATTATTGTTAATAGCCCCAAAGTAGAAACAACCCAAATATCCATCAAGTGATGAATGGGTAAATAAAATTTGCTTTATCCATACAATGGAATATTACTTGTGAATAAAAAGTAATGAACGATTAATAAATGCTCTATAATGGACAAACCTTGAAAGCATTATGCTAAGTGAAAGACTAACTAAAAATATCACATAGTGTATTATTTTATTTATTGAAATATCCAGAATAGGTAAATAAATAAAGACAGAACACAGACTGGTGTCTTCCATGGCCTGGGGAAGAGGAGAATGGGAAGCAATTGCATAATGGGTAGAGGGTTTTCTTTTGGAGTGATGAAAATGTTTCAGAATCAGATAGACGGGGTGGTTGTACAATATTATGAAAGCTCCAAGTGCTACTACATTGTATACTTTAAAATGGTTAATTTTATGTTATGTCAATTTCACCTCAATAAAAAAATAAAGGCTGGAAAAAAGAAACTATCCCAAATGGGTTGACTCAAGCTCTGCCCTCTCTCACCCAAACCACTGACATAGCATTCTAACTGGAATTACTGTTTTTAGTTTTACCTCTCTATGATACATGCTCCACAGAGCAGCCAAAAATGACCTTTTAAACTTAAACCAGATCCTATCACTCACTTCTTCCAACAGTGTGTCATTGCACTTAGACTGAAATCCGAATACCCTACCTTAGCCCCACAACGTGATCTACACCTTGTCCCCCTCTCCAAAGTCGTCTGGTACCATTTTCACTCTGGCCCTTCCTTTGTTTCTGGATCATACCAGCCTCCTTTCTGATATGCAGCCTTTGGATTAGTTGGTCTCTTTCCTTTGCTGGCTTCTCGTTATACAGAGTTCTGCTTATAAGTTCAGAAGTTCTCAGAGAGTTCTCTAAACTCCCAGGCAAAAGAAGACACCTAAACACTCGTTTCTTTTTATCTTCGTATTTTACTTCTTGACAAGCATCTTCAAAGCTGTTATTTTCTTCGGCTTGTTTGTTTCTCATTTGTTTCTTTATCATCTCTTATTGCCAGAGCAGCTATTTTGGAATCATACTGCTAGGTATCTAATCCCAGCTCTGTCACTTTTGGGACAAATTATATTATCTGTACATAATTCATAAGGTTGTTGTGAAGCTTAGATGTGGTAATTTTTATAGAATGCTTAAAACTTTAGTAAAGGCTAAAAAGCAGTAGTATATGCTAGTTATTATTATTATGTATTTTCAATTCTTTTAGTGATCATCCATATAAATGATGGCATTTGGTATGATTTTCATATATTCAAACCACATCTTTATTTTTTTTCTTTATCTGTTGGTTTTATGTTACCTAGAAAAAGCATCTGTTTTTTTCAGATTTCTATGGTTCTGTGAGCAGTTTTCATCCTTCTGACATACATACACTATCAAAATAATAAAAGTTGCCCATGATGTCCTTTACTTCTCTTGCAGCAATTAGGTGGGACATCTCTGCTTTCTTTATCCCTTCCCTAAATGCTTCCCATCAACATACTTCTTATCTGAGATCTGTGAGTAGCCTTCTCCAGTCTACACATTCCTTCACAAATACCCACCTCACAGAAACACTGGCCCCAGTGTCCTGAGAGCCACAGAGTTAAGGTAACAAATATGGAGGGGACTAGCATAGCTGATAGGGGATTCTGAAGGCACAACACCACATTCACATTTGTGCTTGGTGAGGAAATAGTAATTGTCTTAGGTTGAAGCTTCAGTAATAGTCATAAAATCAAGGAAGTGAGAGGGCACACTGAGAAATGGATTTTGAATTTCCAGCTAGTGGGAGATCATCTAGGTAGACAACAAAGATGAAAGAAAATGATCAAATAAATAGAAAAACAAACTTGTCAGAAAAAAATCTCCCAAACACCCATCAACTAATAGTTTTACCATATTCACTGAACCTTTTGTACACGTAGACAGTCATCGCCATTTATAGGTATACGGAGAACCGTAAAGTCTTTAGAAAACCATGAAACTGACATAGCAACGTTTCAAAACATAAAACAGGGATTCTAATTGAGTAAAACTGTTGCAAAACATTACACAATTCTGTTGCTCTGAAAATATTAATGTGATCCTCCAGGATATAAATATACCTTCACTGAAATAAATTATGAACTAAAAGTATTCTTGATTATTTTATCTTACCAAGTGAAGCGATATGTATATTTTATATTTATATTTTCCATGCACAGTGGTCTGTTTTTCTATTATCTTTTCTTATGAGAGGCATAATGACAAATAATTCCAAAGAGTGTATAGCATTATTACAGCAGGTCAATCAAATGGCTAATTGTCTCCAGGAATAGCCCTCTTACCTAAGTGACATTATCTTGCTTTAAAGGTGATTAAAATAACAAATGAAGAAGTGATTTCATTTTTTAAAAACAATTCTGCAAGGAACCAGTCCATCACTGATGGATATTTGGGTTGGTTCCAAGTCTTTGCTATTGTGAACAGTGCTGCAATAAATATACGTGTGCACGTGTCTTTATAGTAGAATGATTTATAATCCTTTGAGTATATACCCAGTAATGGGATTGCTGAGTCAAATGATATTTCTGGTTCTAGATGCTTGAGGAATCGCCACACTGTCTTCCACAATGGTTGAACTAATTTACAGTCCCACCAACAGTGTAAAACATTCCTATTTCTCCACATCCTCTCCAGCATCTGTTGTTTCCTGACTTTTAATGATCACCATTCTAACTGGCGTGAGATAGTATCTCATTGTGGTTTTGGTTTGCATTTCTCTAATAACCAGTGATGATGAGCTTTTTTTCATATGTTTGTTGATCAGATTAAAGAAACACAGAAAAGCATATTTCTGAGAAAACTCTGTTATAGATAAAAGTAACATGGAATCTGGGAGGCAGAGGTTGCAGTGAGACGAAATCATGCCAGTGCACTCCAGCCTGGGGGACAGAGCGTGACTCTGTCTCAAAAAACAAAACAAAACAAAAAAACACCCTCATGCAATGAAAATCATGGCAGAGCACATTAATTTAATTGCTATAGAATTATATGACAGCAAATCACATGAAACTTTCACTCTGGTGGCTACCTTAGTATGAAGGTCTTTGTATCCAATGATCACTTTTATGGTTTGGACAAGATAACTTCCTTCATTTCCATCAAACACGTGGGTTTGTGGAAGCAACACGAATGAACAGACTACTCTGTTTTACTGGTTCTATCAGAGTGATCACAGGATACTTGGTCATGTTTTAACTCTCTGCTTCAGTTTTCTACTTTCTGCCAAGAGAAAAGAAAGTTTTCTTTCTATATTCATATTACATAGTTTCCTAAAACAAAACAAATAATGCATGAGTATAGTATATACTATTACTGGAATTCACACAGGTACATACAGACTGCATAATGTGTGTGTACAAACTGAAAAATTTGTGGTACTATCAATATTTTAGCCTTTTGACTATAGTCAGCATAACCTTTTATGCTTTTCTCCGTATTTTAAAGGCAGAACTTATTTTTTTACATAAAATATTCAGGAAAGGCTCTGCAGAAGCTGGTTCACACCTACATTAATCTTTACAGGTATTTCTTTTATAAAACTCCACATAGATTTCCTTTTAGTAGCAAAACATTGGCTGTTTACATTCTAGTTCATTAAACAAGGTAATTCTCCAACTGTGAACAAAGGTCATTAACTTGTAATTCATACCCAAATCAATAGAGAATTACAATAAGATGAATCTTGCAGGGTGTAAAGGAAAAGTTAGTTCAGAACTTCATTCAGAAGGCCTTCCTGACTTGGCTTTAACTGAATTTCACTCCAATGCTTTGTTCCAAACACCGTTCAAAATGCTGTGTATGTGAAGGTTTCTCAGAGACTCCTACTTCTCAATTTACCACTAAACTGGGAAAATTACTGTGGTTTTCTTTGTAAGCAAAATATCATAATAGCAACAGCAGGATTATTCAACACCATCATATCTTCCATATGTTATTATTATTCAAATTGGACTGTTTCTTTAAGCTTTATTTTTTTAAATATGACTTCTCCCCACAGCAATACTATTGGTAAAAATCTGCAGCATCGTTTTTTAAACTTTGAAGTCAAAGCGGTACCAAGACAACCCAAATCCTCAATAATATCAAAAGCTTTTCATCCATTGTGCAAAAAAAAAAAAAAAAAAAAAAAAAAAATCCAGACTACTGATCTAATAAATACCAAAATTTCAGAATTGTTTCGCATTTTCCACATTATAGTTTGATATGTTAAATCAGACAGCATGTGAGAACATTAGTTTTTCAGTTAGGCAGAGTCGTGTTTGAATCTTTACAATTTACTAATTAAGCAATAATAAGCAAGTTATTTAACCTTTTTGAGCCTTAGCTTCTTCGTCTGAGATAACGATAAACCACTCCCCTTCAGTTATTTACTGAGTTAATCATGTGAAGTGCCTATAAGATAGCTCCATAAATGATTTCTGTTTTATAGACATTATTGATTTTTTAAAAAATTATGTTTTAAGATGGACCAAAGATCCAATATGTATTAATGTAACTTGTATATACTCACAATTTAAAATCTATTTTAAAACCCAAGACATAATTGGATAATGTCCTGTAAAGGACATACTTATCAATTAATAGAGATTATAGAAGAAACATGCTATATAAAGTTCAACGTGCCACTCACAATTACAAGACAATATTTTAAAAGCAGCTTGCTAAAAAAATTTGTCTCTCTTTTTACTTGTGGAGTCTGATTAAGATGCTTAAACCTCAAGATTTATGCCCATCTGCCTCTCCTCTTGCTGCCAGGATCTATGATTTGCACATGGTTTTCCACTGTGAAACTAGTTGGGGTGGGAAGGAGTGAAGGATAGTTTTTTTTTTTAATTTTTTTTTTTTTATTATACTTTAAGTTCTAGGGTACATGTGCATAACGTGCAGGTTTGTTACATATGTATACTTATGCCATGTTGGTGTGCTGCACCCATCAACTCGTCAGCACCCATCAATTCATCATTTATATCATGTATAACTCCCCAATGCAATCCCTCCCTCCTCCCCCCTCCCCATGATAGGCCCCAGTGTGTGATGTTCCCCTTCCCGAGTCCAAGTGATCTCATTGTTCAGTTCCCACCTATGAGTGAGAACATGCGGTGTTTGGTTTTCTGTTCTTGTGATAGTTTGCTAAGAATGATGGTTTCCAGCTGCATCCATGTCCCTACAAAGGACGCAAACTCATCCTTTTTTATGGCTGCATAGGATTCCATGGGGTATATGTGGCACATTTTCTTAATCCAGTCTGTCACAGATGGACATTTGGGTTGATTCCAAGTCTTTGCTATTGTGAATAGTGCCGCAATAAACATACGTGTACATGTGTCTTTGTAGTAGAATAATTTATAATCCTTTGGGTATATACCCAGTAGTGGGATGGCTGGGTCATATGGTACATCTAGTTGTAGATCCTTGAGGAATTGCCATACTGTTTTCCATAATGGTTGAACTAGTTTACAATCCCACCAACAGTGTAAAAGTGTTCCTATTGAGTGAAGGATAGTTTTAAACAAGACAGAACAAAACTAATCTCCATCCGTAAACAGATTCGTTTTTCCCTTCTAAACTCATGTAGTCTGAAGTACATGTTGGGGCGAATGATAACCAAAGTAACCAACTTTAAAATAATTTCATGACTACAGCAATTTCCTCTTATATTACCAAATAATAAATACTGTATGTTTCTATTTGTTTTTGTATTTACCATAGAGGTTAATAAGAGATGATATTACCAATGGATTAAAAATAGAGGATATTAGAAAATGGAAAGTTATTTACTAGTATGTACTTTTTCTTTGTAAGTATGAATTACAGCATCCTTTAGGCACAATTTCATTTGAAATCACAGTTTCTCATCATGAGTCTTTGTACTTGTGCACCCGATGGCTGAGGCAGCATATGAGGAAAGGTTTAGACTCCACTTAGCCAGAGGGCAAGTCAAACAAATCACAAGTGAGTCTGTAAGACACAATCTCATTACCATAAAAATTACCACTGTAAATGCAGTGGTAACTCAAATTGCTTAAGAGCATGTTTTCTCACCTTTCTCTAACCTGCAGATATCTTTGGGAATAGTGGCCTTAGTGGCCAAGGCCAGTCTTCTGGACTGAAGAGCTAAGTGTCATGGAAAGACGCTTCTTGTACCATCAGACCCTAGGTTGGCCTGGGAGCTGCAGGGAAATTGTCCACAGACAATTCTGACCAGTGAAACCAATCAGCAGAACCTAGTCAAAGGAGGTTTCACATGGTGTTCTAAATGTTCTCAGATATCATATAAATCTTCAGTTTTTTTTCATGGTGGTTTTGTAAATAAGAAACAATTGGTTCTTAACTAAAAATTATTACATAAACTGATGTCCTTCATTCTTCAACTCATCAAATAGCACTAGTGCTAAATGTGGGCCGGGTTACAAACAATTTTATAATGAGTTTTATTGCTTTTAAAACACATGTTTCAAATGCTTTTCTCTAATTCAAATACATAATTTTAATTCAAAAGGGTAATTCTATTTTTAATATGGCCACTGTTATTATTTACTCATTATAACAACAAGGATGCACGGAAACATTTAGATAAAGTGTCTATTTCAGTGAACGTCACCACTTACTATTCCTTGTGGAACATATTTAATTGCCTGCTAAAGTTGGAGAAGTCTTGTGTAACTTTTACCGACAATCATCCTCGTGACCATCATCATTCCCAAAGATCAATTTAACGTAACTCCGTGAAAGAAGTCCATATCTTCAAGAATTTCCTGGAAAGTGTTAAGATAGAAAGACAAGTAGTTTCCCAGTGAGACTATAAAGACTGAGAAACATTGCTTTGAATCCTGACTCAGTCCCTTTTGAAACCTTTACAATAATCATATTAAACATGTTTTTGAACCATCTGAGATTCAGTTTCCTCAACTTAAAACTGGGGTTATAATAACTACATCATCGAGTATGGTGAAGAGTATGTGAGATAATTTATGTAATTCACACAGCACATTGTAGGGACTCATACTGTAGGTTGCTATGTAGCTAGAACATTTAGGATAATGCTCGCCACTTCAATATCAAGAAAGCTCACTCCATTGGAGGAGCTGCTGTACCTCCTATGCAGTTTAGTAAGAAACGATGACTTGGGAAATGCTAAAGGGATAACAGAACACTAATATGAAAAGTGAAGTACATTTTTATATTTTACTCAAATGTTTTGTATACAAAGGCAGAAATACAACACAAGCCACAAATCAATAAAATCAATTTAAAATTATGAATCTGATATTTTATATTTTTTTCTTAATCAATCCTTGACATCCATGGTGACTTTATGCTTACAGCACATCAATTCAGACAAATTTCAAACGCTCAGTAGCTATATGTAGTTAGCTCCTGTATTAGAAAATGCACATTAATGAACATCTGACTGAATTTATCAATATTCATCTCAATGTTCCAGCAGTCTCTGGACACAGCCACAACTACACATTTGCTAATTCTGTAAAGTTTATATGTGATTCTCAAGGATAGCTATATTCTCCACTGAGATGACTTAAAAGAAACTCTGACTATTGAATTGTGAAAAAGCTTTCCAAAATAAAATGTAATTACAAATGTTGTGAACCAATCTTCAATGTTTTTTCAAAAGAGTTTGAATAAATATAGATTCTTTAATTTAACAAGGTTGATTTTTCTTCTGTTAAGAGTTTAAATAACAGAAATGTCAAAACACTCTAATCTTTTTTTTCCTGGTGATGCTTTAATGTTAAAAATATTTCTCTAGAATACACACCATATGTCGTGAGGGAAGGAGAAAAAATGTTTTCCATAAGTGAATGAAATTTTATAATCAGCCATATGAGCTACAAGTCTTTTAAACTCTTGAAAGATATAGAGCAGCCATTATTCAATGAGGCCGTGGCTGCTCATTATACATAGACAGGAATTACCTAAGGTAAGAGGAACTAATGTCAAAAATACATAAACACATTTTTTAAATGTAATAGAATGAATAGGGAGGTTCGTTTATGCTTTGGAGGGCTTTGTACGATCCAGCATCAAAAATTATATAAAAATGCCTTTTGTTGATAAAGGCACACCTAATGCTTTGGTAGCTACTGAGTTGAATTCAAAGCTAAGCCAAGATAAAGAAATTCCTTGGAAAAAGATAATTAAGTCTCTATTATGAAAAAAGGTAATTTTCAAACTATGTTCTGTCTTCTCATAAAGGTAATAAATATTAATAATCTCCAGGTTTCCTAATCTATTTATTTTAAATATACTAGATTCATATTATTCTAAAGAATACTACTGAAATTAACAAAGTTATGACTTAACAGCAATGAGTTCAGAAAGATTATGTCACAAATAATTCTGGCAAAAGCCAAAAATGTATGTGCATAATATATACTTCATTTAAAAATAGAAACACCATATTTTCACATAAATTTCCTCCTTATTGCATATGATATATTTTTGTTCCAAGAGGGAAGTGTAAAATAATCTGTGTCTCCTGCATAATGTGTTTTATTTAGGTGTAGCACCAGAGATATGGGTGTCAAGTGGGATCTATGTTGGAGTAGTTGATTTGGCTTTAGGATGCCAAAGGTAGTGATTTACAATGAAATCTAGAAGGCAATTTGCCTCAGTACCAGTGAAAATTCTGCTCAGGACAGAATGTTTTATGTAGAGAAGAAACACAAAATCAGATATTAGTAGCAAATATTGTTCCAAGCTACCAGTCTTTTGAAGACACAGCTCTAGCAAGTAGTTGAGGATATGACAGGCAAGGTCCTTCCTCTACTGAAGATAGCTAAAAGGACTAGACATTGTATCAAGATCTGGATTCAAGACAGAGCTCCAATACCAAAACAGAATGGTAAAGACAAACAGCAAATGGGGTGTACACTTATATAGAGAGAGACAGTCAGTATGTCAAAAGGGTGAGAAGAATCAGCAAATGGATAGGAGTGCAGACGCCTTAAGCACATAATATTGAGCCCAGGGCAGCAGGACTACTTCTAAACCACCGTAAGAGGAAAACTCTTCCCATGGGTGTGCAACTTCTCCTTCTCTCTCCCTCTTTCTTCTTTGCTTGAGTGATGTGTTCTGCAATAACCTAGCATATAGGCTATTTGAGGATTCAATGAAGTCACATACATATAAACATCTAGTATGCAATAGATATTTCATAAATCCTTTCTTCCTTTATGTGAAGAAGGGTTAACTAGGAGGAATAAAAAAGTCATTTTTTAGGGTCAGCAGGGGCCCAGTCACAGACCAGGAAAAGAGAAGGCACTAAGCATAGAACCAGGCTATATGTGTAAATAATGGCCGAGTTACAAACCCTTTTAGAAAAGACTTAAAATCAAACAAACTATCATTATATACTGAGACAGGTAAAATCAATAACCTGTAGAAACAATTGCACATTTTTAAAAAATAATGATGATGCTTTAAGGGTATTGATTTCTTAAAACAAACATTTCTTTGATTATCCTAAATAATGCTATTCTCAGAAACAGAAATCAAGTAAGATGAAAGCCCATGTTATTTTATATATTTTAATTGCATCTGCAAACACTTTTTGGGGTTTGTGACATCATATCAATTCCTATTGCATTATATTACTACTGGCTATATCTTTCATCATAAAACCCAAGAATGCATAGTAATCTATAGCAGTAAAATTCCACATTGTATAAATCTACATCAAAATTCACATGAAATATCCATGTATTATTTATAAGAATAATTTCATCTTGTGAATCTGATCAAATTATAAATAATGAGATGAAACCTGAAATGGAATTTAACTTTATTAAAATATGTGATTGCATATTTCTTCCTTCCTTCATATTTAAAAGGTTAAAACATGACATTTTGGGTCCACATTCAATAGTAAGTAGTTTAAGTATAATAATGAGATTCCATATATCTGACCAACAGGGCTTTAAATACTGTGGGCTGGATGTGATGACAATCAAAAAAAGCAGAAAGGCAACAAAAAAGTAGGAAAAATCTTGTTCCTTCCAACATACATACATTGTTTTATATACACATACGTGCAAATATAAAATTTTTATATAAATTTAGATATACATAAATTTATATATAACCTTATTCTGTGGGTATGTGTATATGTGTGCACATAGTGTGTGTATATGTGTTTATATCTGTTTATTTTAAAGTTTTACAAAATGCTGACTACAAATGATGTTCCTAACTAGTATTTTAGTAATGTAAGGAGTTATAAATGACTTATATAAATATTTTAATATAAAATCTGCTTGAAGATATGAGGAATGGTCTGGATTGGCTTTCTAAGTCAGGTTATTAATAATTTGTTTCACTGAACAACAATCCTATAGTTATCATCAGTGTCCAGTAATGACATTCTCTTTCTGAAATATGAGGATTGTTTTCCAAAATATATTTTCCATGTTAAAAAATATTTTTAAATGCTAATAGTAAAACACAGAAAAGGGTATAGCAGAAAATGAAATTATCCCTCCAGTAATGCAGTGGTTGATTTTTTGCCAGTATTTTGTTATTCTTTGGCAGTATTTTATTCCTGTTTTCTCTATAGCTATGGATCTATATGTGTATGCATGTGTCTGTATTATCGAATTGTGATCCTACCATGTCCAAGTTTATGCCCTGCTTTTACAATTAACTACTTACATTGTGGATATTTGTAAGAAAAATCAAACACACTGTCATTCAAATGCACTCTCTTACAGAGCTGTGTAATACTCCATGATATCTATTTACTTGGACTTGTTATTAGACATTTAGTTATTATATGTCATATATGTCACTGTTATATGTCAGTATTATAAATCCTAGTCAATATCTGGTACTTTCTTAAGACATGCTCCTAGAAGCAGAATAATTACTGAATCAAGGGTATGACTATTTTATGGATATTTTCCATATTATAAAATTTATTTTTTGAAAGGTTGATTCAAATTACACCCTAGAGGTAGAGTATGAGAATGTCTACTTTTATCGAGTAAAAACTGTTTTAAAATCTGGGCTAATTTGATGATGAAAATGGTACTTAGAGTTTTCATTTCATTTTGTATGATCAATAATGAGGTTTTCATTTTGTATATTTAGAAATCCTTTCTATGCATTTTTCTGTAAACTGTCTACTTTATAGTGTTCTTCTAATTGATTGATTCTTATCTACTGAGACTATTAATCCTCTTCTTACTAATTAAAACAACTTTCTATCATGTCAGTCATTTTAATTTTGCTGATAACTATTTTCTGTCAAGAATGTATTTTTTTATGTAGTTCAATATATCAATCTTTCTACTTTTGGTGATTTTTCCTTTTATGCTTAGAAATCTTTTACAATTCTCAACTACTCACACACATGCCATTCTAATCTATATTTCTTTTTTATTTTTTGCTTCACAGTGGTTATTGCTATCATTGAGTTGGTTAGCCTGCTTCTATTTTTTTTCTTTTTTTGGTCAAATGAGGTGAAGGGAAAAAAATGATGATCAAACTTGACTTTTTTCCAAATAGATGATTTTCCAAGTTTCTCTATTGAAGACAGAAATGTTCTCTGCAGTTTTGTTATGTTTCTTTGAAAGAGAGAGAGAGAGTGAGTATGTGTGTGGGAATTATCAATATAGCACAGCAGCTTTCATGCAAGTTCTGAAGTCACATTGGATTTATAACTGGCTTTACCACTTACTAGTGTTTCACCTTGACAAATCATCTAATCTTCGTATGCCCAGATTTTCGAAGTGTAAAGCATGGATAACAATAATGTCAGCTTCATTATGATGTGAAAATGGCATAAACTAATCACACAAGGAACCTAGAGAGCACCAGCTCACCTGCTGAGTCAATCGACCCAATCAAGCAATCCTGGATTCCAATCTCTAGATTTGGCTGTGGGAGAACAGAGCTCCTTATAATCCACATCTGAAATTCAGCATCTCTACCATGTGGCTTTCAATTTGGGGAGGCTCATATAGGGTCTTTTCTTACCCTCTGTCTACCTCAGCTTTAGGATTTTGAGTGGATTACTGATCTCCTTTCAAGATGTTCGCTTAGGATAGACTGAACTTTGCATAAATCATAAAAGACCACATTTTAAGTTGATCATCCTAAACATCCCTTCAAATATGGTGAAAATTTTAGCAGTATTTATCCTGTCTCTTGATTCTTGCACCAATACCATAATGTTTTAATTTTTGATTGTATAATTAAAAAAAAAAATCTAACAGGTTAAATATGTGCTCCCTCCCACACACACTCCCCCTATTCATTAATGTTTAATTAGTTATTCTTTTCCTGTGTTTTGACAGGTGATTACACATAAAGTAGAAAGATAATGTTAGAAACATACCATTTTAAACCACAGTCCAAAAATTCACCTGGTTTATAGACATTTGTGTTTCACACAGGAGTAATATTTCTTAGTTAGAGGGTTGCTTTTTTCCTTTTCTTTTTTCTCCTCTTTCTCCTTTCTGTTCGTCCTCTTTCTCCAACCTCTTCTTCTTTTCTTTGCTAAATAATTAATAACCACAACCATAAAATCTTACTTCAGAAGATTTATTATCCTGATTTTTTCTGTAGTGAAATTTTTACTGGACAGGAGTGGGACTGACATGTCCATACTGCCCTTTTAATGACTCCTCTCTGTCAAAAATATCCTGCTAGGTACTTTTCACAGTCCTGTGGGGAAAACGGAAACTCAGAGGGTTCAATAAGGTGCTCCAGGTTATGTAACTGATAAAGGGATTTCATCCCAGTATAAATCAAACCTGTGTAAACATCAAAGCCAAATCCTAAACAACTATTCCATAAGACTCAACCAAGGGATGTGAAAATGAAGAGGATGGAGCCCTGATTACATAATAGGGATTGGGAGCAGACTTCATAAAAAATGGCATTCAAGCTGAATCTTTGCTTTTTGTTTTTGTTTGTTTATTTTTGAGACACAGTCTCACTCTGTTACCTATGTTGGAGTGCAGTGATGTGATCTCAGCTCATTGCAAGCTCCGCCTCCCAACTTCAAGCGATTCTCCTGCCTCAGCTTCCTGAGCAGCAGGGATTACAAGTGTGTGCCACCACTCCTGGCTAATTTTTGTATTTTTAATAGGACGGGGTTTTGCTATGTTGCCCAGGATGGTCTCGAACTCTGGGCTTAAGTGATCTGCCTGCCTCAGCCTCCCAAAGTGCTGGGATTACAGGTATGAGCAACCAGGTCTGGCCACAGGCCGAATCTTTAGATATGGATAAAGTTTAATAGGTGGAAAAAAGGGGGAAAGACCTTGTAGGCAAGGGAAGCGCATGATCAGAGTCACCAGAGATGAAGCATGCAGCAAGCTTCTGAAACTGGGAGAAGACTGTAGATAAATTGAAGCATTGATATGTCAAGAGATGAAAAAAAGGTTAGAAATGAAGGATGAGCTAGATGCTGTATAGCCTTGAACATTATGCTAAGAAGTCTGCAATTCTTTTTTTCTTTTTGCCTTTAAGTAAGGAATCTGGAGTAGGGAGTGATGGAGGAGGAGTGGGGTGATCTCTGGGTAGGAAGTTAGCATTAAGATAGTAATAGTTTCTAAGAGTGATCTGATTCAATCCACATTTTAAGAAGCTAATGCTGAATGTTTTTGTTTGTTGCCTATTACTTTGTGGCCTCTGACATTTTTGTCTGACATATGTAGAGGTAAATAAATGACTAAATATTTTCCTTGACCACCAAGGGTACAGAGTTACTAACTCAAAGACTAGTTAGGATTGTTGGTAGATTCAGTGTCAGTTAATAAGATAATTTGATATTTCCAATTAATCTGTGGTTTCGGTTATAAATTAATCCAATGTATAGTTTTAAAATCCACCTTACATATAAAGTAATGAGCTATAAAATGTGTCCTCAGTGATCTAGGACAGTGGTCAAACTACACTTGGCCTCATGTTGCTATCACAGATGATTAAACGCTGGTTCTCATGAAGCTAAATCTATCATCTTATAAGCTACCCTTAGGATTTCTCAATATAAAAAAAGCATCCAACCTTAATGGCCTTAGAGGCCTTTAGAGGCCTTAGAGGCCTTAAATACCAGTGTCCTGAAGAGGCTTTGAAAGCAACAAGCTTTCACAGCTCATAAATTGGCATGACAGATCTGTCAGCAACCACATTTTAAATGCCTCCCTGGGATTTCAAGTTTCCATTTTAGAAGACCTGTTTTCATTTTATATCCTGTTAAATTATGATGGTACTTCAGCTTTTTCCTTTAATAATGGTGTAAATCTATTTGAAAGATGAATCGCTAGGCTTTGTAGTGCATCCATCAGAGGTGTCATTCACTCTGGAGTACTGGCCCGCAACCCTACGACATCACTGCATCTTGGACAAGATGATATATACTGCTGAGTCAAGACATGAACCAGAGCAATCACGTCACCAAGAACCCTCTCGCGATATTTATTTTTATTTTTATTTTATTTTACTTTAAGATCCGGGATACAAGTACAGAACACGTAGGTTCGTTACACATGTATATGTGTGCCATGGTGGTTTGTTGCACCTATCAACCAGTCGTCCAGGTTTTAAGCCCCGCATGCGTTAACTATTTGTCCTAATGCTATCCCTCCCCTCACCCCCAACCACCCGCACTGGCCCCAGTGTGTGTTGTTCCCTTCTGTGTCCATGTCTTCTCATTGTTCAACTCCTACTTAGGAGCGAGAACATGCAGTGTTTGGTTTTCTGTTCCTGCGTTAGTCTGTTGAGAATGACGGCTTCCAGCTTCACCCATATCCCTGCAAAGGACATGATCTCATTCCTTTTCATGGCTGCATAGTATTCCATGGTGTGTATGTACCACATTTTCTTTATCCAGTCTATCATTGATGGGCATTTGGGTTGGTTCCAAGTCTTTGCTGTGGTAAATACTGCTGCAATAAACATACGTGTACATGTGTCTTTATAGTACAATGATTTATACTCCTTTGGGTATATACCCAGTAATGGGATTGCTGGGTCAAATGATATTTCTGGTTCTAGATCCTTGAGGAATTGCCACATTGTATTCCACAATGGTTGAACTAAATTACATTCCCATCAACAGTATAAAAGCGTTCCTATTTCTCCACAGCCTCGCCAGTATCTATTGTTTCCTGACTTTTAATAATAGCCATTGTGACTGGTGCAAGATGGTATCTCATTGTGGTTTTGATTTGCATTTCTCTAATGATTAGTGATGTTGAGTTTTTTTCATGTTTGTTGGCCACATAAATGTCTTCTTTTGAGAAGTGTCTGTTCACATCCTTTGCCCACTTTTTGATGGGGTTGTTTATTTTTTTCTTGTAAATTTGTTTAAGTTCCTTGTAGTTTCTGAATATTGGACCTTTGTCAGATAGGTAGATTGCAAAAATTTTCTCCCATTCTGTAGGTTGCCTGTTCACCCTGATGACAGTTTCGTTTGCTGTGCAGAAGCTCTTTAATTACATCCCATTTGTGAATTTTGGCTTTTATTGTAATTGCTNAGATCCTTGAGGAATTGCCACATTGTATTCCACAATGGTTGAACTAAATTACATTCCCATCAACAGTATAAAAGCGTTCCTATTTCTCCACAGCCTCGCCAGTATCTATTGTTTCCTGACTTTTAATAATAGCCATTGTGACTGGTGCAAGATGGTATCTCATTGTGGTTTTGATTTGCATTTCTCTAATGATTAGTGATGTTGAGTTTTTTTCATGTTTGTTGGCCACATAAATGTCTTCTTTTGAGAAGTGTCTGTTCACATCCTTTGCCCACTTTTGATGGGGTTGTTTATTTTTTTCTTGTAAATTTGTTTAAGTTCCTTGTAGTTTCTGAATATTGGACCTTTGTCAGATAGGTAGATT
Organism: Rhinopithecus bieti; assembly: GCF_001698545.2. NCBI lineage: Eukaryota > Metazoa > Chordata > Mammalia > Primates > Cercopithecidae > Rhinopithecus > Rhinopithecus bieti. The sequence continues at coordinate 355,236 of NW_016809238.1, forward strand.
GCAAAATTTTCTCCCATTCTGTAGGTTGCCTGTTCACCCTGATGACAGTTTCGTTTGCTGTGCAGAAGCTCTTTAATTACATCCCATTTGTGAATTTTGGCTTTTATTGTAATTGCTTTTGATGTTTTAGTCATGAAGTCTTTGCCCATGCCCATGTTCTGAATGGTATTATATTGCCTAGGTTTTCTTCTAAGGTTTTTATGGTTTTAAGTCCTACAATTAAGTCTTTAATCCATCTTGAGTTAATTTTTGTATAAGATGTAAGGAAGGGGTCCAGTTTCTGTTTTCTGCATATGGCTAGCCAGTTTCCCCAGCACCCTTTATTAAATAGAGAATCCTTTCCCCATTGCTTGTTTTTGCATGGTTTGTTGAAGATCAGATGGTTGTGGATGTGTGGTGTTATTTCTCAGGTCTCTGTTCAGTTCCATTGATCTATATGTTTCTTTTGGCACCAGTACCATGCTGTTTTAGTTACTATAGATTTGTATTACGGTTTGAAGCCAGGTAGTGTGATACCTCCAGCTTTGTTCTTTTTGCTTAGGATTGTGTTGGCTACACGGGCCCTTTTTTGGTTCCATATGAAATTTAAAGTAGTTTTTTCTAATTCTGTGAAGAATTTCAATGGTAGATTGGATGGCAGTAGCACTGAATCTATAAATTACTTTGGGAAGTATGGCCATTTTCATGATATTGATTCCTATCCATGGAACCCTCTCAAAATCTTGACCATATTTGGAATTTTACCCATTGTATGGATTCTAGTTGTTTGCTAATTCTATCTCCTGCAGACCTCAGCCTAGACAAATAAACATGTAACTTTGATATTAGTAGTTGTATACCACGTACACTTGAATACAAACCTCTAACACACACACACACACACACACACACAAACACACACACACACACACAAAATCCACCCAACCTTTCCCTACATTAAATATCTTTATTTCCTCTCTTGCTCCTGCTCTGCTATGTGAGATGCCTGCTCTGCTTCACCTTCTGCCATGAGTAAAGGCTCCTTGAGGCCTCTCCAGAAGCTGTGCAGACATCTGCACCATGCTTCCTGTACAACTTGCAGAACAGAACTAATAAGACGCAGCCTAAAAAAATGAATAAGCCCCCCTCCCACACACACACACAAAAGATGAGCCTCAGCCGAAGGAGATGCTGGGTCATTTTTCTTCAGGACCATTAACCTCAAAGTCGAAGGCAGAGGCCAAAACTCTGGCTCTGGTTAAGACACAAACAGTGGATAATGCCAATGAGAAATTCGGAAAACCCCCAGAAAACCAAAAGAAGCTCTCTGACAAAGATACGGCAATCATCAAGATCCAAACCTGGTGGCGGGGCACCCTGGTGGACCAGGCACTGTGGCACACAGCCCTCAGCACCTGGATCATTCAGTGCTGATGGCAGCTGATACCGTCCAGGATTCTGGAGATGAGGCAGTGGACAGCACTGGAGGCCTTCTCACGGGAGGAGTGGGCAGCAGTCACACTGCAGTCCCTGGCCCACATGTGCCACATCTGCCAGTGCTAATGCCACATTCTCAATGCTGTCTGCATCATCCAGGACGACTGGAGGTGCCTCTGTGTTTCCTGGAGGCTCATCAAGGTTAGTTACAGAGTGATGGCCAACCACTGCCTCTTGAGCTGGAGATCTTGAGGAATTGGCTGGGCTTGTCTGCAGCCCCATGTGGAGAAGGACTCCAGTCCTTATCTAAAACATCAAACACAGCGACTGTGTTTGATGAGAAATGTCTGCCACAGGAAGGAAAGTTCAGAGTACAGATCAGTCAATTAGCCAACCCCAGGAAGCATCATTCATATTTGGTCTATGTAAATGGTACACCCTCCCCAAGACTGGGTATAATGGAAGGCTGGGGGCTGATAGTGATGGCAATGACATCAAATTCTCCAGAAATTCACCCATCCGGGTCTAGTTGCTCAGGGTTTGTTCCCTGATTCACACAACTGAGAGGAGTCTACCCATCCCAAACCCTGTGATCCTGTCTCCCCGCCCAACTGGGGGCTATATCCTCATACTCGGCTTCTGAGTCAGAATCTGAGACCCAAACTGGAAGCTGTTAGCATAACCCAAGCCCTCATTCTCATCTCAAACCCTATCTTTCCCTTGCCCTCAATCCCCAAATGGAAGCTAGAACTCAATTCCTTCAGACCAGCCTGGCATAGGAGGTTCCACAGGCAAGGGGGTGGGATAGAGACCATTCTGCTGCCAGCCCAACCCTCTGGTGAGTGTCAGACCCCAGGCTATCACAGCACCCTCTCCCCAGGACTAACCTCTTCAACGACTGGTCCAGGCAGAGCTGGCTCCTCTGAAAGTTCCTTCCTGTGAAATACTGCCCCCTGGTGTGGGGTTGGGGCACAGGTAATGATAAAGGGCCAATTAAGAGGTCAAGGTTTGTGCTGCTCTGATGATCAGTGATGCTGAACATGGTTTCATACATCTGTTTGTCATTTAGCAAAAAACAATGTAGAGTATATTTCAAGATACTTAGAAAATTTTGAATGTTGTCACCACAAAGAAAGGATAAATGTTTAAAGTGATGGATATGGTAAATACTCCAATTGATCATAATATGATGTATAAATGCATTGAAATATAACATTGTACACCGTACACCATAAATATGTAAAATTGCAATATCAATTATAAATTTAAAAATAAAATAAGAAAAAAATATATCCTTGTTTCTCTGGCATTTAAAAACAAAGCTTGAGTATAAAAGAATGTGTATAAAATGTTGCCTTATCATCCTGTTGCTATCTCCCCCCTGAAATTTTTCCCTAATTTAATCAGTGATATTATAACACAGTAGCATCATTATTTCCTAACAGTATAAAGTTCAGCTAGTTACTACCATACAGACTTCGCTTTTGAGAGAGAAAAGTAATGATCTGAAGATACAGATTGCAGCAATAATACAAGTGAATTGTAATTTGAAGGCCTAAATACCACTGCTGTGAGCAGAAATAGGAGTTTTGCCTATGCCAATACATTCTATTAAATGGGTTGAAGACTGCCTGGCATACTCTTAAGAGTGCCAAATTTATTAATGAGGCAGTGTTGGGTATCTAAATGCAAATCAAAAACTCCCATTCTCCCTCCTCTGCCTATATTTCTTGAGATGATTAAAAATAACCACTGCTTCTGAGTGACTGTCACTCAAAACTCTGTGCAGGATGCAATAGATGCAGGGCCCAGCAATGTTTTTAGACCATCAAGCATTGGCTTACTGGAAGGTGCTGAATAAATTAAATCACAAATATAAACCCCAGGTTGATATGTTTGAACTTCTCAGCAAACATTCTTCATACATAGTTAATTGCTCCATTGAGACTGTTACTGTTTGGAGAGGTTCCAGGCATTAATTCCATTCCATTAGTAAGCTTGCAGGGTGTCTACTTCTTAACCCAAAATGATTGATTCTATAAATGCCTTTCCACTGACTGACCTGAACGCTAATTGAGTTTGTGTATAGATTAAAAGAAAAAGTGTGTTTTCAGAAAATGTTCAACATATATTGCTGTCACTTAAATTCCTTGTAGCAGGAGAAAGTGGCACGTCTAAATGATGACACTAAACATCTTATCTGAATTGGCTTTTTAAAACACAGTGTGCAGCAAATTAAGTTACAATGCTAGAAAAAAGTAGTGAAAAATACAGTTTTCAATGCAAAAGCAAACAGTCTTCTTTAAGAAGAGCATAAACATTTGTGGACATATTAATGCCTCATTCTGGCAGTTTCCAATTCTCCTTGTGGTTAATGTATTTATTGTAAGAAAACATAAATTTATTTTATTCTATTACAGAAAAGTAAAACCCAGAATATCTTATTATTTAGTTCTACTAGGGAGGGAAAACTAAATGTATTTTAAGATCTTTTACAAACATATATCAAAATAGTAAAGTGTCCATTACTGTACTTTTGAACTCCTACCTTTATGCATAGTTCATAAAAATAAGATATACTTAAGTAATGGTAATGTAATGTGACTCAGCTTAAGAAACTGAGCTTATAATTCTCCTATTTATTTATCTCTTTGTTAGTCTGTAGATGCTGATCAAATTAAAATTCTTAATGCTCTAACCTAATTTAGAACAAGTAAAATTAGTTTTTAAAAAGTGATGCATCTAATAATTGTTTTGGATAATTCCCATATGGAGTTATTTTGATGCTATGTACATTGTATATAAAATGTATTTCTTTTAAATGGTCATTTCTGACCAATAACTGTAGGATAATTTGGGATTATAGAAAGTTCTGTTTTCCTGACTGATTTTTTCCTAACAATCATTCTAATGTCCACCATGAGCACTCTCTTTAGTCATCTTACTATACTATCCAGAGTTCTCAGCAGCATTTTGTTAGTTGCTACCTAAGCTTTTCCTTAAATAAGTACATTGAAAGAAAACAGGCATACAAATAGGAAAGGAAGAAGTGAAATTGTCTCTGCTGATGACTTGATCTTTTTTTTTAATGTGCTTTTGTTATATATTATATATATTTGTTTTATGTGCTTTTTGTTTTATATATACACACATACACATATATTAAGTTTCGTTTTATGTGCTTTTGAACTTTATACAAAAGGCATTGTACCAGGAGCACTATTTCACATGCAGTTTTTTATACACGGCATTATATTTTCTTCATCCATTCATGGGTTGATGGTACTTAGGTTGCTGTTGGTTCTGTATCTTTGCATTTGTAAATTGTGCTGTGATAAACATATGTGTGCTGGTGTCTTTTTGATATAATGACTTCTTTTCCTTTGGATACGTACCCAGTAGTGGATTTTGCTGGATCCAATGGTAGTATATATAGAAAATACTAAAGACTCCAACAAAAAAACCGTTAGAACTGATAAATGAATTCAGTTAAGTTGCAGGACATAAAAGCAACACATAAACATTAGTAACATTTCTGCATGCTAAAAACAAACTATCTGAAAAAATTTTTTTAAATCCCATTTACAATAGCATCAAAAATTAAAATACTTACAAGTAAATTTAACCCGGAAGATGAAAAATCTGTATGTTGAAAACTACAAAATGCTGATGAAAGAAACTGAAGGAGAGACAAATAAATGGAAAGATGTCTAGTGTTCATGGATTGGAATAATTAACAGTTAAAATTTTCATACTACCCAAAGCAATCTACAGAGTCAAGGCAATTGCTATTATAATTCTAATGGCATCCTTCACAGAAAGAGAGAAAAAAAAAAACTCTAAAATGTGTATAGAATCACAAAAGACTCTGAATAGTCAAAGCAGTCTTGATCCAAAAGAATAAAGCTAGAGGTATCACACTATCTGATTTCAAAGTACACTACAAAGTTATAATAATCAAAATAGCATGATACTAACATAAAAATAGACACACCAACCAATGGAACAGAACAGACAGCCTAGGAATAAGCCAACCAATTTATAGTCAATTGATTTTTGACAAAGAAGCCAAGAACACACAATAAGGAAATGCAGTATCTTCATAAGTGGTGCTGAGGAAAGTGATATCAAAATACAGAAGAATAAAATTGGACCCTTATCTCACCCCATATACAAAAATCAACACAGAGTGAGTTAAAGACTTAAACCTAAGGCCTGAAACTTATAAAACGATTAGAAGAAAACACTGAGGAAAAGATCCATGACATTGGCCCGGGCAATGATTTCTTGTATACGATCACCAGTTGCCTAAAGACAAAATAGACAAATGAGATGACATCAAATGAAAAACCTACTGCATAGCCAAGGAAATAATCAACAGAATCAAAAGACAATCTATGTAATGGAAGAATATATTTGAAAGCAATATATTTGATAAGGGGTTAATGTCTAAAGTATATAAAGAACTCAAACTACTCAATAGCAAGGAAAACAAATCTGATTAAAAATGGGCAAAGGACCTGAATAGACGTTTATCCAAAAAAGACAAACACATTAGTTTACCTAATGCTGAACTGTTTTGTGTTGCTAGAATAAAAATTATTGGATTATGGGGGGGAAAATACATACAAATGGCCAACAGATATACAAAATAAAATGCTCAAAATCACTAATCATCAGTGAAATGCAAATTAAAACCACAGTGAGACATCACCTCACACCTGTTAGAATGACTATTACCAAGAAGACAAAAGATAAGTGTTGGTGAAGATGTAGAGAAAAGCAAGTCCTTGGACACTGTTGGTGGATACTGTTGGCAGCCATTTTGAAAAACCATGTGTAAGTTCCTCAAAGCACTAAAAATATAATTACCATATGATCCAGCAATTCCAAGTCTGGAGATATATCCAAGGGTATTGAAATTAGTATGTCAAAGATATATCTCACGCCCATGTTTATTGTAGCATTATTCACAATAGCTAAGATATGAAATCAACCTAAGTGCCCATCGATGGATGAATGGATAAAGGAAATTCATATACATACAACAGAATACTATTCAGCCTTAAAAATGAAAGAAATTCTGTCACTTGACAACATGGATGAATCTGGAGAACATTATGCTAAGTGAAATAAGTCAGGCACAGAAAGACAAGTACTGCATGATCTTACTTATGTTTGGAATCTTAAAAAGTTGAACTTGTAGAAGTAGAGAGTAGAAGATTGTTGTTGCCAGAGGTGGGAGGGTGGGAGGTGGATGGGGAAAGAGAAGATGTTAGTCAAAAGGTACCAAGTTTTAGTTAGGAAGAATAAGTTTTAATCATCAGAATGACACAGCACGGTGACTATAGTTAATAATAACATATTTGATATTTTGAAATTTGCTGAAGGATTTTTAAGGAGACACTTATCACATCGCATCATAAAGAAATAAGTGTGTGAAGTGATAGACATGTTAATTTGCCTGATTTAATGATTCTATGATATACACGTGTATCACAGCACCACATTGTACCCCATAAATATATAAAATTATTATTTGTCAATTAAACAATGTTTAAAAAGGATAACTGGTTTGAAGGCATTTATACTTTAGTTATCATTTATTTAAAATTAGTATTTAATCTAATTTTTATATATCTCAGGACTGTGTAAACTCCAGATTATAATAGTGAAGAGAAATCTATCCAGAGTTTCTCAGGTATAGCTTTCTAATTGAGTCTGTCGTTAAAGTATACAAGATAATGACCTACTGACCCATTTCTAGATATTCTGTAAAGACATTAGTTCTATTCTGACCTAAATCTAATAATGCTATCATTGAAAAGATAACACACAAAGAAATACAAGAGAGATTCAACAATCAAAGATCAGTAAACAGGCAACCTACAGAACAGGAGAAAATATTTGTGAACTATGCATTTGACAAAGGTCTAATATCCAGCATCTATAAGGAACTTAAACAAATTTACAAGAGAAAAACAAATAACCCCATTAAAAAGTGGGCAAAGGACATGAACAGACATTTTTCAAAAGAAGACATACATGTGGCCAACAAGGATATGAAAAAATGCTCACTATCACTGATCATTAGAGAAATGCACCATCAAAACCACAGTGAGATATCACGCAAGTCACAGTGGCTGTTAATAAAAAGAACACAAACAGATGCTCACGAGGTTGCACAGAAAAGGGAAGACTTATACATTGCTGGTAGGAGTGTAAATTAGTTCAACCATTATGGAAAGCAGTATGGTGATTCCTCAGAGCTAAAAGTGAAACTACCATTTGACCCAGCAATCCCATTACTGTGTATATACCTGGAGGAATATAGTTCATTCTACCATAAAGACACATACACACGAATGTTAACTGCAGCACTATTAACAATAGCAAAGACATGGAATCAACCTAAATGCCCATCAATGACAGATTGAATAAAGAAAATGTGGTACATATATACCATGAAATACTATGTAGCCATAAAAAAAGGATGAGATCATGTCCTTTGCAGGGATGTGGATGGAGCTAGAGTCCATTATCCTTAGCAAACTAACTCAGGAACAGAAAACCCAATACCACATGCTCTCACTTACAAGTGAGAGCTAAATGATAAGAACTCATGAACACAAAGAAGGGAACAAGACAGTAGGGCCTACTTGAGGGTGGAGGGTAGGAGGAGGAACAAGAGTAGAAAAAATAACTATTGGGTACTAGGCTTAATACCTGGGTGATGAAAAAATTTGTACAGCAAACCCCCATGACACGAGTTTACCTATATAACAAACCTGCACATGTACCCTCGAATCTAAAATAAAAGTTACAATAAAAAGACAGATTATCTGGGAGTTGACTGGAAAACATGATGAGACTTGAGGAGAACGTTAAATATTCACAAAGAGATTTCTGAACTCCACGCAGAGCAAGAAGGAAGAAATAGAGTCACTGGTGGAAGAACAGATTCCTAACAAAAATGTTAACTATATTTTGTAAGTAACATAAACTTATTCTCAAATTTAAACAGGAAAGAGAAGAATAGCCAAGCAAATTCTGAAAAAGAAAAAAATAAATGGGGACCAATCCTCCAGAGGTTAAAATATTTTATAAAGCTCCACTGATTAAAACAATTTAGCATGCACAGAAAGATTTTTAAAAATGGATCTATAGAGAAGACTAGAAAGTCCAGAGATTAGTATATAATGGCAATGATATATCAAAACTGTGGGGGAAGATGAATCATTGAACAAATCGTTGTGGGACTACTGTTTTGCCAGCTTTAAAATATCATGGCATGTTTCTTACCTCATACCATATGACAAATTCCAGATGGATCAGAGGCCTCAACACACAAAAATAGAGGCATAAAACTACCAAAAGAAGCCAAAGAAAACACTTTTCATAATCTTGGAGTAGGACAGTGCTCTAATAATAACAAATTCTTGAAGTCATCAACAGAAAGGTTGATAAATTTGATCACATAAAAATAAAATATTTCTGCATGGCGAAAAGTGCCCACTATCACAAAATAAAATAAAATTATCAATCTCATTCAAAGTAAGAAAATACAAATTAAAACAACAAGGAATCACTATGTCTTTTAATCTATCGAAGACAAGGATTAAAATTTTGATATTATACTGTTTTGGTAAAAGTGTCTGACAAAGCATGAATTATCAGATATGGTCAGCCCTTCTTATGTGCAAGCTCCACATCTGTGGATACAATTAATGTCAGATCAAAAATATTTGGAAAAAAGCATAAAAAACAACACAATAAAAAACAGTACATCTAAAAAACCAATAAAGTATAACAACTGCGTATATTGTGTTTTACATTGTATTAGATATTATACATAATCTAGGGATGATTCAGCGTGTAAGGGAGGATGTCCATGGGTTATACGCAAATACTAGGCCATTTTATACAAGGGACTTGATCATTCACGGATTTTGGTATCCACAAGGGTTCTGAAACCAATTCACACAGATAACAAGGGAAGACTCTAATCCAATGCATGATTCAATAGTGGGGAGATTTGGTACAACTTAGAAAAGCAATTTGTCAACACCTATCAAAATTAAAAATGCATATTCCCTTTGGCCCAAGAATTAAATTTCTAGGAACATACATATAGCTTCATTCAAGTGTGAAATAATATACGTAAATTGATATTCACTGCAAACATCTGAAAACAACTTAAATTGGTATTAATAAGGAAGTGGCTTAACAAATTATGTTTTTTTCTATAAAATGTGGAAAGATCTCCAAAATATATCATTAAATGAAAAGAGTTGTGCAAAACAGTCTCTATGATCTACTCCCATAATATTTATATAAAAGAAATAAAAAAGCATTAACATATATATGTCTATAAATACACATATACATACACACACAAACATATACATACCCATTTCTTAAGTGATAAAAAAGAAATTAGCCACTGTTTCTGGGAAGAAGTAGTGGGTAACTGGGAGATAAGGAGAGGATGGTGAAGACCACCAACTGTTGTAATATCTGTTCCCCTCTTCATCCTTAGAACAGAACACTTGATTATTCAGTAAGTGCGTGGCACTCACGCCAGGGGTAGGCGTGTGACTAGATTTGAGCCAACAGCATATAAATGAAAGTCATATGTGCAACTTCTGGGAAACAGCCTTAAAAGGAGAAAGAGATATGTTCCTTTCATAATGACCTTCCTCCTTCCTACAAACTGGAATGTGAAGATTCAAACTGGATTTCAAGCATCTATTGTGACCCATAAATTAGAATGGCAAAGACAGCAGTGCAGCAAAATATAAGGAGGTTGGGAATTTATAAATCATGCAGCAGAATACATGGCCCAATTCTGAACTTTTTAAAGGTCGCTGTTGCTGTTAGGTTTCTGTCACTCTCAGTTAAATGGAATCCTAATATAGTAGGGCAGTCACTTTTGCCCAAATACCTTTTAATTTCGTCTGATTTTTTTTCATTTGCATGCATTTTCCATTCAAAAGTAATTTGTGTACGTTATTAAATAACATAATAGAATATGTTACTTTATCAAATGGAAAGCAGAAATTATCAGTATTTATTTGGCATATATCTGTATCAAAAATGATCCTTAAAACCGAAATAATGACAAAGTCATATGAAGTAATATCTCAGCCACTTGGAAAGATAAAGAGTAAAACAGTAACTATCTTTTTTTATAACAGTCTTTAGTGTATGAGAGCATGTGTATGTGCGCATGTGGGCATACGACTATATCCCGTGATATTAAATATCTGGCATATAAATTGTCATACTGGTACCATTGACAAGTGTTGATAGGACATTATGGACAACAGAAAAGATGCTACACGCATGAAAAACATCAAATGTCCTAATTTCCATTGTGCACTTCTGAAAACAATATTCTGGTAAATTTGATATCTCCCATTAGAAAGTTTCTATAACTGAATATTGAACAAATTTGGACTATATTGGGTGAATATGGAGATCACTAAGAACCAACATGGGTTTAAGAACAGAAAAGTATATAAAAATAACAATTTCTGTGCTGCTAAAAGGTTTAATTTCGATAAATAAGAGTAATATTGTGACAGGAACATCTTAATTTCAGTGTATTTGATAAAATTTTCTGATAGAACAATCTTTAATGCCACAGGTACAGTTGTAGCTTGTTGAATTACCATTCCCAAAAAGTAACAAATAGTAAGAGTTATGCTGTATACTTGCTGGGAGCACTAATAAGTTGCCAGATCTGTGTTCAACCTTGTTCTGTTCAACATTTTCACCCATTATTTGAATATTCACTGAGAAGATATGTTTATGAAATTTGTGACTAATAAAAAGTTGAGAAGCATAATACCATGAAAGACAAAAATCACAAAGCTGACTGTGAAGAGCTAGAAATTATAGTCAGAAACTAGAATAAATAAGGAAATATATTTAACAAAGGCAAATTAAAAACCCTACAACTAGGACTGAAAAACGGAGAAACCTATATTAATGTAGATATTTCTGACAATAAGCTCAATTTAAATGCACAATGTATCATGATTGTCACAATAATCTAAAGCAACTTCAGGCAGAATTCAAAGAAATACAGTATCAAGCAGAAAGGATAACGGTACAGAAGAAAAGATCACATGTGGTGTACCATGATCAATTGAGTGCATTTGTCTTAAAAGATAAATTGATAAAAATGTCTAATCAACTAATTGAAACCAGTTGAGTTTGTTAGTACAATCCAGGATTGAATTGGTTCTTTGAACACCACAGATATTAAAAAACAAACAAACAAACAAACAAACAAAAACCTTTGTCTTTACATACTGTAAGAATTCCCATTGAAAAGGGAGTTACAATTGGGTTGAGTTTTGTTGTTGTTGTTTGTTGTTGCCGTCGTTTAGGGACAGGGTCTTGTTACGTTCCCCAGGCTGGAGTGCAGTGGCTATTCACAAGCACCATTATTGCACACAACACTCTTGAACTCCTGGCCTTAAGCCATCCTCCTGCCTCACCCTCCCAAGTAGCTGGGACTAGAGGCACACATCATTATGCCCAGGTAGGTTGAGTTTTTCATAGCCATATACATATATCTATTTATATATATAGACAGATATAAAATATATATTTATATATAATATATATTATTTAATAAAATATATTATAATTATACATAAAATATTACAAATATATAAATTATATATTTTCATAGCCATATGTATAAATATATTTATTTATTATATGCGATATATTTATATTATTATATATAAATTTATCTTATAAATATTCACTATATATATTTATATATATATATATGAAATGCCTTGATTTTAGTAAAAACGAAACACATTAGTTAGCCTGTTCTCCCCTCCCTCCTTCCTTCTTTTCCTTCCATAAAGTTTTACTGAGAGTTTACTATTATGTACAACTAAATTGACATTTAAGATACAAAAATCAGTTTGAAAGCTCCTCCCCTTATACATTTACAACATTTGTAAAGATACTTCACACGAAAACTAGTTCATTAAGTAATGCTTCACCCTCTTTCCTATGCTCAACCCTTTTAACTTTTCTAATTAATGCTTTGTTGCAAAATACACAAACACACACACAAACACTTCTTCTTATCTGTAATTTCCTCACATTTTTTTAAGAGATGTGAGAATTTAATCGTCTCAATGGTGAAGTCAAACCATGATGATATGTAGAGAAAGAATTACTTTCATGGCTCTTTTTTCTCATGATTCTATTAGTGAGTTTTAGTTTCCTAAAACTCTTCACAGAGCAGTGCTGAATAAATGTCTGCAGATATCACTGTTTTATTGAGTACATTCTCAATGCACACAAAATAATATTTCTCTACATGCATAATGCAAATGTATTAACTTATTTTCAACTGGTACTATTTAATCTGTGCCCTGATGTAATGGGGCATTCATTCATTTATTCAACAGATACATATCTAATACCTATTGTATGCCATGAATTCGTGAATTGTATCAGATAATGATGATTAAACAATCAAAAATAGCTACGGTCCCAGTCTTTTTTTTTTTAATTGAGACAGAGTCTGACTCTGTCTCCCAGTTGGGAGTACATTGGTGGGACCTCGGCTCACATCAACCTCCACGTTCTGGGTTCAAGCAATTCTCCTGACTCAGCCTCCCAAGTAGCTGGGATTACAGGCACAAGCCACCACGCCCAGCAAATTTTTGTATTTTTCGTAGAGATGGGGTTTCTCCAAGTTGGCCAAGCTGGTCTTGAACTGAGCTCAAGTGATCTACCTACTTTGGCTTCCCAGTGTGCTGGGATTACAGGGGTGAGCCACCACACCTGGCCTGTAGTCCCTTTCTTAAAGGAGCTTGCAGACAAATGGGGGATATATAAACAAGTGTAAATTACAATGTAGAATATGTGCTGTAATAGAAAAGAATGATATTCTATGAAAGAAAGAAAAAAAAACCTATTTGAACAATGTCTGGGGGTTTCAGAAGCCTTTACTGAAGAAATGATGTCTGTCATGTCCCAAAGAATAAGAAAAACTAAGCAGATGAAAGGTGAGTGTTTTAAGCAGATGTATCTTGAAACTTCTGCTTCAAGTAACGGGGAACTAGGAAACAGATCAAACCCCTTGCTGAAAAACTAAAAGGCATGCATAACATATAGAAAGAATATTCTTTAAAAATATCAAAGATCACACCTGTAATCCTAGCATTTTGGGAGGCCCAGACGGGTGGATCACGAGGTCGGTAGATCGAGACCACCCTGGCTAACACGGTGAAACCCCGTGTTAAAAATACAAAATACAAAAATTAGCCGGGTGCGGTGGCGGGCGCCTGTAGTCCCGGCTACTCGGGAGGCTGAGGCGGGAGAATGGCGTGAACCCGGGAGGCAGAGCTTGCAGTGAGTGGAGATTGCGCCACTGCCCTCCAGCCTGGGCGACAGAGCGAGACTCTGTCTCAAAAAAAAAAAAATAAAATAAAATAAAATAAAATAAAATAAAATAAAATAAAAATAAAAAAATTAAAGTACTAGTAATATTTCAAACACATCTATTGAGAACATGATATAGTTTACTGAGAAACATTAAAGACGACATAAATAAAGGAATATGTATCAATATTCAAAGATTGGAAGGTTCATAATTCTTAAAATGTGAATTCTTCACAAATTGATCTATAGTGTCAATAAAATTGCAGTCAAAATTCCAATTTTATTGTGGAAGTTGACATGCTGATTCATAAAATTAAATGGAAAAATTTTTAAAGTTAAAATTAAAGAACCAAAGAATTATGAAGATATTCTTGAAGAAGTAGAACGAAGGGGCAGGAACTACTTCAACATATATACGAAAAAATAAAAGTTTACTTCTGCTGCAACCACTTAACACCAGTTGTAGACTTAAAAAGCAAAACAGTAAGCTTGGAAAATAATACAAAGAATATCTTTATAAGTTAAGAACATTTTGTTCTTAATAAAACACTAAAAGGTACTAAACTTTAAAAGTTGACTACATTATAATTAAGAAATCACAATCAAAAAATAAAAATAAAGAATGGCAAATGTTTATTTACATAATACTTCCTAGGTTCCACGCATTCTTTTAACTGCTTTATATATGTTAATCAACCACCATGTGAGGTAGAACTACTATTATTCTCATTTTTACAGAAGAGGCATGGAGAAGTTTAATGACTTACCAAAGTTCAAACTGTTAAGTGAAATAGAGCCATTATTTGAATCAGATAGTTTTGCAATAAAGTTCATGCTTTTACCCATAAGAAGGGTAAAAAGACCAGGCACAGAATGAGCAACATCTACAACTGACAAGGAATTGGCATGCAGAAAATATTTTAAAACTCTCTATTATGAAAATACATATAAACCAATGGAAACATGGGCAAGAAACTTGAACAGGCACTTCAGAAACAAAGATTTTTAATGGTCAATACAATAACCAGGGGAATACAAATTGAAGCCATAATGAGATGTTACTGAACAACCACCAGATTGGCTAAAATCAAATTCTATAAACATTAGGTGAAGCAAAGGGGTAGAAAAAGATAACTTTCATATACTATTTGTGGGGGTGTAAACTGATATTCCAGAAAGCTGTAGAGATTATCTAGTGAAGGTGAAAATACACTTACCACGTATCTCTCCTTTACTCCTGAATATACATATTCTAGAGTTATCGGGATAACCATCATCCAAGAGACATGTATGCAAGAATGATCCTGAAGACATTATTTCTAATAGCTAAAAATGGGAAATAGCTAAAATGCCCATCAAGAGGAGAATGGATTTTTTAAAAGGCTATGTTCATACAATGTAATACAATGCAACAATGAAAATGAAGAAACTAGAGATACACTCTGAAACATGTATAAACCTTACAAACATTATTATGAGTGAAAGAAGGAAAACATAGAGTGTGGTTATATATTTCAAAAAGAGGAAGAACTGAACTGCATGTGCAATTGGTGAAATGATAAAGAAAAGTAGGAAATGATCACCACAAAGTCTGGATAAGTCCTTGGGGTAGAAGAAAGGGGATAAGAAGAATGTAATATAAAAGAGAAATTGGAGGAATCTGGAATATTGATGACATTTTATTTCTTGGCAGTAGAGGACACACGGGGTCACTTTGTAATTACTCATTTTATAGTACATTGTGTTTAAATCTTTTTTCTGTATGTGTGTTTTATTTCACAATTTTTAAAAAGAACATATTGTAAGTGCTTCAGGGAGGAGGGATAAAATATCCAAAGAACCAAAGGCAAGTGACAATGTCCAGCCATATAGGAATTAAAGAAATGTATTATCTCTAGAGCAAAGAATGTCAAAGAGAATTGTAGGTGGAAAGTGACAAGGAATGAAGCTAAAGACCCAAGAGAAAAGGATGCATAATATCAGCTTTGAGATTCTATTAAAATGTCTGGAAATTATAAGAGCACCGGGGAGCCAATGAATGATTATAAACAGGGAAGTACCAAAATAAGATTTGTGTTTAAGACATCTTGATTTGTCTTTTAGTGAAGAACAGAAGAGCCTTTACTATGAGGAAGAAAGGATATAGGCGGGATGATAAGTAAGTTGGCTGTTGATGTTCTTCAGGGGAAAGAGGGTGAGAATCTGAACAAGGGAAATGGCAGGGAGGATAGCAAATAGCTGATTCCACAGTAATGAAAAGAAAGGAAGGAAGAATTTTCGGGACCTGATTGGATGTAGAGGTGAAGAATGGAAAACAAAGTTAAGTGAATGACATTGCCATTTCAGAGACAGAGGTGGAGGGGAAGAGGGAAAAGTAGAATTGAGTGGAAAATAGAGTTCCCTTTTGGGTACTTATTTTTAAACCAACCTACTCTGATCACCATTCAAAAGCAGGAAATAGAAAATATCGAGGGGTCAGCCCCTCTACTGATTGACTACATAATATTCAGCAAGTCACGGACCACTCTCAGCCTGTTTCCTTATGTACAAAACTGGGAAAACAGTATTATTTCACAAAGTTCAAAGTTCATGCTCCAATTAAACGAGGCAGTAAAAAAACAGTACTATACTCAGGTCATAATAGGGGCTTGACTCAGGAATCTGAATCTGAAAAGCAGATAATAAATTGCTTTTACATAATGTGTGGGAAAACACACCACTAGCATATACATCAGAAATGTGAATGCAGAGCTCACAAAACTGAACAAAAGAGGATTTTAAAATGCAAAATAGTTTGCTTTATGTTATTTTATAAGCAAATATTTCCATTGATTTGTATGTTTCATGAAGTTCTATATTAAAATTATTGGAATAAAGAGAAACGTTTTCCCCAAAGCCCATGCATGTAATCTATAATAAATTTTCTTCTAATGTAGTTAAAGCTAACACTTGTTAAATGCTACAGATTATGGCTCCCAAAGGATATCTTAAACAGGGGAATTGGTGGAAATACAAGCATATCTATTGTCTCTACCAGCTTTACAAAATAGGGAGGCAAATGAGAGGGAAAGTCTTCCAGGGATTAGAGGAAGTCAAAAGATGGTTTCTAGAAAAGTGAGAAATGGGGCAAAGAGAATCTAGAAGTGAATTGTTCCAAAATGCCTGTGCAATGCACATAAGCTGGGCTGTGTGTTTTTTCTTCTAGCATGATACATTTACCTGGACCCCATGAGCACATGTTTCTCTCTGGCAGCTACATACTAGGAACTGTGATCATATCTCAACCAACGGGAGGTCATAGTGATGTGACTCTAAGGTAAAATGGTCTTAACTGAGCTAGGACACTTCATTAATATCTCTAATGTGATGTTGAATGGTCATCTCAACCTAACATGTAGTATTTCATTGCTCGGACCAGAAACTTCGAAGTTCAAACGTTTCTCCCTGTTTCTTTCTCTGATAATCAGCGAATTTGGCATCACAACTTGGGTGCCTAGTGGGCATCTGTCCAAAGAGAAATCTTGATTCTCTTCTCCCAAACTGCTCCTCCACCAATCTTTCCATCTCTAAATGGCACGATTACTAGAGGCCCAAGGCCACAAGTTAAGTTACCTTTGGAGATAGTCTCCTTCCATTTCTCCTCATGTCTCTATTCCCTGTAAGACATGTTCTGAATCTATGTACATCTCTCCACCTGTACCACTGCCACTTTCGTCCAAGCCAACATCCACGTCTTGCCCCCATCACTGTTGAGTGTACTGCCTTCCTATAATCCATTCTCTATACAGCAACTAGAGCAATCATTTTATAAAGTTGCCTAAAATTTCACAATGGCTTTCTGCTACACCTTGTGTGTGGCCTACAGTCTCATCTTACCCACATCTTACCCACTACTTCTTGGACTGACCATATCTCAAGCTACCCTCTACCTTTTTCACTTCCTACAGGACAGGATGGCCTTTTTTTTCTATTCTCGTAACATGGCAAGCATATCCCCACCCCAGAGCCTTTGTATTAACTATATACTGCACATGGGATGCTTTGTCCTCGACCTTCACATGGTTCGTTCCTTCCTGTCATTCAGTTCTCTGATAGGTATCCATGGGAATTTTCCTGGCTTATAATTTGAAGTGGTCTCTTCGGATCACCACATTGCTTTATCTTCTTTATGACATATGCCATTATGGGATTAATTGATTGGTAATCTTTTATTTATTTAGGTCTGTGTAACTCTACCAGAATGTAAACTACAGGTCCTGACAGAAGGTACTTTATCTGTTTTTTCTCACATGTTTGATATCTAAAATAATCACTGACACCTAACAGGTAAAAACTATTTGTCAAATTAATAGATAGGCCCCTTATATACAAAATGTCGGCAAAGTTTTCTTTCCAAAATATTTCTAGAATCTACCTACTTTTTTTCATCTCTTCTGTTTCCTTTATAGTTCAACTCACCATGATCTCTCTCAGGGGTGACTGCAATGTCCTCTTTCCTAACTGGTCTTCTTGCTTCCCTCAGCAGCCAGAACAATCTTTAAAAATGTAAATGAAATCATATTGTGCTTCTATTTAAAACTGTCCATGACTTCCTATCTCTCTTAGAACAAAATTTCTTCATCTGAGATGATCTAACCTCTGACTGCTGCCAACTCTCCCCTATCACTCCCTCCCTCCCAAACCCACCCTACCCTTAATCTCCGGGTTTTATATTTCTCTCTAAGCCGTCTTGTCAATTAAACCTTCTGGATCTCATGTTCTTCAACTATAAAAATAGTAGTTCTGGAAAGGCACAAGATGATCCACAAACATTTACTAGACACATGCTGTGTGGCAGAATCTATCCTGGGCCTTGGGAACAGAAATCTGAACAGGCTTAGTCACTGCCCTTGAGGAGATCAACACGTGAAATAAACAACTCCAGTGCCGTGAAAGCTATAAGACAGGGACTTGAAATCAAATGGTGCTGAGTCTATTGGAGGAGCCTGGGAAGTCTTTCACAGAAGCAGAGACAATGCTCAAAAAGGACCTTTCTACATTGTAAAGCACTATGAAAATGCGATATATATAAAATAGGATTATTGTTCAAATATAGAAGTATGAGATTTCTTTTCAGTAAAGTTTTTTTCTGCCTTACCACACGATTAGGCAGAAAGAGCTGTCTAGCCAACCCCAAAACCCATTTTGTTTCAACTTGCAAGCAAAATAAAATAATTCATTTTCTTGCTTTTTTAAGTGTAATAGATTACATATGACTTAGTCTTTTTTGAGACAGGGTCTCTGTGTCACCTAAGCTGGAATACAGTGGCATGATTTCAGCCTCAACCTCCAAGGCTCAAATGATCCCCTCACCTCAGCCTCCCAAGTAGTTGGGACTACAGGTACATGCCACCGTGCCCGGCTAATTTCTGTAGAGATGGGGTTTCGCCATGTTGTCCAGGCTGGTCTCAAACTCCTGAGCTCAAGCGATCTGCCTGCCTTAGCTTCCCAAAGTGCTGGGTGAATCTTTTCTTTTGTGACTGCAAATAATAAAGTTTCCAGGGTCATGTGTTTGCAAATCAAGTTACTGCTATGACCCTGTAATGCAAATATTGAGTATGTGGGAATTAGAGCATAGCAAGTCCAATCCTGAGCCATGTCTTGAGCCAAAGGCATGTAGGCCCTAGAAATTGCCTTTGTAAAAATCCATGATAAGAAGTTGTGTTCGTATTTCTTTGACTCTTTATTTTTTAAAAAAAATTAGTTGCTTTGGGGATTGGGATTAATTGGGCCAAATTTTAATTGTATTTGTATTACACATGTGTATGAGCTTGCTAGGGCTGCTATAATAAAGTACCACAGACAAGGTGCCTAAACAACGCACATTTATTTTCTCTCCATTCCAGGGGCTAGAAGCCTCAAATCAAGGTGTTGGCAGGGCTGGCTTCTTCTGAGGCCTCTCTCCCTGGCTTGTAGATGGCTGTCTTTGCCCTGTGTCTTCACATAATCTACACTCTCTGTGTGTCTGTGTCCTAATTTCCTCTTCTTACAAGGACACCCAGTCATATCAGACTATGGCCCACTCTAATGGCTTCATTTTACCTTAATACCTCTTTGAAGTCCCAATCTCCAAATACAGTTACCTTCTGAGGCATTAAGACTTCAACATGTGAATCTGGAGGATATACATTCAGCCCATAACAACATGTATATTATATACGTACACACACACACAAATATATATATGTAGTTTATTGGGATATAAATGAAGTAAACTCTCCCTACTTCAGGATAGATGAGAATCTATGATACTGAACCCAGGGGTCTAATGGTTATTAAACCTCATTTAGAAACAAATAATTAATTCTATTACCATGCTATTTCAAGGGCATTTCTGGTGACCTTTATTTCTGCCCCAGTGATCCCACTCTTATCCAGAGAGATGACTTCTCAGTCAATAACCACTTACATGGAAAAGATGGCCATGGGACCTGAACAGATTGTGAAACAGGTGCAAGAAGAAAAATTTCTAAACAAATAGTGGTAGCAATTCTGCCTGGTTCTCTAAGAAATCATGGTGGTTCCCCTAAAAGGGGAAAATGGTTTCCTCAGGAGTTGTATTAATTTTTTCTATTTATTTTTTTAAACAGAGTGCCACGTAAATGTAGAGTCTGTAAGCTGCATGATGGGGCGAAATGAACATGTGTATGGGTGTTTAAAACTGTTTTTGTGATGTTAGATAAATTGAGTTTCTTCCTCATACAACAGTGATTGTAACATCTATCCCACAGGGCTGTTATAAGTTAAGTGTGAGTATATATTTAAGGCGCCAGCCTTAGTAGAGAGTCTCAGAGATTTTAGTACCCTTCTTCCTTCTCCAAACCCAGTCCAGTAACTTTAATCAACTGTGGACACAAATTTGTTAAATAATACTTCTATAGTGCAGAAAACCATGGGCAGCTTAACTGGAATCTGCTACAGCGAGGACGGATTTATAAGAAGCAATGACACTAAGTATATCCGATTCATTAACCTCAGAGACCTGCAGTTGGCATATTTTAAATTTAAAAAAAAATACTGTGGTAAAGTCACTGATTAAGATGCTTATATACTAAAATTGCTTAATAGAAAAAATGATAAAAGTATCTCATATAATGTAGGTGTAAAATTAGAATTCAGATTATGTGATTCTATATGTAATCATCTTATGCTAAAAGGAAAAAAATCCGTTCATTTATTCATAGTGAAAAAAACATACTAAATCGCCTTTGATAGTTTCAACCTTGGCAACATGCTGTTCTTTTAATTCCAGAAACTGTATCCCTGCACTATTTTTGCAATGCAACTGGGGTAATTCAGATGTACGCCAAGTACATTTTAATGTAGTTTCATGGCAGATTTTTGGCTCATCATTTCCTCTCTGTGATACTCAAATTTCATTTCATTAAGCACTATGTTACTTCATGGTATATTACAAGAGAATCCCAGCCAACTATATTTTAGAAGTGTGAGGGGAAACCTAAAAGTTGTATGTTCTTTCTCAACTGAATAAAGTATACTAAGTATTTTTCTTTGACATATAGTCTTTGTTCCTTTCTTTACCCCAAATTGCCACTCTAACATGAAGACACATAAAAACACTATAGCAAGAAAATGCAGCATTCAGTGATTCTCATCAAGAGAGCACGTATGAATAAATCATGCATATCTATGGGCACTGAGCTCAGTATTCCCATTCCTTATGAAAGAGGAAAAGGGCAAATGTTGCAGAGAAGCCTGGAGTTCTTGTGATCTCTCTACCCCAAGCTTTCCGGACACAGCTTTGGGGAGTTTGGGAGGAGGGCTGAGGAAGACTGAAATGAATGCGCTTCGGGAGAGCAAAACTACGGTGATTTTTTTAAATTACCAGTTTACCCTACAATGACAGCTGCACTCACTGATTTATTATAACAAATCTCATTGCCTCTGGGGTAGTTTGTTTACTAAAAGGGTATTCAAAAGCAAGACCTGCTTTACAGATCAAGCAATTGGGGGACCACACTTACATGGTAATAGAGTTTCAGAGACAAAAAAGAGGTTCCCAGTGACTTTCACATCCTGCTTCATATGCTTTCTAATACTTGGCATTTTGCCAAAGGTAATTTCCTTTTATATTAACTTGAAGAAGGAGGAGGAGGAGAAGAAGAAGGAGAAGGAGAAGGAGAAGAAGAAAGCAGAGAAAAAATAAAAAAAAAAAAAATTACTCATCCCTGGTTCCCCTTTGTGCTCGAGTTGGCACAGATGAAGGATGTAGAGAAGAGTCATCAATGAATCTGTAGATTAAGTATAGATGGGACAAAAAGGTCTAATTTAAAGTACTTGTATATATTTGGGTTCTTGGGCAGATTAACAAATACAATCTCTAAAGACTAATATTGATACAAAGATATAGATAAAAGATGGTCTTGCATGGGCTAATACTAAAACTGTTGTGAACCAAGGCTTATAATCAGTCCAATATATGTTTGTGTGTGCATGCTTGTGTGCATATACGAGCTTGTGCATGTGTGTGTGGGTGTATGTAAGAGAATCAAGGCAGAGACAGGTCAATATGGAATAAGAATGAAGTTGAAGGTCTTTTCTTCACATTAGAAGGGAAGCTATAAGGGCTAGGACATGGTAGGGAAGAATGTTTACCAAAAAGGAGAGTACAGTAAAAGCCCATACAGAGTTAATAAAATATGGAACAGCAGTAGATTGACAGCCAGGATGATGGATCACATCCCAGAAATTCTTTGTCTTCCATAAGGGCCAAGCCAATTGGCGGAATGAGGCAAACAATTATACTTTTCAGAAGTTTCTCTTGGCAGCTTTGGTATTTTTGCTTATCATTGACCCGAATTTCTGTTTTTGCTTTGGTTTGCTTTAGGACCTCACAAGTCAGCCTGTATAAGCTCTAGTTGGCTGAGTTAGTTAACTGAGGTGAAACTCCAATCTGAATAGCAGGAAACAGGACCCTAAAACTGGAAAAACTCACAGTTTATAAAGAAGAGGGTGTTTTGGTTTAAAATGTGAGCAGTCTATTCTTAGGAGCAATGGAAGTGCCAATTTGGAGAAAAGCAGAATATTCTTAATAGCCTTTGTTTTGAAATCATATGTACAAAATAATTTAATTTCTACTTTGTGGGTAAGAAAGAGACTCCATTAAACATTCATACAAACTGAAGGATCTAGTTCCAAATGATGATCTAGGTTGAAGCCACCATGAAGGGAGAAGGTCTGGTATGGGGGTTGAGGGGACTTTAACACAATCAAAAGGTTTAAGTCATCTACAGAAACACTGGAACGATAATGCTGAAAAAGGAGAACTTTGTGTAAAGAAATTCATATAGAATGGCCCAAGAACTGAGGACTGTAAAGAAAGGTTAAAAAAAAAAAAAACGTTTCCCGGCCGGGCGCGGTGGCTCAAGCCTGTAATTTCAGCATTTTGGGAGGCCGAGACGGGCGGATCACGAGGTCAGGAGATTGAGACCATCCTGGCTAACATGGTGAAACCCCGTCTCTACTAAAAAATACAAAAACTAGCCAGACGAGGTGGCGGGCACCTGTAGTCCCAGCTATTCGGGATGCTGAGGCAGGAGAATGGTGTAAACCTGGGAGGCGGAGCTTGCAGTGAGCTGAGATCCCGCCACTGCACTCCAGCCTGGGCGGCAAAGCGAGACTCCGCCTCAAAAAAAAAAGAAAACACAACCTTTCCCTACTATGTGTCTATGTGTTCACACACTGGGGCATTTTGCAGGGTGGAGGGTAGGAAGAGGGAGTGATCAGGAAAAATAGCTAATGGATACTAGGCTTAATACTGGGTGATTGAAATAATCTGTACAACAAACCCCCATGACACAAGTTTACCTATGTAACAAACCTGCACTTGTACCCCTGAACTTAAACTAAAAGTTAAAAGAAGAAGACTAGCACTAAAAAAAAGAAAAGTTTTGAATTCTTGGTTTATGACTTTTATCAAGGTTCACACTTACCACTAAATAGTTTCAACACCTTCCTGGATCTACAACCACCAAAACATGTGATTTAGAGAATGTAGCATTCTAGAAAGATTTACATTGCTAGAAAGCCTAGTTTGTGGCATTATAGCACTACTTGCATTCAAGACCAGGGCAGAGATGTAATGGGGATTCTGTTTTGGAGCTATTAAGCCAATACATTATTCCTCGGTAGTTCCTCATTTCTAACATCTCAGAGCTACTATATCAAGAGGCCTGACTGACCTGACCACAGAGGTGGAGAGAATAGGCAGGACGGACACAATGTAAAAGCAACTCCTGCCCATGAAAATGGAGGAAATATTCCCTTCCACCTAGAGGCAGCAAAAGAAGGACAGAAGAATGAGAAAGCCAGACAGCAAGGATCTTATTCCCCTATACCACCAGCATCTACTTTAAGGAGGGAGTGGTGATATGCAGCAATGACAAGATTCACATGAAGGCACTCAAGGTGCATCAGGGCTTCTCTGACTGTAGCCCATGGGAGATGGCAGGTCTCTCCTACAAAAGAATGATTATCACAGTCTAGGGCATTTGTAAATGGACATAGGTAGGCACAGGAGACTGAGAAAGCTCCAGATGCCTTCCTTTTCTCTCTGCCAATGTCACAAAGTCCTGCAGATGACCCAGAAGTTCCTGCATTCACTAAGTGGATGCAAAGGTGATGAGAAGACTGCAGAGGCCTGGACTCAAAGACCCTTTAGGTTCCAACAGTCCAAGACTAAGTCCCTGGACTATGGGAACCTTAAGGGAGGAGGAGGTGAGTGGAATTCACAACCAGAGACACAAGGCTAGGAATTAAAAGATCAAACAGGAGGCTGGACTTCAACCATCACTGTCCATGCGTAAGGCTAAATGAACAGTTGAGATCATCAAAGATACACAGACTTCCCCTCCTCCATCATCATAAAGTAAAGTAAAGAAGTCAAGAAGATGGAATGAAAGAGGGAGATCGGCCAGGCGCGGTGGCTCATGTCTGTAATCCCAGCACCTTGGGAGGCTGAGGCGGGCGGATTACCTGAGGTCAGGAGTTCAAGACCAGCCTGGCCAACATGGTGAAATCCCGTCTCTACGAAAAACACAAAAACCTAGCTGGGTGTGGTGGCTCATGCCTGTAATCCCAGCTACTCCGGAGACTGAGGCAGGAGAACTGCTTGACCCTGGGAGATGGAGGTTGCAGTGAGCTGAGATCGTGCCACTGCACTCCAACCTGGTTGACAGAGTGAGACTCTGTCTCAAAAAAAAAAAAAAAAAAAAAAAAAAAAAAAAAAAAAAAAAAAAAAGAAAGAAGGAGAACTGAAAACTAAACATTTATCCAAAATAGACTTAACCAAATAAGACTGAGTTCTCTGAAAGATACCATTTAGACTAAAAGTCTTGCAGATATCATTAATTACTAATCTAAAATTTTGTGATGAAGCCCTATATCCCACATTANGTGTGGTGGCTCATGCCTGTAATCCCAGCTACTCCGGAGACTGAGGCAGGAGAACTGCTTGACCCTGGGAGATGGAGGTTGCAGTGAGCTGAGATCGTGCCACTGCACTCCAACCTGGTTGACAGAGTGAGACTCTGTCTCAAAAAAAAAAAAAAAAAAAAAAAAAAAAAAAAAAAAAAAAAAATGAAAGAAAAGAAAAAAGAAAGAAGGAGAACTGAAAAACTAAACATTTATCCAAAATAGACTTAACCAAATAAGACTGAGTTCTCTGAAAGATACCATTTAGACTAAAAGTCTTGCAGATATCATTAATTACTAATCTAAAATTTTGTGATGAAGCCCTATATCCCACATTATAGCAGTTAGGTGGATGCTCATGAGGAAGACATGATCAGCTATAGATCACAAATATATTCTAACTTTTTGCATATTTGATATATCACTGTACTGAATAATATCAGTAAAGAAATAGTCCATAGTTAGAAGCTTATGCTAGGGCAAACACACTGGCTGTGTTAAGAGAGTAGTTGCTACAGCCTTGAGGTTTATGCATAAGTAGGCAACAACAAAATCTTCTGCTATAAACAACTGAACACTAATTAATTATTTGGGAGAAGGCCCCTTAGATGGCCTTCTCTTTTCTCTTTCTACTCTAACTAGGATATAGTATTTTAAAAATTGGACCCAAATAGATACAAAATATTTATAAAGGTACAGCATTTTTATGGTACAGATGTACAGGGTCTTAACCTACATTCTATCAACATGACTTATCACTGACAACTTTAAGTTTCATCACAAGGTCAAGGTAATGTTTGTCAGATTTCTCTACTGTAAAGCTACTTTCCACCACTTTCCATAGTCTATTCTTTGGAAGCAAGTCACCAAGTTCAGCTCATACTCAAGGACTGGGGAGTTGAGCTTCACCATCTTCAGGACAGGAATATCTACATAAATTATGTAAATTCTTCTATACAGGAGATTTGTCTCTTCTTTCCAATTTACTTATTTATTTAATCATTTTTATCTAAGTATGGATTCATGAGTACTTGATAGTTTGGGTTATAATCTAATACTATGTAATTCATTTTGTTGACCAAATTTCTCTAGCTTTGGCCATTGAGACCTCTTTTGGGTTGACTCTTGCGTCCCCTTGAAATGCTCCATCATTCTGTTTTTTGAACACTTCCTTACTTTCTGGCATGACATGATGCTTCAGGATCATCTTCTATATTCTCTACCCCAGAATTTAGAATCAGTCATTTCTCCAAGGAGCCCTAGTTCCTTTTATTGGAGAATGATTTTAGAAACCAAGATCTGGGCAGTGGGTGTGCTCATTACCACTGAGGTATCACTCTATCTAAGCGCTCCCAGCAGATAGAGTGAGCTATATACAAACAAAGCTAAAATTATCCTTGTAACTATCCATCTTTCTACGTTAGAGTGAGCTATATACAAACATAGCTAAAATTATCCTTGTAACTATCCATCTTTCTATGTATTAAGATAAACATGAATTCATACTGATGTCTCTGACTCTAATCCAGTACCATATTGTTCATTATAGCCTATCCCCAACCCCTTGCTTATCTGTAACTTCACTCTTTGACAGTGAGAAATCTGGATTCTGTCATCTACCATTCATTTACTCATCAATCAATTCCAGCAAACATGTAAAGCAAGCTCAGAATTGTTAACTGATAACCCCATGAGAAATAACTCTACCAACTAATACAGTTGTGCATGTCTAGTTCCCTTCGTATTAATTCTTAAAATTCCCAGTCAGCACACTGTTTTCTAAAGGTACCTAAATTAGTACCTTTTTATTTCTCCACCTCCCATGTCATTAAATATGTTTCAAAAGATAGTGGAAAGACAGTGGCTAGATTGTGTTCTATGGTATGAGCATGCTAAAACTAATTTAACATTTTCTTAGGATGTTACTTCGAGTTTTTTTTTTTTTTTTTTTTTTTTTTTTTTTTTTTTTTTTTTAATACTTTAAGTTCTAGGGTACATGTGCATAACGTGCAGGTTTGTTACATATGTATACTTGTGCCATGTTGGTGTGCTGCACCCATCAACTCGTCAGCACCCATCAAACTCGTCATTTACATCAGGTATAACTCCCAGCGCAATCCCTCACCCCTCCCCCCTCCCCTGATAGGCCCCAGTGCGTGATGTTCCCCTTCCC
>NW_016809238.1:384054-390002 GCF_001698545.2 Rhinopithecus bieti
TGCCATGTTGGTGTGCTGCACCCATCAACTCGTCAGCACCCATCAAACTCGTCATTTACATCAGGTATAACTCCCAGCGCAATCCCTCACCCCTCCCCCCTCCCCCTGATAGGCCCCAGTGTGTGATGTTCCCCTTCCCAAGTCCAAGTGATCTCATTGTTCAGTTCCCACCTATGAGTGAGAACATGCAGTGTTTGGTTTTCTGTTCTTGTGATAGTTTGCTAAGAATGATGGTTTCCAGCTGCATCCATGTCCCTACAAAGGACACAAACTCATCCTTTTTTATGGCTGCATAGTATTCCATGGTGTATATGTGCCACATTTTCTTGATCCAGTCTGTCACTGATGGACATTTGGGTTGATTCCAAGTCTTTGCTATTGTGAATAGTGCCGCAATAAACATACGTGTGCGTGTGTCTTTATAGCAGTATGATTTATGATCCTTTGGGTATATACCCAGTAATGGGATGGCTTAATCATTATACTGAATACTTCATATTTGTCCAAACACACAGATGACCTTAGACAAGGAAACGGTCTACCCAGAATTATATTATTTTAGAATACAAAGAACTTTAGATACCAACCATTCTTGCAATCAATGCTGGAATGTTATCTCCCTAGTAGATGCTTTTAGCAGGAACACTGAACTCATTATTTTCCAAGGAGTAGAGTTATTATTTGAGTAGCTATAATGTATAGTATCTTATTACTTCTAGTGTCCTCCAATAAAATGCTGGACTTTTCTTGTGCTTAATATAGCCAACATTTAGGACATCAACTGTAATATTTAATTTCAACCTTGCAAATGTGTTTTAAAAAAATTAAGCCCTTGAAAACCCTGAAGATAAACAATATAAAAATAACAGCAATTGGCTTTTTATATGTGAACTTAAGTGAAGTTTCTGGTAATACATCATGTTTTACTGGCAAATTAAACTATACATTGTACATCTTTTTCTTGCTTAATCTCCATAATTGAGAGAAAATGATATAC
The DNA here is from genome assembly GCF_001698545.2 of Rhinopithecus bieti. Lineage (NCBI taxonomy): Eukaryota > Metazoa > Chordata > Mammalia > Primates > Cercopithecidae > Rhinopithecus > Rhinopithecus bieti. The sequence goes on from NW_016809238.1 coordinate 385,052, forward strand.
AATTATATCAAGTTAAACTACACAGAATGTTCTGATTGTTACTACTGACAAGAATTGTTATCTCAATATCATCAGCAAATTATTTTAGTTTAGTTATCTAATCATCAGCAAATTCTTTTAGTTTCAATTTTCTTGATGCTTTCATACAAAACAACAACAACAAAGAATAAGGGAGGTAATGTGAAACAGTCAAAAGTCTACTAGACCAGGAATCAATAGCCCTGGGTGCTTACTGCCACAGGAACATCAATTTTGTGATCTTAGGCAAGTAACTTATTTTTGTTTCAATTTCTTTGTCAATAACAAAAGGGTAATAGAACATAAGTAGATAAACTCCAACGGCTTCCTGCATATTTCGTCTTTCTTTACATAACCCAAATTCATTTGCAAGGAGAAAGAAAGGGTTACAGTAAATACATTTGTTGAAAATATGATTAATCGGCCGGGCGCGGTGGCTCAAGCCTGTAATCCCAGCACTTTGGGAGGCCGAGACGGGCAGATCACGAGGTCAGGAGATCGAGACCATCCTGGCTAACACAGTGAAACCTCGTCTCTACTAAAAAAAATACAAAAAAACTAGTTGGGCGCGGTGGCGGGCGCCTGTAGCCCCAGCTACTCCGGAGGCTGAGGCAGGAGAATGGCGGGAACCCGGGAGGCGGAGCTTGCAGTGAGCCCAGATCGCGCCACTGCACTCCAGCCTGGGCGACAGAGCCAGACTCTGTCTCAAAAAAAAAAAAAAAGAAAAGAAAAAAAGAAAATATGATTAATCATTTTTAAATATGTTAAATATCTTAAAATCTTAGAATAACTGCAGCCATTCAGTGCAGTACTGTGCAGGCTCTGCCCAAACTGGAATCCCAGGTTCACTAGCTATGCAACTTAAACAGCAGGTTTTTGTCTTTAAAATACAGCTAATAATGATAATTACCATGTAGAGGGGCAGTGTGGATTAAAGGAAACAACGATTGTGAAAAGCCTAGCACCAGGAATACATGAAGCACTCAATGATAGCTGCTCTAGAATATAATTATAAGGATATTTCAATAGAGAGGTAATGACTGATAGGTAATATGTCTCCTATGTCTGATAGGTTAAATGTCTTCCTATGTCTGGGTGCAACAATTTGGGCTTGTTTGTTTCTCTTTTCTTGCCTAATTGCTCTAAGACTTCTAGTGCTATGTTGAAAAGAAGTGGGGAGAGTGAGCATCCTTGGCATGTTGAGAGGAGAAGTTTTCAGTTTTTTACCACTGAGTATGATGTTAGCTGTGGGCTTTTCATGTATGACCTTTATCGTGTTGAGGTACATTCCTTCTATACCAAGTTTGTAGAGTTTTTATCATGAAAAGATGTTGACTTTTGTCAAATGCTTTTTCTGTACTATTGGGATAACTGTGGTTTTTATTCTTCATTCTGTTACTGTAATGTATAATTACATTGGTTGATTTACATATGTTGAATCACCCTTGTATCCCAGAGATAAATCCCACTTGGTCATGGTACATGATCTTTTTAATGTGCTGTTGAATTTGGTTTGCTTATTTTATTTTATTTTATTATTTTGATGGAGCCTTACTCTGTCGCCCAGGCTGGAGTGAACTGGCGCAATCTCGGCTCACTGCAACCTCCACCTCCCAGCTTCAAGCGATTCTCCTGCCTCAGCCTCCCATGTAGATGGGATTGCAGGCATGTGCCACCACGCCCAGCCAATTTTTGTATTTTTAGTAGAGATGGGGTTTCACCATGTTGGTCAGTCTAGTCTTGAACTCCTGAACTCAAGGGATTTGCCCACCTTGCCCTCCCAAAGTGCTGGGATTACAGGCATGGGCCACTGTGCCCAGTCTGGTTTGCTAATATTTTTAAACAATTGTTGCATCTCTGTTCATCAGGGTGTATGTTTCTTGTTCACTGTTGCATTCCCAGAAGGCCTAACACAATTGAAAGATATAAATATGAACAAATACATAAATAAGGTAAGCATGTATTTTTCTCTCACTTAATAGCAAAGCTTTGTCCAGCTTACACATAGAGACATTGGTTCCTCTTTGGTTTCTGGAATATGAGTCACTTATATGCCCAGCCATTATAGACAGGTTTTATTTAACTTTTGTGAGAACTAACTCAGAGATTGACTCATCTGACCCATGACACCTGCCTATAGATTCTACCTCTAGTTTGTCAGAAAACTTCCTTGGTGCAAAAACAAACATCAAAGCATTTCAACCTTCAATACACTTAATGCATTTATCCCTTATTCTAAAGAAAGAAGGCACTCACAAAGGGAGCTCTGGACAGCAGGGGAAATGAAGAAAAAAGATATTCTGAAAACAAGAGCTGGCACCACATAACCAGCACTGCTGAGGGGAATTCGCGCTGGACCTGGGCAATGGCAGCAGTCTAATCCCAGAAAGAGAATGCTCGTTGGTGGGGTCTGTCTCAGATCTCAACTTGTCTCAGAGGAACCCTCCCCTGCACTCTCCACTCCCTTAGTTTTGAAACATTGCTCAAAAAACAAATAATTCACTTTCACTTAATAATGGTAAATGAGTTGCTCTGTAAGGGACATCAAACTACTAGTTACTAATACTATTACCAAAACTTTTCTGCCTGTCATTTCCCCTGATTCTTAGGTCTCCATTACCTTATTGTATTTTTATGATTGTTATGTTACTCTCCATACCATATTTAATGTATATTAAGATAATAATCATTTGTTGATTAACTCTTCTCCGGTCAGAGGTAAACAACTAAGTTCCTTTTTGTTAGACTTTAATAACTATGATATTCAAAGCAGCAAGAATATCAGCTGCTACATTTGTTTCTCAGTTAAGAATTAAGATAATTATAATTAAGAGATACCCCATCCAAATCATTACATTGGTAGAGAAAGTACTTTAAAAAATACACAACATTGCACATCCAAAAGAGAAAACATAAAATTTAATCCTATGAACCAGGATGGAACAGAGTACACAGCTGCTGTACACAGATACACACAGCAATACATTGGGAATATTTTGCTTTCCAACTTCTCTTGGAGCTTCCAAGTCATCACAGACCACAGTTTTACCAACTGCTTTGCCACTATAATACTCAAATACTATAATACTTGCCACTATAATACTCAGTAGTGCTCAGATTACCATCTTTCCAGTTTCCAGAATCAATTTCCTTGCCATTTGCTGCCCAGCCCTTAATACTCAAATTTCAGCTTTCCATTATGGCAGCACCCCATTTCTAGGGATGACATTCCATCAGAATGGGTTATTTTATACTATAGTATCAGACAGTCCTTAAATCTCAGTGGATTATTTCTCACTCAAACTACAAGTCTGCAGTGTTATCAAGGATGCTTGCTTTATCCTGGTCATTCAGGAAATCCAAATGACAAGGGCTCCAGCTAGACACAGCTTCCACAATTGCAACTGAGAAAAGAGCTCCTTTTGGCTGAGAGTAGTGGCTCATGCCTGTAATCCCAGAACTTTGGGAGACCGAGGCGGGCAGATCATGAGGTCAGGGGTTCAAGACCAGTCTGACCAACATGGTGAAACTCCATCTCTACTAAAAATACAAAAATTAGCCAGGCATGGTGGTGTGTGCCTGTAATCCCAGCTACTCAGGAGGCTGGGGCAGGAGAATCTCTTGAACTCGGGAGGCAGAGGTTGCAGTGAGCCAAGATTGTGCCACTGTACTACAGCCTGGGCAACAGAGTGAGACTCTGTCTCAATAAATAAAAAAATAAAAATTTGCCTTGGTCAAAGCAAGTCATGTAATCAGAGGGGGCAGAAAGGTGAAATCCTCTTATATGTCAGGAAGGTGAAGACCTGGAGTATTTGTGGAGCCCTAATGACCACTAGACCTCCCAATCCCTTCTTCCACCAATTCCTCTGCTAATCACAGAAGTCTGTTTTGTCTTATTTTTCTTTCTAAGCTAAGCCTTTGGGAAATATCACCCTAAAATGCTTCCCTTCAAAGGCATACAAATTGTGTCTCTTGAGAGTACACAAATCAGGGGAATAGAAGCTAATATGAATATCATATTACTTGTTCTTTATGTAGCTGTTCTTTTACTTCAGACACAAGTCAGTGAAAATGGTTGTTGGTAGCGCCTCTGAAAAATAGAAGAGCACAAGGCATTCACATAGCATTTAGATTCTTAGATCTTTGCTCTTTTTAATTATCAAAAGGGCTAGGAAAAGGGCTTTGGAGGAGACGTATAAATATTCCCCCCTTTCCACCTTTCAAATATAGTCACTATTTAGGTTCCTCTGCAATATGAAAGCCCAGGTGCTACAGCAGCCTCATCTTTGCACAATTGCAGAAAGAACTAAGAACCATTTTCTTCAAGGCAGAGACACCTATCACTGAAAACTAAGGAAGAACTCAGTTTCTGACAGGCGTTTGTGAGTTAAAGCAGCTACAAGTAGGTAAGAGATACGTTTACTAGAACAAAATTACATGTTGTGCTGCTCAAACTCCCGTGCAGTCACACTGCAAGTTAAGAAAGATTTCCTTTGCAAAATTTTTTCTCCACCATACATTTTTTTTTTCACACTAATCTCTCTTTCCTTAACTAAAGCAAAATCAAAAGAAAACATCCATTTTTGAGTGGGCGACACAAAGTATGTAAATACTATCTTTTATTTAATCTAAAACCTCGCCAATGAGTTTTGTATTTTATCTCCTAGGGCTAAAAAAACAAAACCAAACCAAACACCAAATGCCCTTTTTACTTGCTAAATCCCTTTTATGTGAAAAGTATGAACAAAAAGGAAGATTTCTTTGCTTCCCGCATAATTTCTATATTCAACTTTTTCCATCAGCTTTTCCTTTTTTAAAACCATGAATACCGTTGTCAAGATAATCTAAATGTATAGAAATGGAAAAAATGGGAAAAATTTTTAAAGTGGCATTTAAATTGTTCTTCAGTTACTTTATGCAATGATTTGAAATA
>NW_016809238.1:393375-418066 GCF_001698545.2 Rhinopithecus bieti
GAGTTGATGGGTGCTGACAAGTTGATGGGTGCAGCACACCAACATGGCACGAGTATACATATGTAACAAACCTGCACGTTATGCACATGTACCCTAGAACTTAAAGTATAATAATAATAAATAAATAAATAAATAAATAAATAAATAAATAAAGAGCATTTAGTGCTAGAAAGTTGCCTTTCAGCACTGCTTTAGTTGAGTTCCACAAAAAAAAAAAAAAAAAAAAAAATTTGTAAGTGTTAGTTTACATAACTTTTCTTGGGATTATATAATTATTCAATTGTATATTATATCATGTAGAATCACTGTGCTTGGGGAGTGTCCCACAGCCACGTGAAAGTGCCCTTCTTGCTGCCTCTCTATTTCTAACTTTTCTATTTGAACTTGTTCACATACACATAAATAATGGTGACTTCACAAAAAACAAAGTTCCATAAGACATGGATTATTTTTTAATTTCAAGGATTGGGCTGGAGAGCTAAAGGAAACTACATAAAGAAGAAATGCCAATGTAGCCGATGTGATTTGTAAAGAGGTTCCTTTTCTTTATCACTTCTCAGAGCAAAATCATATCCTGTCAAATATACTAGGCAATTTAGTATTTATAGGAGACAGTTTTATATATCAGATTTTACTGATGAAAATTACAGCTTGTTTTTGCTGAATCAAAAACCTACCTCTGGTCAAATCTTAAGTGTATCACTATATTAGCAAAACTTCTCTTTTATAAATGTGAATATACACAATATGTAAGAAGAAATTAATTCATAAAATAATTAGGATAATGGTTTTAATAGAGCATTAGTAGGTACCAAAAATGTCCCTCTAGATAGAATTCTGTATCTCTAAGGAAAATTACACCCAACTCAAGTCCTTTAGTGAATGAGGCAAGGCAGAAATAAGTAAGTGAAACAATTTCCTACCAGAACAAAGTGATCCTAACATTTCCTTTCTTCCAGAAAGCTCTTGCGGATTTTCCCCAGTCAGGATAGGGTTTGTCCTGAAGCATCATATCAGTGACCTGAAGCAATGAAAGGAACTTATTTAGCACTTTCAGAAATCTTAAAATCAGATTTAACTATAAGCCTATAATTTACATTCTATTGAGAATAGAATAAGTACACATTTTAACATTATAACATATGCAGAAAAAAAATTAGGATATACTTCATTCAATTAAAAACTCTAATAGTTTATTTGACTGTACTGTACATACGGAATAAGCACATTTAAAGTCATTCAACATGTCAGATATTAAGATTTTTTTAATATTAAGATTACCTTATATAAAGAAAGTACCTTTGAATATTAGTATCACCATAGAAACAAAGCATATGTAACAAATAAAATACTATATTCTTTAAAAGTTTGTCTAAATCCAAAACTCAAGCATTCCCTGATGTCTAGATTTTTAGTGATATCATTAATCAAAATATTATCTTCTCTTTTCCTCTTCCTTACTTCTTCCAACTATATGTGTGGCAAACTACTCGTACCCATTTTTATAGCATATTTATTCTAATTAGCTAGCATTCTCTCACCCACAATTCTATGCCTTCATCTAAAAATGTTCTTCCTCTTTTCCTCACCTGCACAGATTCTGCCCATCTTCTGAGGCCTAAGTCATATTACTACCGTGATGTCTTCACTGTTCTCTCCCACTTATAGAAAACTTGTGGTTCTTGACCCATCCTTCTCATGTCATGTATCACCTTCTACCTTCTCTTTTACTTACTTATATACTTTTTTCTCTCTTCACTAGGCTTTGAAATCCTTGATGGTGAAGATCTTTCTATCCCTTCTAATGTCAAAGGGATTTTTATATACTAGACCAAAATATTTGCTCAAGAAGAAATGATAAAATAAATTAAGATATAAATACCTGTTTTTGAAGATCCATTAACAAAATACATTGCTCATTTACCACATCACATATTAATGATTTCAGCAGAAGCTCAAAGTATCATAAATAGTTAATCTATTAGAAAGGTATTTTAAAAATCCAATGAGGATGGAGAATAAATTTCCTTTAAAAAAAGTGTTACATAAGTGTGTGTGTATGTTACACACACGCACGTTTCCCATTTCCAGAAAATCTGCCTTCCCTGCAAGAGAAGGGAACACTATTCCAATACTTATGATTTTAATTAATAATGTTCAAATTCAGACAAGATAGATTCAAAATTATGAAAACAGAAACGAAATGAGGTTTCTTGCATTAAGAGAGAATTTTCATCATCCACTAAAATAAATTTTTCTCTTGTGCTTAAAGCTTTATCATTGCATTTAAGTGTAGCTTTCAACAGTGGCCTTGATATGGGTGAAATTTAATCATTTATGATGAAAGATGGTGATTCAGTGGGGAGTCCTGTTAGATCAGTGACCCCTTCTATAGTACTGGACTTCCTGTAGAAGGCACATCAATTCTCAAGCAGGGGCATCCAAAATGGTCTCTGGAAACATTCACCAGCATGTCACTGCTTCACATGCTCACTTAGATGACACAATCAGAATGGTGGATAAGGATTCTAGTTTACAGGAAAGATCTGATATTAATTCTTCATATTATTTCTCAATGTCATTTCTAGGAATAGAGTTCCCAACATTCTCTTGGTTGATGAGAACCAAAGATAGTCCATTCCCCTTCACTGAGTAACACTACAGATTTATGTAGGCTCTATTTAACATAGGGCCTACAATAATTTCACATGATGTGGCTTCATTGTTGAATAAAAAAAGATTCAACAATCATGCATGGTTTTAATATAAACTTTCAGTTTATTCCTCTTTAAACTGTCAATCACCATCAATGTGAATGCAACTAATATTAAGAATTCAAAAGGAAAACATTTTTTACTTATTTTAAAGGGAAACTAGTTCATCAATGATTTTTTCATGTTTATTTTCTTCTTGATCCTTTTAAATTACAGGATTATATTTTCTCACTCAAACTAATGCCCATGGATAGTATTTCCCATCAAAATGATTCATGATACTTATATCAAAAGGAGTAAGGGAAGATGATAGAATAAAAATTAACTATTGAATCAGTGAATTACATTGTTACGAAAAAAAATAAAGGTGAAACAGAAGAAATTAAATCTCACATACCTCTTAGGAATACAAAAAAAAGAGCTTTAATATCATAAACTCTCTTGAGGAAAAAAATTGCTATTTTTCCAAATACAATTTTCAGGGCCACTGTACTTTATAACCTTCCTTTAATTTAACAGGTTCACGTCAAATATTTTAACAAAACCTAAAGGTTAATTACATGAATAAACACGTAAATAAAATATTCTTGTTGCACAGACTTTAAAGATCTTAATTAATCTCTTCAGTAATATTTTATCCTGTTCCAGAAAGAATCAACATGGTAATAAATATTTCCAAGGAACAGAATGATTACTGGGTGGGTTTTATTCAATTTTCAATGTTTTCTCCAGGGCACTTTCTGGGAAATACTTATTATATTTTCTAGAAGGAAGCAATCTGCTGCTGTATGACCAATTATTACAGCTGCATGTTTTGTAAAAATGACATTCAAGGATAAAGCATTTTCTCAGGAAAATGGTGAGATGAAGCAAAAAAACATTCTTTCAGATGCTAGGCAGCTGATCTTTGTCACCTCCAGCTCAAACTCTTTATTTTAAGTCATATCATCAGATCAATGTCAGGTCACTTGCAGCTAAATTGGCAGGAGCAGAGACAGTCATTAAAGGGATGCATTCCATAAAGAAAAATCCAATTATCTCCTGCATTAGAGAAATCAAATTCATTTCTGGTGTTGGTCAAGGACAGTCTTTGTGGGAAAAGATGCCGGAAAGGGAGACTAAAGACAATGCCATGAGGTTTCTGCGTAGCATAAATACACAAAACCTGTGAATGCCTTTCTCACAGGCAGGTATTAGAATTTGAAATTGCAAATCTTTCTATGCTGGTAGAAATGTGCTTAACTCTTTGAGTCTCAAAATCCTTCCCTTCCCCTTTCCTCTCTACTAGGTCCCTGTACAGAACTCAGAACCTCATTATGGCACTCACCACATCATGGCTTATGCATTTTGAGGTTTAAAAGTCAGTAAATGATTATTAAAAAAAACTATCTCTATAGAAATCTAAGTGAAATCTTTGCTTTCCTGTGAGGTGAGCCTGTATGATGCCGGTTAACAACAGCATGAATATAGCAATGATGACAGTTATACTTCACATTGGCTATACAGCTTCATGGATTACAAAGCTGTTAATGGAGTTTTCTTATTAAGCATCACAGCAGCTTTGTAAAGTAAGTCATTATTTTCCACCTTTTAGCAATGGAGGAAGAGAAGTCAATGAGGTTAAATAACAGAGCAAGGTCACCATCTATTATACCATTATGTGCACTATTTCCAGAGTCAGCCTGCCTGGGTTCTAACCCTAAATATATCTCTTAGTAGGTTTTTTTTTTTTTTTTTTTTTAATTTAGGACAATGTAATTAACCTCTCTGTACCTTGTTTTCTTATTAATCACCTATGAGCACAATATATATATATTAGCAGGTGGTATAATAATTATTGGTGTGTTATTGTTCATATCTGAGATTTCTATCCAGTCACTTTGCTTTATATCAGTAATATATCACACAAATGGATTTAGGGTCAAAGGATTTGACAATCTTTTCTATAAAGACAAGACTATCATATACTGAACTATTAGAAAATGATAAAGACATAATTTAATGTTACAGTATGATACAGTCTATAATTACTATTTAAAATCAAAGGGAAGGAGGTCACTGAATGCTGCAGTCTTCTAAGAGGGCTTCATAAAATACTTGTGTGACAAAACTGAGTATTAATTGACATTCTGTGTGAGTCTCTACTTTTGCCATTCTTATCTTCTTAGCCTGATTACAAGCTAATTCCCATGCAGGTACTACATATATTATATCTAAAGTCATATTTGATATGGTTGTATGCTAAGCATGTGATACTTATGTAAAATATTGATTTATGAGGGCTACAAGGCCAAACTATGGCTATGTAGTGTCGCTCTTGAGGTAGCCACTAATTTGTGGAGTATCATTTAAGATAAACAAGTGTTATTCTATCAATAAACAAGCATATACATAAAGGATATTAATGAACATAATAGATAAAATTGTATTTGCTAGTATGTCATTTTATTTCTTTCTACTTAACAATATATTGACATCACTCAATATTAGCACATATAAAACTGCTGAGATAGTTTCTTCTTGCTTTAGTCATCCATCATGCCTTTTTAAAAATTGTTGTGCCTTTTATTTTAGGTTCAGAGAGTACACGTGCAGGTTTGTTGCATGAGTAGATTGTGTGTCACTGGAGTTTGCTGTACAAAAGATTTCATCACTCAGGTAGTGAGCATAGTATCTGATAGGTGCAAGTTTTTGATCCTCACCCTCCTCTCACCCTCCCCACTCAAGTAGGCCCTTGTGTCTGTTGTTCCCATCATTGTGCCTCCGTATATTCAATGTTTAGTTCCCACTTATAAGTGAGAATATGCAGTATTTGGTTTTCTGTTCCTTTATTAATTTGCTTAGGATAATGGTCTCCAGCTGCATCCACGTTGCTGCAAAGGACATGATTTCATTATTTTTTATGGCTGCATAGTACTTGATGGTATATTTTCTTTATCCAGTCCACCACTGATAGGCATTTAGGTTGATTCCGCGTCTTGCTATCGTGAATAGTGCTGTAATAAACATCTATATGCATTTGCCATTATGGTACAACAATTCATATCCTTTAGGCATATGCCTGCTGGGAACAGGCCCCCAAATCTGGCCATAAACAGGCCATGAGAAACTGGCCATAAACAAAATCTCTGCAGGACTGTGACATGCTCGTGATGGCTATGACGCTCACACTGGAGGTTATTGGTTCACCAGAATGAGGGCAAGGAAAACCTGGCCCACCCAGGGTGGAAAACCACTCACGGCATTCCTAAACCACACACAATAGCATGAGTGATCTGTGCCATAAGGACATGTTCCTGCTGCAGATAACAAGGCAGAGCCTGTCCCTTTGTTTCCCATAAGGAATGCTTTTAGCTAATCTATAATCTATAGAAATAATGCTTATCACTGGCTTGCTGTCAATAAATATGTGGGTCAAACTTTGTTCATGGCCCTCAGCTCTGAAGGCTGTCAGCCCCCTGATTCCCACTCTGCACTCTAGTTCTATGTCTTTGTCTTAATTGCTCCAGCACCACTGGGTTAGGGTCTCCATGACCGAGCGGATGTCGCTATATGCCCAGGGATTGGTAGGTCAAATATTAGTTCTATTTTAAGTTCTTTGTGAAATCTCCAAACTGCTTCTCACAGTGGCTGAATTCACATTCCCACCAGCAGCGTATAGGCATTCATTTTTCTCTGCAGCCTAGCTGGCATCTGTCATTTCTTTTTCTTTTTAATAGCCATTCTAACTAGTGTGAGATGGTATCTCATTGCAGTTTGATTTGCATTTCTCTAATGATTAGTGACGCTGAGCTTTATATATATATATGCTTGTTGGCCATGTGTATGTGTTCCTTTGATAAGTGTCTGTTCATGTCCTTTGCCCATTTTTTAATGAGATTATTTGTTTTCTTGCTTGTTGATTTATTTAAGTTCCCTATAAATTCTGGCTATCAGACCTTTGTCAGATGGATATTTTGCAAATATTTTCTCCTATTCTGTAGTGTATTTATCTGTTCTCACACTGCTAATAAAGACATACCCGAGACTGGGTAATTTATAAAGGAAGAGGTTTAATGGACTCACAGTTCCACATGGCTGGGGAGGTCTCACAATCATGGGAGAAGGCAAAGGAGAAGCAAAAGTATGACATACATAGTAACAAACAAGAGAGCTTGTGCAGGGGAACTCCCATTTATAAAACCATCAGATCTCGTGAGTCTTATTCACTACTACCAGAACAGTATGGGGGAAACTGAATCCATGATTATCTCCACTGGCACCTCCCTTGACATGTGAGGGTTATTACAATTCAAGGTGAATTTGGGTGGGCACACAGCAAAACCGTATCACATAGGTTGTTCATTTACTCTGTTGATAGTTTATTTTGCTGGGCAGAAGCTCTTTAGTTTAATTATGTCCCACGTGTCCATTTTTGTTTTTGTTGCAATTGCTTGTGGGAACTTCATCATAAAATTTTTGTCAATGCCTGTGTTCAGAATGGTGTTTCCAATATTTTCTTCTAGGGTTTCTATCATTTTAGATCTTATATGTAAGTCTTTAATCCATCTTGAGTTGATCTTTGTATACAGTGAAAGGGGTCAGTTTCATTCTGCGTATGGCTAGCCAGTTATTCCAGCACCATTTATTTAATAGGAAGTCCCTTCCCCATTGCTTGTTATTATCAACTTTGTTGAAGATCAGATGGTTGTAGATGGTTATAGGTGTATGGTTTTATTTCTGGGTTCTCTAACCTGTTCCATTGGTCTCTGTATTTGTTTTTGTACCAATATGCTGTTTTGGTTACTATAGGTTTGTAATGTAGTTTGAAGTCAGGTAGTGTGATGCTGCTGATTTTGTGCTGTTTGCTTAGGATTGCTTTGGCTGTTTGGGCTCTTTTATTGTTCCATATGAATTTTAGAATAGACTATGGGTAATTCTGTGAAAAATGGTAGAAATAGCACTGAATCTGTAAATTGCTGCAGAAAATATGACAATTTTAACAATATTGATTCTTCCTATTCATGAACATAGAATGCTTATCCATTCATTTGTGGCATCTCTGATTTCTTTCAAAAGTGTTTTCTAATTCTCATTGTAGATATATCTTCCACCTGCCTGGTTAGCTGTATTCCTATGTATTTTTTCTTTTTGAGGCTATTGTGAATGAGCTTGTGTTCTCGATTTGGCTCTCAGCTTGGACATTACTGACATACAGAAATACTGCTGATTTTTGTACACTGATTTTGTATCCTGAAATTTTACAGAAGTTGTTTATCAGTTTAGGAGCCTTTTAGGGTTTTCTAAGTATAGAATCATATTGTCTGTGAAGACAGAGAATCTGACTTCCTCTCTTCCTATTTGGGGGTCTTTTATTTCTTTCTCTTGCCTGATTGCTTTGGCTAGGAATTCCAGTACTATTTTGAATAGTAGTGGTGAGAGTGGGTATGCTTTTCTTGTTCTTGTTCTCAGGGGGAATGCATCCACATTTTGCCCCTTAAGCATGATGTTAGCTGTGGGTTTGCCACAGATGGCTTTTATTACAGAATATACATTCTTCTCAGCTGCACATGACACATACTCTAAGATCAACCATATGCTTGGCCATAGAGCTATTCTCAACAAATTCAAAAACAGAAAAATCATACCAACTACACTCTCAAACCACAGAATAATACAAATAAAAATCAATATCAAGAAGATGTATCAAAACCATACAATTAAATGAAACTTAAACAATCTACTCCTGAATGACATTTGGGTACAGAATGAAATTAAGGCACAAATAAAAAGTTCTGTGAAACAAATGAAGACAAAGAAACAGCATACCAGAATCCCTAGGACACAGCTAAAGCAGTGTTAACTGGAAATAGTGCTAATCACCTACATCAAGTTAAAAGGGTCTCAGATTAACAACCTAACATCACACCTAGAGGGCTACAAAAACAAGAGAAAACCAACCAAAAAGCTAGCAGGAGAAATGAAGTAACCAAAACCAGAGCTGAAATGAACAAATTTGAGACATGAAAATCCATACAAAAGATGAACAAAACAAAAAGTTGGCTCTTCAAGAGAGCAAACAAGATTGATAGAGTACTACTCAGATTAAGTTAAAAAGAGATTTAAATCAACACAATTAGAAATGACAAAAGGAACATTATCACCGACCCCACAGAAATACGGAAAAACCTTAGAGACTGTTGTAAGCATTTCTGCGTATGAAGTTAGAAAAACTTGAAGAAATGGATAAATTCCTGAAACATATAACTTCCCAAGATTGAACCAGGAAGAAATTGAAACCTTGAAAAGACTGAAGCAAATTTCAACATGGAATCAGTAATAAAACATCCTACCAACAACAACAACAACAAAGGCCATGTGTGGTGGCTCACCCCTGTAATCCCAGCACTTTGGGAGGCCAAGATGGTCAGATCACCTGAGGTCAAAAGTTTGAGACAAGCCTGGCCAACATACCAAAACCCTGTCTCTACTAAAAATACAAAAAAAAAAAAAAAAAAAAAATCTGGGCATGGTGGTACACACTTGTAATCCCAGTTACTCAGGAGGCTGAGGCAGGAGAATTGCTTGAACCCTGGAGGCAGAGGTTGCAGTGAGCGGAGATCACGACGCTGCACTCTATCCTGGGCAACACAGTAAGACTCCATCTCAAAAAAAGAAAAAAAAAAAATGCTACCACTTCCAAAAAAGTACTGGACCAGATGGATTCACAGCCAAATTCTATCAGACATACAAGAAGAGCTAGTACCAATCCTACTTAAATTATTCCAAAAATCAAGGAAGAGGAATATCTCTGTAACTCATTCTATGAGGTCAGCATCATTGTCATACCAAAACCTTGAAGAGTCACAACGAAAAAAGAAAACTGCAGGCCAGTATCCCTGATGAACATACACACAAACATCTTCAACAAAATACTAGCAACCAAATCCAGCAGCATATCAAAAAACTAATCTGCCACAATCAAGTAGGCTTTATTCCTAGGATGCAAGTTTGGTTCATTATATGCTAATCAATATATATGATCCATTTATTGGATCACATGAACAGAATTAAAAACAGTTACTACATGATCATCTTAATAGATGCAGAAATGGCTTTTGATAAAATTCAACATGCCTTCATGTTAAAAATACTCAAAAACTAGGCATCAAAGAACCAACATACTTTTTTATGTGTATTCTTCTAAAATATGAAAGGTTTCTATTTTGTTCTAAGTATTATCTTTATAATTAAACTTCATTTAGGCATGTATTAATATTTCCTATTTATTTAGATTTTACTTACTCCATACTATGAGCATGGATAGGAAAATTTTATTTCTGCTTCCTCCCGCTCTGTCTTCTTTCCCTTCACTACCCTATTTTATTATTTTTCCTATTAACATATTTAACTCTTTGAATATCTTATATTCCTATTTTATTTATCACCTTTAATGATATCTTCACTCCTCATCTATAAAAAATGAGAAAATAAAAATATTTTACTTTCTTACACTATATGTAATTTATATGTTCTTAGGGTTTGGGAATATTTCTACATTCTGCTTTATAATTGGAAGTTATGCATTTCTCTTAAACTTGACCCTAAAACTAAATTGGCAAGAGAATGATATAGCCTACAACCAAACTGCTTATTTTTAAAATACTTGGCCAATAATTAGGCTGAGTTTAAAATTATTGGGTCACATTTTTTCCCTAAGAAACTAGAGGCATTCCTTTATTGCCTTAACATTGTTGATGCTAAGAAGTGAGAAAACTGAACCTGAAATTATTTTTTTTCCATCTCTCCAGGTAAATTAGTTTTATAAAGTATTCTTTTTATATTTTGAGTATAATAATTTTGCTAAGTTTATTGATTTGTGTCAATTTTCTAGGCATGATTTGCCCTTTCAATCAAAGAATTCAAGTTTTCCTTTGTTCTATTCTGTCTTTTTGGAATCTTATCCTAATCCATGACTTTTATTTTCCATTACTTTAGTTCTATTTTTTGGGGACAACAATTATGTATATGCTGGTTTTCTCTGTCCTCTATGTCTACATTCCTTATTAGCTTTTAATTTTGTTCACTGAGTTAGGACCTATACTGAGGATTCTGGAGTGTGTCCAGTAATATTTGTAGAGATTTCAATTTGACCCTTATTTATCTAATTTTCTTTCTTCCATGTTTCTTTCCTGAATCCACCATCTTTTATTTCATCTTCTATTGTCTCACATCATCCTCTCTGAATTCTTGTACCATTGCTTTGAAACCTTATTTTAAAAGGCAATTACTTCCCTATTTTTTAAAAAATTCAATATAATATGTTTGGTCACCATTTTCCTCTGGTCCTTGGTAGCATTTTCTAGTGGAGGACTCTTCCAACTTCTGCTGGATTTTCCTATCATTTTCTTCCTTTTTTCTTCTTAGTAACAAAATTCTCATGCTAGTTCCTTTGGGACCGATTGACATCTGAATGATGTCAGCTTTTTCCAGACTTTCTGTATCCAAGAGGCTCATGTTGAGGGGTGGTAGGACCGACTCAGCCAGCACACCGTACCTGCATTGTGCCAGGGCTTTTAGAGTCTGGCACCTACCTTGAAGAACTGTCCTTTACCAACTTTGCCTTTGATCAGCAACTATCATGCTTCCTCTTTTCATTGTCTTGAAACGTAGTTGACCGTCACTGCATTTGGGAACCCTCCATTATAGACTGTGATTCAGAGTTAGATATGTCACTTAGTCTTAATATAAAGTTAGCATATTTGATTCCTGTTCTCTGTGTTCTTTTGGTTGATTGCCAAAACCTCTCTATTTTAAAACAAAATTTCTGAATTGTTATTTAAAGTGATTTCTAAGAGGCCCATTTACAATGACACAGATTTTTGGCAAATTTGAGCATATATCACCCAAAATAATTAGTATATCCATGAGAGGCTTGTTTCCTTTTTTAACAGTATCCATCAGATGACCTAAATAACATTCAAAGCCAGTTTTTAATTAACAATGTTTTCTATTAATGTCTTCCCCAAATACAACTTTGTTCAAAATAAAATAAATGTAATAGGAGATTTTGTAGGAGTTTCAACATAAAACCGTTTCAGCTCTTTTGAGAGATAATTCTGAAGAAAGGTTTTGTTTAATATTCAGTATATGTGGTAAACTAAACATTGGGTTTATCTGACTACCTATCTTTATAACATATATGAAACATGAAAAGTGTTTCATAAATGGAATGCTAAGGGGGTTTTTGTTTCTTTTATTTGTTTTTTGTTTTTTGAGATAGAGTCTCACTCTGGCACCCAGGCCAGAGTACAGTGGGACGATCTCAGCTCACTGCAACCTCTGTCTCCCGGTTTCAAGCCGATTCTCCTCTCTCAGCCTCCCACGCAGCTGGGATTGCAGGTGCGTGCCACCATACTCCGCTGATTTTTGTATTTTTAGTAGAGACGGGATTTCACCATGTTGTCCAGGCTGGTCTCGAACTCCTGACCTCAGGTGATCCACCTGCCTCAGCCTCCTAACATGCTGGTATTGCAGGCATGAGCCACTGCGCCTGGCTGCTAAGTATTCTTTAACAGCATTTAGTAGGTAGATTTTTCATCTCTTCTCTTAAAGATAATAGTAATATCACAGTCCCACACTGGTAGCGTCTCCCATCTCATGAAAATTACAGCAAAATATGCCACCAGAAATAGGATTTTCATAGAATTCCTTAATTATCTTTTAAATACTTCAATAAACGTCCTGGTATAATTGTTATCATGGCCAACATTCTTTTAGTTCCTTGTGCAACTAAGAAAATCAATTGAGACAATTAGGGAAGAATTGCCCCACCACTGAAATATTGTTTTCCTGACTTGGTTGATATCATTTTATTCAATTTCATTGAGGAAAATGTGGTCATGTATTGGTCAGTATATTGTGGTCATATACTGGTTCACATCAGGAAAAATACTTTAGGTGAAATTATAAGCAAGTATTTGGCACTTTCTCAGTATGCATAGCCAATTAATGCCAAGCTTTCAATATTAAAAACCCCATAATTTAACATATGCTTTGAAATTTCCTATGGTGGCTTATTCAGTGACAGGATGGAAAGATACTGAATTTCTTTTAATTTGTAAAAGCAGATCTAATGTTTGAGAACTTTTACTGCCCATGGAATATGGTTCAGGATATATTGATTTACCAATAGCCAAAGCCAACATCAAAATGAGAACATCTTCACATACACAGGCCAAGAGGAAAGACTCTTTATCATGATGAAGGACATGAGCACTGACTAAGAGTGTTGGGGCATTGGTTACCAACCAGAAAATGTCAGAATTTAAATTGGAGAGGAGGTGAGGTGAACAACAGGGCTCCAGTATTTCTTCAAGTTGTTCATTTTACTTCTCTGCTTCTAAGCATATTGATAGAAAGTCCTAAACACACTGCAGTCATATTTCCCAAAGTTTCTCCCAACATCATCATAACTTAGTATGAAAAATGAGTCCATTTTTTTGATGTTTGATTGCTTATAACTTTTAAGCCTCACCCCTCCTTCTTCCCTTTCTGCCTGACACTTGAGAAAACTGATACGAAAACTATGGTGCCCCTTCCTTTGGTACCAGCAGGAAGTTTAAACCATGTATGGAAACCCTCACCCTGGTTTCACTCCAAGTACACCATAAAAATTCCAAACCAGTTTCCTTTCTAGGCCCTGGCTCAAGTCATTTTCAGATCTGCCTGGGAGCCTCCATGCTCTCCCCAGAAAGCCTTGCTACTTATGAAATAAACCTTTTATACCCTCTTGGGGTAAGTCTGACATCATTTGTCCTAACATCTGAACGAATTTTGGGTGTGTGTCCATCCTATGTACACAGAATGTTAACAACAGTAATAAACCCAATATCATCATGACAGATAAAGAGCTTCTGGTTAATTTTTCTCATTTATTATTTGAGGTCCTAACTTTTCTTATGGAATAGGCAATACAAACATCCTCTGCGGTGGCCCTGCTTTGTTGGTAATTTTGCATCCACTGTAGCATAGCATTATTTTCTTATGCACCCGCTTATATTACTCTGAGATGGAAACAAAGTCTAAATTTCATGTCTTTGACACTATGTAAATACTGTACTATATAGGATGTATGTATGTAGTTTTGCCCCCCTTTTGCTGCCCTTCCTATTCCAACGATACACAGCACATCACACACACAGACATACATATATGATCCATCTTACACAACATCACTTCCAACTGAGACAAAGAACAACCCAAAGGCTAACCAGAAAGGATTATGCATACTCACTGAGGAACATTAGCTGAGTATACAATTAAGTGAATGGAAACTGCAGATGAAAGTTTCCTAAATCACCTAGTGATGCCTTGAATAAATTGCCACAAGAAGTATCTTAAAAATCACTGCAAACATCTACTGGTGAACATTAAACCTGGAATGTATTCTGCAGCATTTTAGAGGCACAACCAGGATTTCATAATGCATGAATATTAATGGACCTGCTTATTATCTCAATGATAGCCTGCCCTGCTTTTGTGATGTATTGCACCTTATTGCTGGATCCCTACTGATTTACAATGAGTGATGGACTGTTATATTATTAAGTAAGGAAATTGGGCATGTCTCAGAATATAGAAGCATTTAGAGAAAGACATCTGAATCATCTGAATACAGAAATACACAATTAAAAAGTACCTTTCCAGGCAAGTTCTGCAGAGTTTCAAAAAGTGTGTTAACAAATACAAAATAAATATGATGTGCCCCAGTATGATTTGCTTTCCACCACATTGAATTGTAATTTAGAATAAATGGAAAACAAGAGAATGATCACTGGTTTTGCTGAGCAAGAAGCCAGAAGAAAGAAAAAAAATGTACACCATCTTCTAGCATGATATTCCTTACAGGTGGCTAAATTATAAAACAATAGCCCAATATTATATGATTGAGCATTTATTTTTGCCTGAAAGAATGAGTAGCTTTCAGGATGCATACCGTCTCTGCTTTGTTAACATGTGTCCGGAGCCATGAGGCCCGGAATTAGCCGACCTCTGTTGCTTGATCTCCGCAAAGCGGAGACAAGAGGGCACATTCCCGGGTTCTTTATTTATAAACCCCTCCCGCGCGCGCCGCCAAAACTGCTCCGCCGCCGGCGGCGCCAAACACTGTTCCCGCGCGCGCCCAACCCTTTCCCCCGCGCGCGCGCAAACATTTTTCCCGCCGCCCAGAAGATAGTGGCAGGCCCAGGGCGCAGGCGCGATCCGAGGCCGGGAAAAAGTACAAACCGCACGACCCGCATGCGCGCATTGTAATTTGAGAAGACCCGGCCCCCGTCAGAAACGCCCTGGCCCAACCTCTTCCCCTGCCAGGCCTAATAATACAGGGCATGACCCTACAGCTGCCAATAAACGAGACTTGATCAGGCTGTTTGTCTTGTCCTCACATTTCTTGTGTTTTTCTTGTCTCCTCCATCCCACTCCCCCTTCCCAGGGTCCGTTTCGAGCTGTCCTGCAGGTCGGGCACAAAACATGGGATAACTTCATTACTAGATAAAGTAATTACGTACAATATACCGTAATATAATGACTCTGAAAATGTATACAGGGCTGGAATGCTAATAGAAAGAAAAATAAAGCATGTTTTCAGAAATGTGATCAAAAAAATATTATCCACAAAGGAGCCCTTGGAACACACAAAAAAAGCAAATATTTTCTCAAAGGGAAAATAAATCTCATATTAAAGATCCTCAGCTTTCCAGTTTTTTAAATGAAATGGCTACTACATGCTATCCCTAATGATGGAGCCAAAGGAGTTGGCTCAGTCACTCAGATCCTGCACCACTAGGTAGCCTGCCATATTGTTTGTACAATACCACTTATCAAAATGGTTCAGCCAGCTCTGTAGGGTGACAAACCCAAATCTGTAGGCTAGTGTGTGGAAGATAACTTATAGGCTTGACATTTGTTTCTAATGTTAGGAAATGGCAAGTCCAAGAAAAGACTGGTAACTCAACCATCTGACATAACCATAACCATTTTCAGAATTTGAGAGATTAAAAAGTAAGGGAACTATCCAAACTTATAACATGGCTTATAAGTTTGAGCAAGCATTGTTTCTATCTTTTATTGTTGCTTGAAAACAGAATTATAATGTTACGGACTCAGTGTTTCAGTTATATTCATAATAGAAAACTTAGAAATTTAAAAGCAATGACCGAAATGTATATCTTTGTAAAAAGAAATCCTACTTAGCATTCAGTGTCTAAAAATAAAGTCAAATATTTTATTTTAAATATAAGTGAAATATTGGCTTTAGGACATATTTTTAAGATTACACCAAGTAAAAGTATTTTAGTCAAACCATTTCATTTTCTGTTGTTTTGTTAAAATATCTGATGTAATTACATATCCAAGATATTTTCATTTTACTTTTCTGATATTTTTCTATATTGAAGCATATGGTTATATCTTTGATCTCTGCTGCATTGCTGTTGATAGTTTATTTTTTTCACATGGTTTATTTGTACTTTTAATCTTGATTAATATTATATTAGTTTTATTAGCCTTTCAGATAAAAAATTTTGTATATTTCGATCCTCTATATAGTACCTTTATTTTTATTAATTCTGCTTATATCTTTATTTGCTTCCTAATATATTTTTTTACTAATTTATCCATTATTTTGTTTTTCTAAATTCTTAATGCTAAATGCTTACCCCATTCATTTCAGTGCTTTTTCTTTTCCACCATAAGCACTATGATGATAGGTTTAACAATCATCAAATTCTGTCAACTTATTCTTTCTTTTTTTTTTAATGAGACATGGTTTTGCTCTGTTGCCCAGGCTGGAGTGCAGTGGCACAAACCATAGCTCACTGCAGCCTCGAACTCCTGGGCTCACGCAGTCCTTCTGCCTAAGGCTTTCAAGTAGCTTGAACTACAAGTGTGTGTCACCATGCCCAGTTAATTATTTATTTATTTATTTTAGGAACAGGGTCTTGCTATGTTGCACAGGCTGGTTTCAAACTCCTGGCCTCAAGTGATCCTACTGCCTCAGCCTCCCCAGTAGTTGAGATTACAGGCATGAGCTACCACATCCAGCCTAATTTATTCTTTATAAATTTTGAAAGTATATTATATGGTACATACAAGTTTAAAATTGTTACACGTTCATTATGCAGTATCTCTTTTTAATCCTAAAAATGCTTTGTTTCCTGTCAAAAGTCTGTTTTGCTAGATAGCAATATAACTATATCAATTTTGTTTTAGGTCGTATTTTCCTGGTATATGTTTTCCAGGCATTAACCTTCAAATATTCTATGACTTTATGTTTTAAACATGACTCTGAGAAGAGTATATGTGAGATGGAACTCCGAGAATGACCTCCTACGGCCCTTGCTCTTGTGAAATCTCCTTCCCTTTAGTTCTGGGTGGAACCTGTGACTATGATGAGCAGCAAAAGAAAGATTATTGGGTGGTCCTAATTTACTCAAATGAGCCCTTCAAAAGCAGTAGAAGTCAGTGATATTGGAAGCTAGAAAGGGATTCAGTGCAGGGATGGTCTCCTTTGCTGACATGGAAGAGACAATTTGAAAAGACCTAGGGTGGCCAGGGCCATTTCCAGAAAGGAAACAGGGACCTCAGCCCTACAAGCAAAAGCAACTGAATTCTGCCAACAAGTTGAATGAGCTGGAAATCAGGTTCTTCCCTGGCTCCTCCAGGAAAGAGCCAAGTCTGGCCAATAATTGATTTCAGATTTGTGAGAACCTAGTAGAGTCCACACAGACTTTTGACTTACGAAAGAGTGAGCTATCAAATGCGTCTTGTTTAACGCTGTTAAGTTTATGGTAACTTGTTATGCGCAGTAGAAAACTAATACACAGCATATAGATGGAAATGTTTTAAGCTAGCCTGCTAATCTTTGCTCTTTAACAAAAAAATTACATTAATTGTGCTTACTAACAGAATTTTTTCTACCACTTCATTTTATATGCTCCTTTGCTCAAACTTTTCTTTGTGCTTTCTTTCAGATTAACTGAGATTTTATTTTATTTTTGACAGAGTCTTCCTCTGTTACCCAGGCTGGAGTACAGTGTCTTAATCCTGGCTCACTGCAACCTCTGCCTCCTGGGCTCAAGTGACCCTGCTGCCTCAGCCTCCCAAGTAGCTGAGACTACAAGTGTGTGCCATGCCACCATGCCCAAATAATATTTGTATTTTTTGTAGAGACAGGGTTTCCCCATGTTCTCAAACTCCTGAGCTCAAGCAATGTGCCTGCCTCACTCAGGCTCCCAAAGTGCTGGGATTACAGGCTGGGATTAAGTGGAATTAAGTGCTGGGATTATACCACACCCAGCCCTGAGATTTTATTTTCATTTCATTTCTTCCTTTCTTCTATATTGGCTTGGATTTCTATTCACTAGGAAGTTGTCCTAGCAATTTCACTCTGCATACTTAAATTACCAAATTGAACTAATCAATATCACCATTCTACTCCACCAATTCAAAACATTTGTGATCATTTAAATCTCATAACTCCTTCCCAGCCCTTATGGAAATTTTTCCAGAATTTCAGTTCCACTTGACTTTTATTAACACTTGCTTATTTTTCAGAAAGAAATCATTATGGTAGTTGTTCAATATGATACATGTTTGCTTACATTTAAAAACATATTAAACATATTCTCTATCTTTGTCTGATATGCTCTTTAACCCACAACTGAAGTGTTCATTTCAATCATTTAAAATTTTTTTCCTAAAAGTTCTGTTTGGGTCATTTTCAAATGCCTCAGTCTTTCATTCCTCACCCATATTTTCAATTTCCTCTTTATTTATTTGCATATATTACTTTATGTTCTATATAGATAATTCTAATAATTAAAATCTTTGTGGGTCTGATTCTGCTAGCTGTATTTACTGCTGTTTCTCATGACACTCGTTTCTTTGTGTGTTTTGTAATTTTTAATTATGCAGTCATGTTTATCAGTCATTTATTTGTGGAGGTATTTTAAGGACTGATTTGTTAGTGTGTCCTCTCAGAGAGAATTTTTGCTTGGTTCTGTGAAGGGCCTAAGGAAACTTCCAACCTGGGATCTCTCCAAAATAAATTTTTATGTGGAGTTTTTTAAGCCTACAGGTAGTGAGACTCTGGACCATCAACTCACCTGAGGAACAGAATATTATGAATTCTCAGGGGATACTTTGTTTTCCTCTCTCTAGGATCTCTGACATGACAAACCAAGTTTCCAAAGCACCTTTTTATTTAGGGTAGTTTTTTTTTTTTTAATTTTTCAGTGAGAGTGTAGCTATTCAGGGGTCCTGGCCTTATATTGGTTGTTTCTGATTTGACAACATACTTTGTCTGAGCCCTTGGGTTTTATTTCATACGAGTGAAAAACAAGTGCTATAAGTCACTAGCATTGGCAGATGCCCTCAAGCCAGTCACAGCCCCACTCACTACCTCTCTGGGTTTGAGTCACACTTTACTTTTGGTCTCTAAAGATATCCTTTACTTTTGTACAAAAGATCATGGTTTTGAAAAGATCGCTGTTTTTCTTATCTGTTCTATTTTTTAAAATTATATAGCCAAGGTGTTTTGTGTTGGGAAAGTATCGCTGTTCCTTTTTCCTGGTTGTCTTGTCCACTGTATTCTTAGGAACAGTTCAATTTGTCCATACTCTTTCTCTCACTCTCATTGTAGCACTGTAGAACACAAGATGTTTTAACAAAGAATTCAAGTTTTCATCATTAGTCCTAGAAAGATATGTTTAAAGTCCAGAAATAATTAATTATAGAAAGAATAAAGATATTTAATGATTTTCAAATGTGCACAGCCAAATAAACCCTACAGATTCTAAGTCTGGTTATACTTGAGAAGTGTCTCCTCTCCCAACACATACCTCATTTCTACCTTTATTTCTCTGAAGCAGGGAAAGGCTAATCAAGTTTTCACTTTGTACCTTTAAGGACCTACAATATGTTTATTGACAACTAATTAACATATTTTTCTATGATCCAGGCATTACTATGCTCCCAATTTTATAGAACAGGAACATATAACCATACAGCTTGGAGAGGCTTGATAGCTGGTTCAATGTCACAGTATAGCAGAGCCATGATGCAGATTAAATACAATCATGCCTGATCCCAAAGTCCAAGCTCTTAGCAAATGGATTACGTGTATATTTCACTAATGTTAACAATATTTAATGAAGTAATATTTTTTCAAACTAATTATTTTATATTTTCAGACTTTTTGTAAAATCATTTTATTTATTCAATGCATTCAACCAATACTTCACCTATATTAAATATACAATAATTTTCAAAGGACTCTTGGAACTTCAGTTCATTTGTACTCATCACCATTCAGTGTCACATCAGTTTGACAATCTTTATTTCACAAATGGTAAAGCAGGCACACAGAAGTTTCATGATTTGCACAGAACAATTTAGAACTGTAGCCAAATTAGCCCATTTTATTTAGTCTTCTCCCTTTGCTTATACTAGCATTTGGAAAATGGTAATCTCCTTATGCAAACACCAAAAACAGTAAGCATCCAGTAGGTCCTGAAAGGCAGTGCAATCAGAGCAGCACTCACACGGCTAAGCCTCAGGTGCAGAGGACCATGGGTTCTAGGAGTAGACCACTGGCTCTGCTGCTGAAGATCTCACTGATGGAGAGGGAATGAGGGTGACATTTGACCACCCTGCACCCTTTATCCCAAACCCACTTCCCACATTACTGGCATACTCCTCTAAGATTGAGTATATGCTATTAGAGGGAAGTTTATAAAACTAAGTGTTTATCAAAATAAGTGTGATTAGTATCAATCCTACCCTTATACATTAACTTTAATGCTTAAAGCTGACTCTGATCATACATACATCAAAAAATGTGTGTCCCTTGACCATTTTACATTTGCTCATGGGATTTAGAAAATGTCTATATATTTTATAAAAACATTTATTAAATATTTTCCCATTTAAGTTTTATTGACCAGCACATACTGAATGTATTCTATTACTTATAGAAAAAAAAGTAGTCGTTCAATTCAATTTAAAACAATATTCAGTTTACTAAATACTCATGCATTATTAATTCTGTGTCCGTCCACTAAGCATTGTGATAGCTCATTGACTCACCTCAGGCTGTTCATCCTTAGAACAGTGAGCCCTGCATTCGTAGTGTGATTGTTGTGAGACCTCGATGAGGTACTATTTTAAATGATCCAATATGTATGGTTATTATTATATAAGGTGAGCATACAGAGTTTCTGCCCTCAAAAAAATTTAGAATCAGTAAAATATATTCAAATCATTTGAGTAGGACGGAACAAAATGTCAACTGAACCCATTACTACAACTCTACCATCTCTTATTCAAAACTTATTGAGACCAGATACCCTTTAAGATCTAAAATTCTTTAGATTCTAGAAGGGAAATGGTATATATACAGCTTTATGTATATAGTTTATAGATAGACAGATGATTGATACATAGATAGATAGACTGATAGACAGACAGATAGATATGGTTTGGCTGTAACCCTACCCAAATTTCATCTTGAATTGTAGTTCCTATAATCCCTACATGCCGTGGGAGGGTCCAGTTAGAGATAATTGAATCATAGGGGTGGTTTCTCCCATCCTGTTTTCGTGATAGTGAGTTAATTCTTAAGAGATCTGATGGATTTTATAAGAGGCTTCTCCCTTAGCTGGGCACTCATTCTTCTTGCTGCCATCATGTGAAGAAGGACGTGTTTGCTTCCCCTTCTACTATGAATGTAAGTTTCCTGAGGCCTCCCTAGTCATGCTGATTTGTGAGTTAATTAAACCTCTTTCCTTTATAAATTACCTAGTCTCAGGTATGTCTTTATTAGCAGTGTGAGAATAGGCTAATATATATATGGTGTATATATATTAGCATAGGCTACTATATATATTACTAGTGTGTGTGTATATATATATTACATATATATATACTCTTAATCTCTCTATATATAGAGAGAGTACACATATACAGCTTATCAGGTAAAACTTCCATAAGAAACACATTCATACTTCTGTAAAAAAAACACATGTCTCTTCACACTTGGGATAAATACAGATCATGAAAAGCCTCATGTCAATTTAGATCTGGTTTTGCCAGAAACTGGATGAGAGCCAGGCAGGTTTTATGAAGTCATATTTTTTTCTTTTTTGGCTTTCAACACTTTCAAGATTTCAGAATTGTGAATAAGGAGCTGTAAATCTCAGGAGTGTGTTTAACTGACACAATTACTTATCCTCTATTTCCTTCTCCACATTTTCCATTTATCTAGACCTGAAGTTAAGTGGGTTTTCTTTCTGTAGCAACTACAAGTCAGCAACGGGCATCAGAATCACCTAAGCAATGCTCCTGTCACACAGTTGCTGAGCCTCACGCCAGGGTATTGGGTTCTAGAAGTAGAACCCAGAACTCTGTATTTTTTCCAAACTCCTACAGATGATTTGTTATACACCCTTCATTGAGAATCATAGCTTGAAGAGACAATATATAAAAATTTATTTGCTTTATAGCTATGTGGCTTAATAGCATAAGAAATTCAACAAACAAGATTATTTCATGTAAAATTAACAATTCTCCAAATCCAAAGTTGCCTTTCCCAAAACCTTAGCATTTTGAGTGCTACTAAAAAATATTAGGCTATTACAAAAGTGACAGGATGAAAATGGCCATTCTTTGAGTGACCATTTTCATTATTACTTTTCTTAAATGGACACTCCTATACTCTGAATCCATACTGTGTGCACAGCTCGTGTAGACCAATCCTTGGCCTACAGCTGTTCTTGTTTGTCATCTCTTCTTACTTAATTGAGCAATTTAATCAGCTTTTGGCATAGGCCTGTGAGCCTTCTGTCAAAAAATCATGCTTGGGTGCTAGTCATGTAAAAACAGGTAACTCCACAATTTCATATAATTTTCAGCCATCTCATCTAGCATATAATTTCCAAGAATTTAGAAGAAATGACTTAAACTATGTATTTGTATTTATAAAACTAATTTTTCTAAAATCACTACTATATCTCCTTGGAGTGATGCAGACAAGTTGATTTTACCAGAGCTTCTAAGTTCTCTCCGTAAGTACTGAGGAATGGCAATATATTGCTGCTTCACTTTGCCTATTTAAGGTTTCTGAACCTTTTTTCTTCCCCTTTTACACAAATGATCTTTAAGCTCTGCAGGTTGCTGAGGTTTTTGTTTTGTTCTGGAGGAGTCATAAGGCAATAGTTTATTTTTTCTTTCAGATGTAGCATGCTGTCATCTCTTACACACGACAAGTAAGTTAATAAAATTCATATTCATGATAACATGAGCCTAAGGTAAATACTTTTATTGCCTGGAGTGTACTATTGTATAGAAGCAAATCTAACATTCTTTCAGCATCTCTAGCTTATCAAAGCCGTTCTCACATATCTTTATACTCTTTTTCACTGTGATAGCTAATCCTTTCATACTGAACAGAGAAATACCATTTTCTGCAGTAACGCTTGATTAAAAGATTCTTAGCAAACATATATAGTTGAAATAAGAATTAAGAATGCAAAATAAGTCTATTCTGAATGATGTCGATTATGTGGATATTGGAATTATTCATTCATATATTCAACAAGTATTAAAAATTAAACATATAGTTAAAAGAAATAAGACATAGTGTTTGAGAGATCAATAGGGTGACTACAGTTAATAATAATCTAGTGTACATTTCAAAACAGCTAGAAGAGAATTCAAATATTCCTAGCATAAAGAAAAAATAAATATTTAAGGTGGTATATATCCCAATTACCCTGATTTGATCTTTACACATTATATGAATGTATCCAATTATCATGTGTACCCTGAAAATATGTACATTAGGTACCAATATAAAATTAATTTGTTACATGCTAAAGCACTTTTCTGGACTCTTGGGCTACATCAATAAAAAGAAACAAAAATCACAGAGTTTACGTTCTAGTGGCAAGAAAATACTTAAACAGTAAACACAATAAATAAGTTCCATAATACGTTACAAGGCAACAAATGACATGAGAAAAAGAAAAAAATTAAGCCTGGTAAGACAAATGGGAGTGCTGTGGGAGGTGAGAGCAGAAGAGGGGAATGGTTGCAATTGTACTTGGGGTGGTAAGGGTAAGATTCATTGAGAAGATGACATTTGAGCAAAATGGACCGCAGGTGGGAAATGTTATATACAAAAAACAGAGCAGTAGGAGCAAGGAAGCTTGTCACTAAAGTGCGTTGATTATCTCTATCTATCCACTGACCTCTGAAGACAAGAGATAAGATATAACTGGTGCCTGACAAGAACCTCCTTTGCCCTCTGGCCCCCAGGAATGGCATAATTAGGACTGACTTACTCTAGAAACCACAATAATCTCCCAATACTCTCAGATCCTGTCTCATGATCAAGTTATAGGCCCCTTGAAACACCTAAGCAATAAGATGTAGCAAGACTAAAAGTGGTACCAGAAAAACATTAAGGAAAAATGGATCAGGGTTAGCTGCAAAAGATAAGCAGAAAGGCAAAGCCAAAATCACTTATTGGATGTTCAAATAGAAGGTGACCAAAGTCATTGAAAGAGAAAACAGAATTGCAGGCCTGAAAGAGAACCCCAGATCAGCAACAGATAAATTCAGATATGGACATGTAAGTAGCTCACACTGGCCAGCCTACTTAATGTGATCTTTAAGGCTGTGTTTATGCCTTTCTGCCTCATTAAGGCTATCTACAACTATTTTATTGTATTTTATATCCCCCTTCCAAATGTGTCCTAGAAGAGGCTCTAGGTACATCTTCTCCTTACAAATACCAGGCTGGTTTAATTAGATCCCATTTGTCAATTTTGGCTTTTGCTGCCGTTGCTTTTGGTGTTTTAGACATGAAGTCCTTGCCCATGCCTATGTCCTGAATGGTACTACCTAGATTTTCTTCTAGGGTTTTTATGGTATTAGGC
>NW_016809238.1:418694-441448 GCF_001698545.2 Rhinopithecus bieti
GGGGAGGGGGAGGGATTGCATTGGGGAGTTATACATGATATAAATGATGAATTGATGGGTGCTGACGAGTTGATGGGTGCAGCACACCAACATGGCATAAGTATACATATGTAACAAACCTGCACATTATGCACATGTACCCTAGAACTTAAAGTATAATAAAAAAAAAACAAAAAAACAAAAAAAAAACAAATACCAGGTTGGATTCTCTTAATCCAGTCTCAGAGCCACCTGAAAAAAGATTTAATTTCATCAAATGCTCTTGAAATAGAAAGTCTGCTGTATCAATTCTTCCTTAGAGGTAGTGAATAGATAGATCAATGGTAAGTAAATCATTGGTGACAGCTCCATATGAGTCACTTAGGATATTACAAAGGGTCTCTCTGTAATATCCTAAGAGATATTACAGAGTGTGCACCGTACCCCTTACCTGAAGCAGCCATCTAGGAAAACAAATACTGGTGGTCAAAAGGGTTATTTCAGGAGATGACTGAAATATTAGGACATGGTACTTTGCCTGAGACATGGCTGCTTCTGTGATTTAATCCTGTTTATAACTCAAGACCCAGCATAAATGCAACATATCCATTGTCTCCATTAGACTATGAAATTCCTCCAGGTTAGAGATCCCATCTGATTCAATCTGAATTTCCTTAGCACATAGTATTAATACAAAAATACTACTGAGCGCGAAGCACTAAAAATATATAGCTGTTGTTCCCCAGGGACTTTCAAACATTTGATAAGTAATCTTAAATTAATAAGTGAATATCAGGCTAACAGCACTAGTTCTAAAAGGCATAATATGAAAAACTATACAGTCAGAGCTACTCTTATAGGGAATAATATAAAATAGTATACTTTTTAAAAACAGAGATACAAGAATTTTGTTTTGACAAGCATATAGATCAAAGAAAAGATGAAAATATTAAAGACCATGATGACCTTGATTTTTTCCCATTTACATTTGTCCATCTAGATTTGCCTGATATGAAGGAAATATATATGCAAATATAAGTCTGGATATAATTAAAAAGCACATATACATTAAATAGTTTTAAGAAACCTCCCTAGTGAGAGTCCATCTGTGCAAGAAACCAATACGTAGTAGAAAACTTGTCTGCCTTGAGAATTAAGTAAGGATGGCTAAATATAAAATTGCTGCTGGTTTAGCATAAGATTATTTTATACATACTCCCAGCTTCTCCCACTGTTGAAATGACTCCCAAGGAATAGTGTACGCCTGCTTAAAGGTAGGGTAACTGCTTTAGGGAATCACTACTGAGTAGCCTCTCATGAATTTAAATGTTAATGTGCTTCCAAAGCAGCAAGAACACATGCACTGGATAACGATGCTTTGGGAGAATGGAGACAAAATCCATTTTGCTTTTTTAGTGCCATTACTGTCTAAATTTTTATATCTAAATTATTAACTTTTGTTGCTTTTTTTCTTCCACAGGATCATTATAAAGTGAACAGTACTAAGGTAGTCCTAATATTAGGCGCAGTAAAATCAGTCTTCCAGGATATACCATGTGGTAGCTCAAAGTTATGTGAAACTGAGCAGAGTTACGACTATTACTAGATTTTTTAAACATATGCTCCTTGCAAAAATAGGCTATTGTGAGAGTAAATCATTCTCATTTTCACCTACCCCTTTCCATAGGAAAACTGGTTACGTGTGACACAACATATGGAGATGCTTGGCAGTAATTCACACACGTATGCCGCCCTCTATTGAGGACCGCGCTGGGGGTGGTGAAGAATGAACAGACACAAGAGACAAAGACAAACAGAGAACATGGCGGCCGCGCCTAGAGCCTCCGCCTCACTTTATTTATACTCCATAAACCCCACGTCGGCAAAATAACACAATGCAAAACAAACTTTCTGCACCCAGATGTAACCTTCTGCTTAGTTCCTTGTCTCTAAGTTCTTTCTTATTTGTCCGCCTTCTTGGCGCCTACTAGAGTTCATTAAAAGTTCAACTAGAGATACTGCCCTTGACTACTGGAGTTCATTAAAAGTGCAACTAGCTAGAGATACTGTCCTTGAGCCTTATCTATTCTTAGCATATTGTTTTCAATGGCGCCTGCAGCCCTCCCTGCATCTTTCCATGTGCATTTAACAGCTCAGAAAGAATTTGCAAAGTTGGCTATCAATTAAACAAACAAGTTTTAGAATGAAGAATATCACGCTCTCTAGACTGGTCTTGCTTGGTTTGCCAACCCTGGCTCTCTGGAGGAAACAAATCTGATTACTTTCTTTGAGACATAAGATTCCTTGGAAAGGCAAGTCAACAGGAGCTCCTGGGCTGTCAATATTGGTCCTGGAAGGGCTTCCAGTAATACCTTTAAGAGCAGATGTCAAAATCCTAACCACATCTCATTATCAGGACTCCCAAAGGCCCTTTTCACAAAAGTGGAGGTTTTGGCAGAGGCTCTAGCCAAATCATCTGCTGATTATTCTGCATTCCACCTGCTGAAATACCCTTAGGAATTTCTATTGGATATGTTATTATTCTCTGGCTCATATTGCTACAGAACATTCTGATTACCTGTTTTAAAAGTGCTGCTTTGTGTTAGAATGGGTGGTACATTGCATGTGAGAAAAGGCACTAATAATAACACTATAAGAAAGTAGGAGCACGTGTGTGTGTCTGTGTATCTTTTAGGTCTGAAAATGAGCAGAAGTGTATAAACTGTTTCATCTTAAGCATTAACCAGACTATCTTTTATTGAGCATCATGTTAAAAAGAAGTAACAAACTACTAAAAAAAGACCCCAAATCCGTGATACAGCAAAGACCATCTACTTGATTCAGAGACTACAGCACCACTAAGTTAGCGCTATTCATTGCACATGGTGAAATACTGGAATATTTATATCACATAAACTAGGAATAATTTTACAAACTAGTAAAACATGACTAAATAATATGTATACAATATAAATTCACAACCATAAATATGAGTTCATGAAAAAAGGCTCTTTTAAGCACCAATGTCTTTTCCTAATGATTTAAAATAGCGAGTTATTTTAATAACTCACTTTTCTGTTCTGCTTTTATAGACTAGCTCTTCTTAGAAGATATGCAAGATCAGGTGGCAAAATCTGAAATATAACTTATAGGACAAAGGTTTAAAATTGGGAATTTTTATCACTGTATTTTTTCTATAAATAGGAAAAAAAAAATCTTTATCTAATTTTCATGATGGAACGTTTTGATTCAGCTCATGACCTTAGCTTGCAAACCGCTGTTCCTTCAATCATTGTTTCAGCAATCACGCTTTGTATTACTACCAGGACTAGATACTAGAATAGTCACTGATAATGCAAAGTAAGACAAGATGTCAGCTCTTATCAAAAGGCATTTAAGGCTGAAGGGGAATACAGACAAATAAATCAATGATTACTTGCATATAAATTCAAAGACTAAGCTATACATGGGTTTCTATTGCAGTGTGGAGTAAGAGCACCTAAATTACACTCAACCCTATTGAGGGAAGCTTCCTGAAAGAGGAGACACGGTTATTTCAAAGACTGAGTAGGGGTTACCTTAAGGAATAAGAAAAGCGCCATCTAGGCAGGAGGAGGCGTACAAGCAAAAGGTATGAGTATTTGGCACAGGAAGTTATGCTTAAATATGTTTGAGATTGCATTAGTTTTCTATTGTTCCTGGAACAAATTACCACTAATTAAATGGCCCAAAACAACATGCAGTTACTAGCTCACAGTTGTATAGTCAGAAAATGAGGTACATTGTAAAACCAGGAACAGAAAACCAGGAAAGTCACAAAGTGAAACAGGGTATAAGCAGAGCTCTAGGAAAGGATCTGCTTTCAAGTCATTCTGGTTGTTGGCAGTATTCAGTCCCCATGCAGCTGTAGGACTGAGGTCCCCATTTCCTGGTAACCTGTAGGCTGGGGTTTTTCTCTGCTTCTAGAGGCTGCCTGCTTGGTCCCCTTCTACCATCTTCAAGGCAAGTCATGATGAGCCAACTCCCTTTCATGCTTTGATCTCCCTGGGCTCCCCTCCCCATCTGCCCCATGTCTCCTGCTGCATCTCCCTAACTCCACTGCCTTTTTCTGTTTCTTTTCAGGGCTTATGTGATCACAATGGGCTCATCCAAACTATCCAGGCTAATTTCTCTACATTTTATTTTATTTTTGAAATGGAGTCTTGTCTGTCACCCAGGCTGGAGTACAATGTCATGATCTTGGCTCATTGCAGCCTCCATCTCCTGGGTTCCAGTCATTCTCCCGCCTCAGCTTTCCAAGTAGCTGGGATTACAGGCACCCACCACCACACCAGGCTAGTTTTTGTATTTTTAGTAGAGACAGGGCTTTGCCATGTCAGCCAGGCTGTTCTCGAACTCCTGACCTCAAGTGATCCACCTGCCTCAGGCTCCCAAAGTGCTAGGATTACAGGTGGAAGCTGCTACATCCGGCCCTAATTTCTCTGTTTTAAGGTCAGCTGATTAGTAACCTGAATTCCATCTGCAAAGTCCCTTCCCAGCAGTATCTAGATTGGTGTTTGCTTGAAGCACCAGCGGACAGGAATGCTGGGGGACATGTTTAGAATTCTACCTACTGCAGGGATGTGGATTTTAGAGCTTGGCTTGGGAAGGTCTTGCTAAGTGTGAAATGTGAGGGAAGCAGTCAATCGATGAATATGTAGAAAAGAGGGATTCTATCAAATGGGCTATTAGCTATCAACTCCCTCAGTTTTTTATGTGACATACCCAGGCCAAACATGCAGTCCCACCCCCTTTCCCAACTCTTCTCTCAGCACACTAGGCTACTCAGTTGCATATTAATCCTTTGAGACCTTATTCCTTATGCAGCTTGCCTTTGATCCTATTTTTAAAATCCACTTTCATATGCAAAAAATCATTCTGTATGTCCTCTAGGTTTGCTCTTGTTCCCTAAAATAAGTTTTCCCAGCCCCCTTAATGAAGGCCACAGCATAGCACTCTCTAAGATTGTCCAGTTAATGTTTACACCAAAATAATAGAGTGATAATTGTGCAAGAACCAGGCAAAAACAAACAAGCAAAAAAAACTAAAGCACATACCTTTAGTATAGCTAAAGTACTTTATAAAACACTTTATAATTAATCACACCCAGCTTCATGTCACCTAAAAATGTAAGTATTCGCAATTAATAGCTATGCAAAGTAAGTATCCAAAATTAAGAGAGTAATGCATTTACTAAGATCACACCACAGTGTACTCTCACACATGCAACAATTCTATTGACATGCAAGCAATAATAGGGAATGTCTAAATAAACAATGACATTTTTATATCCTTACTAGTCGTTAATAATAATTACCCTATATAAATGGAAAATATTAGAAATACACCAAAATTTTACTGTAATTATCTCCAGCTGAGGATTTTGGCAATTTTGATTTATTTCTTCATAATTTTCTAAATTTTCTAAATCCTAAATGATTTTATATATGCCTCTGTATGCATGTGTGAAAGAAAAACAAAACAATTGCTGGTAATAAATGATTGTAATGATGTTCATTGGATTATTTTATTATCCTTAAATATGAAAAAAATCAAATAAAGGTAGAGAAGGCAACTAATAGATGTAGAAAGTTTTTTTTTTTATTTTTTATTTTTTTATTATACTTTAAGTTCTAGGGTACCTAGGGTAGCATGTGGCACAAACGTGCAGATTTGTTACATAATGATATACATTGTGTCATGTTGGTGTGGCTAACCTCATGACACAAGAGTACAGACCACCCATAACTCATCATTACATCAATTATAACTCCTAATGCGCATCCCCCTCCCTCCCGCTCCGCCAACAAGAACTAATGTGTGATGGTTCCCCTTACCCAAGGGAAGTCCAAGTGGATCATCATTGTACAATTCCCACATACATAGAGAAACATTGCCGGGCTTGTTTTCTGTTCTGCGATAAGTTTGCGTGAGATTATAGAGATATCGCAGCTTCAATCCATGTCCCTACAAGGAGCACTAGGCGCGCGAACTCATCCTTATGAGAGCTGCACAGTATTCCATGGTGGTATATGTGGCACATATTTTCTACCCAGTCTGTCACGGATGAAAACATTTGGTGTGATTCCAAGTCTTTGAGACTATTAGAGAAAGATAGTGCCACAAAACATAGCGTGTGCATGTGTTGCTTATATAGCAAACATGATTTTATAAATGCCTTTGGGTATTACCCAGTAATGAAGAGACAAGAGTGAAATGGTATTTCTACTTCTAAAGTCATCTTGAGGAATCGCCATACTGGCTTTCCACAGAATATACTAGTTTACAATACACACACCACAGATGCGCGTATATCACGAATATATACATATCGGCCACAATACCTCTCAGTCTATCCCTTGTATGCTTTCCTGACTATTGGTATATGACTTAAAGAGGACATAATCCTAAACTGGTACTTGGAATTCTTGGAGATGTAGATATATTTCACATTGTGGTTTTGATTTGCCATTTCTCTAGAGGACATGAAGTGATACTCGGAGATTGAGAAGCAATTTATTTCATGTGTTCTAGATTGGCCTGATAGATTCTACTTTTCAAGATACTATG
The DNA here is from genome assembly GCF_001698545.2 of Rhinopithecus bieti. Classification (NCBI taxonomy): domain Eukaryota; kingdom Metazoa; phylum Chordata; class Mammalia; order Primates; family Cercopithecidae; genus Rhinopithecus; species Rhinopithecus bieti. The sequence goes on from NW_016809238.1 coordinate 425,283, forward strand.
ATACGATATATACATACAGAGACACACATATATCTTGATGGCATTTTGAGTTTTTCGTCCTGTTATAGATACTTGGCTACGTTCTTTGAGAAACAAGAGAGATATAAGTCCCAAACACATATAGATAGAGTCCATGATCTTGATGCAAATATATCTTTTTCTTCCAGTGAGTGCCTGATAGGTTTGGCTCTGTTCCTCTCTGATGGTGATGCTGTATTCTTGTATGCTGTGGCCGAAGGCTCGTTATGTTTGATGACACATCAAAAGCCTGGGTCTTCGCATGACTTTGGATGTGGCAAATGGCACATGACAAGAAATCGCCATTTGTTCATCTGTCATCGCAGTCTAGTGGCTTGCATGGCTGTTGCTGTCTATAGAGAGATATATATACATGATATGTTCTTGCCTGCAGGTTCTGGAGAGGAGCCTAGTCTCATATTACATGATGTGTATGGTTTACCCTCTTAGTTGTTTGTCTTAGCTAGGTGTTTTATATGGTAGTGTTTAGCAGCCAATTATTGTTGGTAAAAAGGAAGATAGACGTACTTTGCAAACTATAGTATTTCATTAATTCTTTTGCTTTAAAAGATTTTATATGAATTTAGGTCCTACCTGTGTAACATCCTTAAACGGATCTCTAAGCATTTGGTTCGAGAATTAATTATTCTGTATAAGTCAAGATGATCTTTTTTCAAATAGATGGAGCTCACATGTTCAGCTTTTTTCTACATATATAAGGTAGACACAGTTTCTTTCATACAAGGCACCATATTTATTTATAATGAAAAGGGGATTCCATTTCCCTCTATTTCGTTGTTTTTCATGATCAGAGTTATGTCTAGAGAGATTCTACGATGTCTGTAGATAGTGGTGTGATATGTTTATTACTATCTGCGGACATAGATAACTTTTCTGTCCTGTTGTAGACTAATATACTCTAGTCTGTATTTTGAGTAGACTCTCTTTTAGTTACCTCTTGGTGGTGTATAGCTGTTTTAGGTTAGCTGTAGCCTTGTAGTATACTTGTTATCGTATGTTATGTACAGGTAGGCGTGATCCGCTCCCGGCCTTGTTGCTTTGAGCTTAGGATTGTCTTGGGCAATGCGGGCTCTCTATTTTGCTTCGCATCATGATACTGGAATTAAAAGCAGAGGTTTTGTTTCCTATTCTGTGAAGAACTTTGTCACATATGACTACCAAAAGTTTTGATGGGGATGTCACTTGAACTATAAATTGACGCTCTGGGCCAGTATGGGGCCTATTTTCACATATTGATTCTTCCTATTCTCCCTCGAGCATTGGTATGTTCTTCCATTTGTTTGTGTCCTCTTTGATTTCACTGAGCACTGGTTTGTATTCGGTCCCTTGAAGAGGTCCTTTACATCCCTTCTAAGTTGGGTTCGCTAGCTACTTTTAATATCTCTTAAAGCTATAGTGAATGGGAGTTAATTCAGATTTGACTCTCTGTTTGTCTGTTACTGGTGTACATACCAGAATAGCTTTGTGATTTTTGCACATTAATTTTGTATCCTGAGACTTTGCAGAGAGAGTTGACATATACAGACATACATTTTGGGCTGAGACAATGGGGTTTTTCTAAATATACAATCATCGTTCATCTGCAAACAGGGACATATTGGACTTCTTCTTTTCCTAACTGAATACCCTTTACTCACACTGTTGCTTTCTCTTGTGGCCTGATGCCGGCTAGCCATGAACGTTCCAACACTATGTTGAATAGGAGTGGTGAGAGAGGGCCATTCCCCTGTCTTTGTGGCAGTTCTTCAATGGGAATGCTTTCCTGTTTTTGCCAATTCAGTATGATATTGGCCTGTGGGTTTCTGTCACTCCGAGCTCTATCTATTTTGAGAATATAAGTTCCATCAAATCCGAATTTATAATGAGAGTTTTTAGCATGAAGAGCTGTTGAAATTTCTCAAAGGCCTTTGCTGCATCTATTGAACGATAATCATGTGGTTTTGTCTTTGGTTCTGTTTATATGGACGGGATTACATTTATTGATTGCGTATGTGGGAAAACCGGAGAGCTTTGCATACTCAACGCGATAGAAACCGCACTTGACCATGGTGGATAAGGCTTTTTGATTGAGGAGATAATTGGGCTGGCTGATTCAGTTTGCCAGTATTTTATAGAGAATTTTACATCGCGATGTTCTCAGGGATGATTGGTCTAAAACTGCTCTTTTTTTGTTGGTCTGCTGCAGGCTTCGTATCCAGATGATGCTGGCCCTCATAAAATGAGTTAGGGAGGGATTCGCCTCTTTTTCTATCTGATTGGAAAGTTTCAGAAGGAATGGTACCACTCATCCTTGTACCTCTGGTAGGAATTAGGGCTGTGATCCATCCTGGTCCTGACCATTTTTTGGTTGGTAGGCTATAATTATGTGCCTCAATTTCAGAGCTGCTATTTTGTCTGTTCAGAGAATTCAATCCTTCTTCCTGGTTTAGTCTTGTGCATTTTCATGTAGTCTCATGTTATGGTTTCATCTCTATCAAGTTCTTTAAGGTCCTCTCTGCATTGATTACTTCTAGGTTATCCCATTCATCCATGCTCTTTTTTGAAGGTTTTTAGTTTCTTTGTGCTGGTACATAATACCTTGCTTAGCTCTGAGCAAGTCTGGATGCGACTGCGAACCTTCTTCTCTCAATCGTCAAAGTCATTTCTCCGTACAGGTTTTGTTCCGTTGCTGGCGATGAGCTGCGTTCGCTTTGGAGGGGGAGATTGGCGCTCTGATTTTTTGAATTTCCAGCTTTTCTGGCCCCTGCTTTTTCCCCATCCTTGTGGTTTTAATCTGGCCTTTGGTCTTTGTGATGGTGACGTACTGATGGGTTTTGGTGTGGGTGTCCCTTCCTGTTTGTCAGTTTTCGCTTCTAACAGTGAGGACCCCAGCTGTAGGTCTGTTGAGTTTTGCTTGAGGTCCATTCCAGACCCCTGTTATATAAGGCCTGGGGTATTGCAGCAGTCTATTGAGTCTGGCAAAGAAATAGAATAAATTGGCTGAACAGGCGAGTGTTGCCCTGTCTGAATTCCCTGTCTTGGCTCATGGAGTTGTCTCAGAAGAGATGTAACACCCTGCTGTGTGAGGTGTGAGTGTGTCAGTCTGCACCTAGTGGGGGGGATCTCTCCCAGTTAAGGCGCTACCTCAACAGATTCGGAGGTCATGGACTCCACTTGAGCAGGGCGCACTGTCCCTTCTCAGATTCCAACCATGCCATGCTGGGGGAGAGGTCACTGTTCTCTTCCAAAGCGTCAGACAGGGCATTTACCTCTGCCGAGGTTTTCGCTGCTTTTGTTTAGCTATCGGGCCTGTCCCCCAGCAGGTGGAGTGCTACAGTGACCAGAGGCAGGCTCCTGAGCTGTGGTGGGCTCCCGACGCCAATTGCGAGCTTCCTCGAGGGCTTTTAAGTAAGGTAAAACTACTAAGCCTCAGCGAAATGGGGTGCCCCTCCCCCAGGTCTCCCGGCTGCTTTAGCCTTTCCCCGATAGATCGCAGTACTGCTGTGGCTAGCAAGTGAGGGAGGCTCCATGTGCCTGGACAGAACTCCTGGGGCCCCAGGTGTGGGAATAATCTTGGTGTGGTCCGTTTGCTAAGATCCCCTGGTAAATAGCCAGTATTAGGGGTGGGAGTTAGCCGATTTTCCAGGTGTATGTGTGTCTCAGTTTCCCTTGGCTAGGAAAAGGAAATTCCCTTCCCCCTTCGCGCTTGCCCAGGTGAGGTGATGCCTTGGCCCTGCCTTTCAGCTCTACCTTGGTGGGCGGCTGCAGCCAGCTGACCAGCAGCCTGATTGTCTGTTGCACTTCCCTAAGTGAAGGGAATGAACCTGGTACCATCAGTTGAAAATGCAGAACCTCACCCATCCTTCTGTGTCACTCGTATACGCTAGGAGCTGGAGGCTGAGCTGTTCCTATTCGCGCTGTGCTTGCTCAGGATCGCAAACAGTTATTTTAAAGTAACAGTTTTGGATTAAAAGGGTTTCTTTTTGTTTACTAGCAGCACTCAAATGAAGTTTCAGGTTTTTTTTCTGGCATACAAATTGGAGGTGCTACTGACCGACTCATCACAGCTTTTGCCATCAGTTACACACTAAGCTATGAGGTTGCCTGCATCCACTTGCTGAAATTCAGGTTACGACTCTAGGCATGGCAGGGATTGTATGTCTGATATTATCGTAGTAGAGCTTTTTTTCTGACGTTTCATAACAATTCTATGAAGGCTTAAAACCTTTTAGTATCGTAGAGGAAACATGGTAAGATGTCAGGTAGTTCATTTTACACTGGTTGTTTACAAAATCTCACTGGACAAAATAGAGGAACAGGAGCTGCATGTGGCTTAACGAGGGGGATCGATGATGATGATGATGATGATGATGTGGAATGATAGTGATCACAGCAGAGACAGCACTGTCTGCCATGATAATGTGTGCCTCTCAGCTTACGCAATCCATTACACTGGGACTGCTGGCAGGTAAGAGGGGCCACATTTTTGTGGCATTTTTGAAGCCTACGGCGAGTCGCATGTGATTAGTGCTGGCTCATGGAATTCTGATGAAGTGATTAGATTTATGTTCACTTTTTAGGTGGTGTTAGTTATAACCCTTCTTTTTTATTTTCTTGTGCCTAGATAACAGAAGAAACACTGAGGCCCTAAGGGATGGCTGAGCAGCAAATAAAAAGACGAGTGGCCGCACATAATCAGCACATGGAAGAAAGCCATCTTGCCAACCAGGAGCAGGCCCCGACAAATGATTGTTATATAGTACCGAAATGTTTGGGTTACGTTTGTTAGTTACACTTAGTATCATTCCCAAAATAAACACAATGATAAAGATAGCGCAGCCAACTAATAGGACCAAATGTGATGGTAAGTATTAGGTTGTCAACTTGACTGGATGTGAGGATGGCCTAGATGGCTGAAGAGAGGCATTGTTCCTGGAGTGTGTCTGCGGAGGGTATGCCATGGTGGGCTGAAGAAGCATTGTTCCTGGGTGTGTCTATGAGGGTACTGCCAGGTGGGCTGAAGAAGCATTGTTCCTGGGTGTGTCTGTGAGGGTACTGCCAGGTGAGGTTGACATTTGAGTCAGTAGACTGGGAAGAAAGACCCACCAATTGGTGGGCACCATCCAATTGGCTGCCAGCAAGGCTGGAACAAAGCAAGTGGAAGAAGGAAGATAAGCAGCTTGCTGCTGAGTCTTCCCACTCTCACTCTTCCCTTGCCATGCTGGACACTTGGCTTACTCTCTTCCTGGTCTTCGACATCAGACTCCAGGTTCCTTGGCCTTTTTGAACTCTAGGATTTGCACCAGTGGACTCCCAGAAGCTCTTGGGCCTTCAGCCTCAGATTGAGGGTTGCATTGTCAGCTTCCCTGGTTTTGAGGCTTTTGGACTTGGACTGAGCCACACTACAGCTTGCAGATGGCTTATGATGGGACTTTGCCTTGTAATTGTGTGAGCCAATTCTCCCTAATAAACTCCCTTTATGTACATATATATAAAGCAGTTTTTTTCCTTTTTTTTTTTTAGACAGAGTCTTGCTCTTGTCACCCAGGCTGGAGTGCAGTGGCGTGATCTCGGCTCACAGCAACCTCCGCCTCCTGGGTTCAAGTGATTTTTCTGCCTCAGCCTCCTGAGCAGCTGGGATTACAGGCACCCACTACCACACCAGGCTAATTTTTGTACTTTTAGTAGAAATGGGGTTTTGCCATTTTGGCCAGGCTGGTCTCGAATTCCTGACCTCAGATGATCTGCCCGCCTAGGCCTCCTAAAGTGCTGGGATTACAGGCATGACTCATTGCACCCAGCCATATAAAGCAGTTTTTATATATATCCTCTTAGTTCTGTCTCTCTGGAGAGCCCTAATACAACTACTTACTATGTGCCAAGTATTATGCTAAGCAATTTATATACATTATCCCATTTAAAGTGTATCCCAGACTCTCAAAAGTAGATATGTTATCTCCTTTTAAACAGAGGGAAAAAACATAATGTAGACTATTGCATAATTTATCAAGGGTAATTAAAATATTGTATCTTTTACATAATAGATTTGAAAACCATGTCTAGAATCTCTTTTCAACCGAAACTCTTAACTACAATGTGGTATTTATAGGTTTGAAATTGGTAGAATGACCTTATCCAAACAGCCTGATTAATGAAATGATGCCCACCTAGAGGGAACACTGAGGTTTAATATATCAATCAATGAACTGGATGAAGATATACAGTTCTACATATCAAACCTGCAGGTGACAGGGAGCCAACACAGATAAGTAGACTACATGAGAGAAAAGGATCAAAACATCTATTAAAAGAATACAGAAATGACTGGGGTCTTATAAGTTAAAAGTAAATAACGTTAAATATAAGTTTCTGTTATCATAGCCAATAAACAAATGAGATAGGTACAGAATGGGAGTGGCATGGCTTAGTAGTGACAAGAGTTATATGACAAAGTTTAGTTGTCAATGCATTCAATAAGGGTCAATACATTGACGTGATTATCAGAGACAAATGTAATATTGGGCCAAATTAACAGTGTACCTAAAGCATAAGAGGTAACAGCAGAACTCCCCATTTTAAGAACAACATTGGTAAGTGACCAAGATACTGAAGCATCTTGAATTCAAGTCAATTAAGAAATAAGCTGTTGTAGATGCTTGCCCTGAAAAAAAAAAAACTACTTAGATGAATTATATCATGTGTCTTTAATTAAATAATAGTTTGTCATATGGAAGATAAAGTTTTGGTATAACCTCAACAGTTGGAACAATAATCACAGAATGTAAGCTCAGGAAAAGTGATTTGGGGGTCACTGTAAGGAGAAAATTTCAAAAACTGAGACTTGTCAAGAGCTGAAATGGGCTTTCCTGTGAAGTAATGAGGTTTCCATTACTAGAGGCATTTAAGCATAGTCTAGACAATTCTTTTGCAAGAATAATCCAATGCTGAAATTAACAAAATAATCATGAAATTCTCCTCCAAAACTGAGAAACTGCAATTAAATGGATGATTTATAACTAAATTTTAGTCAATTCATACCCAAATCAGTCACCACTTTATAAGTTGTGAAGACTGAGTTACTAATAACTTTCCTGAAGCATGGTGAATAGGATAGGACAAAAATCTAATAAAAAAAAGAAATATACAGCGTTTCAGCCTTTGTATACCCAGCTCACCACCACCAACTGAATTTTGAACAATCCACTTCCCTCTACCTGCAGAGGCACAGCCACAAATAAACATAGAACACAAATAAGCTATAAATAAATAAATATCTCAATTATAGTCTGTGCTTATGATTATGTGTGTGGAAAGAGCTGACTGTTTATAAGACTTGGGTAACAGGATTGCAAAGAGCTTGTTCATTTTGCATTGAGCCTTCAATGAGGTGTAACAGTAAATTTTTTGTGTAAAGAAGGAAAATGAATGCTCAAAAATATTTTGTCCAGCACATACAATTTTTTATCTAGTGAAATTTACAGACTTAGAGACTTGACCATTTAGTCAAAAATAGTTCGAAATATCTTTCTTTTCTAAAGCAATGCTTCTTTCTTGAAGTGATAGGTACTACACCATAAATTGAATGCCCCTACATGAAACCAGTAAGAAATGTCTCTTATATTTCTTTAATGGTTTGTAGCTTGATTTTTGTTCATCTGAAAGATGCAGCTGGGACAGTAGTTTATCAATATGAGTAACATGACTGGCTTGAGTATTTTACAGTCATGCAGAACTTTACCCCTTTCCTTCCTGAGCTAGTCCTCCATGATATAATACTGTACCAAACTTAATTTTTTATATTCTTAACACTATTACTCTCTTCTTGTGTTGTTTTATAAAATTCTGTGAGGATAGCATTTTAAGGACAGTTATTTTGAGGCATATATGTATGTATATACATATGTGTGTGTGTGTGTGTATATATATATATATATATATATATATATAGTGTGTGTGTGTGTGTGTACAGCATTCTTTCCATCACCAGTAGCAATTCCATAGTACTAGAAACACCTCACAATGCAGAGAATGAAATGGTTATAGTCAAGTGACAGCCACCAAATTTTATTCTCCATATAGAATTATTTTAAAAGGGAAAAATATTTCCTTTTGGTTTAATTAAACCAGAGCTTAATTACAAGCTGAAAGCAAGCTCTATGGCCAATTTCCCTTGGACTCTAGGTTAAGTTATTTGAACTCTCATCCTTCTCTCCACATGTAAGGCAAAAAAAAAAAAAAAGTTATCTGGCACAACTATGTTTGACAGCCTAAGTGCTAAACTCTATAGAACTTTATGGGGATCCATGGATAAACAAATCATAGCTCTTGCCATTGAGGAATTCAGTTTGATAGCGATCTCTATACACGAGATTACTAGTTAACAAAGACTTGCACACTAAAGCAACACTGAGATAGCACTTCTATACTTCATATTAACAGAGATGTATTATTCACTTGTTCATTCCACAGGTATTTATTGGGCATGTACTATGTGCCAAGCACCATTCTAGGTACTAGGTATAAAACAAAGAATGAAAGAGAAAAAAAATCGTTGCCCTAGCAGAGCTTAAGTTCTACTAAAAATGATAATGTTCCAGTCTAGTCAACCCTAAGTGAGGCAAGCACTGTCATATGTAGATGGTATTATTCTGCATAATATTAGTAATAATATCTGAGAAGAAAGTTTGAAATAGGTATAAGATTAAACTTCTTTCTTAAAAATCAGACAAACAAATAAAATACCTTCCTTATTCCATCTCCCCCTTGAGTTTGTATTTCATTTTTCTTCCATTACAAACTTCTTGAATAAATCATCTACACTTTCTGTTCTTTATCTTCATCTCCCACTTAAACTGACTGTCTCCAAATTATTTCTACTTCATAACATCTACTGAACTGACTTCCTACATATCAACAAAAACCATTCATTCATTTCAGTTAAACCAATAAACATCTGTCCAGGATTTTGCATACATGACTTTCCAGCAGCATTTGCTACAGTTGACCACAGATCCCTTTTACAGTTCTCATTCCTTTGATTTGTGATACTGTTTTTATCTGCTGCCCCTCCTCCATCTCTGCTGTCAGTCTTTATCAGTCTACCTTTTCCAGCTCTACCTTCTTCATTTGACAAATAAATAAATAAATGGTGGTATTCCTTGGGCCTTTACCTTAGACCTTCATGTCACCTAACTCCATACTCTCTGCTCAGGTAACTCCCATAACCTTTATAATCATCTGTGGGCAAAAGATATCTCAATATGTATATCCAATGGTATTCTTCCCTGAGTTATATGCCCTCAGGCTTGAGCTGATCTAGCTCACCCCCATTTGACATTTCCATTTATACATCTTTCAGCCATCTCAAACTCAACATCATTATCCCCATCCCACTCTAAACAAACTGCTCTTCTTCTAGTGCTCCCTCACTCAGTGAATGACACTAACCCAGTTTCATAAGCCTGGGGTCATCCTTGCTTCCTCCCCATTTTCAGCTCCCACCACTAGTATCACAAAATCTCACCAGCTCTACCTCCAAAATACCTGTCAAACTCTCTTCTCCACCATCAACACCTTAAGCTCCATCTTCTCTGGCCTAAACTCCTAACTGAAATCTCTGCAGCAACTCTTTGTCCTAAAAACAATTATCTATTTTCTAGCCAAAGTAGTGATAAAATTTGCTTCAATAGTTTCTTATATCCTTAGAATTCAAAATATTTACCATATTTTAAAATCTTTAAAGCCTGGTCCTTCAGCCTCTCTAGCTCTTTTCCTCACTCATGAAACTTCAGCCAGAATTGTACAATTTCAAAGTCCTTGTGTTTCTAGGAATCTCTTTCTGTTTGGATCTTCAAACACTCTGATCCTTCTCCATGAGACTCCATGCTCCTGTTGCCACTGCCTCTCTTCAACCTGATGGCTGAGTTTCATTCTTCAGGCATCACCACTTTTTTTGAGAGGTCTTACTTGACCTCCTTCTTTTGAGTCAGGATTTTCTGTTGTGTGATAATCTCACTAGATAAACTCTGTACAAAATGTTCATCAAATGCTCATCACATCTAAATATATTTGTTTTCCCTGCCAAACTGTAAACTCCCTAAAAGTGAGAATTCTGTGTATCTTATTTACACAGAGTACTAGTTATGAGATAGGTATTCAGTACATTTTTGTTGAATAAAAGAATAAATAAATGAATGACTTTATTAAAGGTATTCAAAATTGTGGCCTAAGAAAACTCAAAATAAGTAACAAATATAACTGATAAAATTTCATCAGCATGTTATATATTAAAACAAAAAAATTAAACTACCCAGAGCACAAAACTCAAAAGAATAGTGAAGTATAGTGAGCAGGGGTTGGCAACCTTTTTCTGTAAAGAATTGGATAGTAAATATTTTGGGCTTTTGGGGCCACAGTGTCTCTCTTTCACAACTTCTCAACCAGTTATTTTATCCCAAAACAAACTATGCACAATATGTTAACAAATGATTGTGGCTGTGTTCCAGTAAACTTTATTCACAAAAAACAATGGTAGGCTGGATATGGCCCAAGGGTCATAGTTCTCTCATCTCTTCATTAAATGTCCATATGATAATACATTTGGTTAAAAAAAAAAAGATATTCACAAAGTACATTCTCTAATATGCTTAGATTATAATGTCAAGAAAAGAAATCTGGGGTTCTCCAAATTTTACACAGAGTTAAATTAATATGGTTAAAATATTTGCATGGAAAAAGCTTAAAAACTTAAAAAAAAATGTTAAAAGCAATTACCAGTGGGTCATGAATCTACGGAGAATTGATTTCTTTTTGAGCTTTTCTGAATTTTCTTAGACATTAACCATTTGTTTTGTATTTAGAAATAAATAATTCATCATTTTAACAATTAGGGGAAAATAAGCATCAAAAGTATTTAAGTGTAAAGAAAATTTATCCATAAATAACTAGAAGAAAATATGTGGGAAACATTTAATTGACTTACTGATAAACTTCTATTATTAAAATTTATGAAATAAATTTCAAAGAAAAAAACTAAAATACATAATAATATCACAATCAAACATTTTATGAAAATAAATATTTAAAGTACCCAAAACAACCTGGGAGTTTTTGTGCCGAAAGTCTGATAAAAATTAATATATTATCTATATTAAGAATCTATTGGTAATAAGAAAGATTCTAGTGTTTTAAGCAACTAAAGAATAAAATAATGTCAAACAGGCAATTCATGAAACTACACACATCTCACAAACTTATGAAAACAATCCACATCCAAACTCAAAAGAAGGCAACCAAGTTAAACACCCCGGCAAATGGCCTCCAACTGTAAAAACACATTGTAAAAACGATTGTACTTTATATCCTCAGTAAAATGAAGAAAGTTATTAAATTGATAAAATAAGAACAGGTTGCCAGGCATGGTGGCTCGCGCCTATAATTCCAGCACTTTGGGAGGACGAGGAAGATGGATTGCCTGAACTCAGGAGTTTGAGACCAGTCTGGGAAACACAGTAAAACCTCGTCTCTACTAAAAATACAAAACATTAGCCAGGCATGCTGGCACACACCTGTGGTCCCCGCTACTTGGGAGGGTGAGGTGGGAGGATAGCTTGACCCTGGGAGGCGGAGGTTGCAGTGAGTCAAGATTTCACCACTGCACTCCAACCTGGGTGACAGAGTAAGACCTCATCTCAAAAACAAAAAAACAAAACAAAAAAATGCAACAAAAACAGGCTACTTTAAAAGGTTGTAACTTGAAACTAAGAAAGATTTTGCGGCCTGGGGCCATGGTCCACGCCTGTAATCCCGGCACTTCTGGAGGCCGAGGTGGGTGGATCACATGAGGTCAGGAGTTCGAGACCAGCCTGTCCAAAATAGCGAAACCCCATCTCTACTAAAAATACAAAAATTAGCCAGGTGTGTTGGCATGTGCCTGTAATCCCAGTTACTGGGGAGGCTGAGGCAGGAGAATCGCTTGAACCCAGGAGACAGAGGTTACAGTGAGCTGAGATTGCGCCACTGCACTCCAGCCTGGGCGACACAGTGAAACTCAGTCTCAAAAAAAAAGAAAGAAAGATTTTGCAAAGAAAACTACCATATAAGTAGGTGTGCTGAAATTAAAAACACATGCACACAACAGAGGCAGTGTTATGGGTTTAAACTGTGTTCCTGAAAAGTATACATTGAAATCCTAGCCCCCACAGAATGTGACCTTATTTGGAAATAGGGTCATTTTAGATTTGATTAGTTAAGATGTCATACTGGAATAGGTGAGCCCTTAATCCAGTATGACTGGTGTCCTAATAGGAAGAGGAGAGCGATTCAGAAAGAATAACTGCCATGTGTCTCGAGACACACAGCGAGAAGACAGTCATGTGAATGAAAATGGAGACAGAGGAGTAATTACGATACCACAAGCCAAAGGATGTCTCAAGTCACCAGAAGCTAAAGAGGAAAGAAAGGATCTTCCCCTGGTGGCTTAGAGGAAGCATGGCCCTGCCAACATCTTGGTTTCAGACTGCTAGCCTCAGAACTGGGAGAGAATACATTTTGGTTGTTTTAAGCCTCTTATTTAATGGTACTTAGTTATGGCAGCCATAGGAATCTAATACAGACAGTAAATAACAGAATATGCAATCCTAAAAGAACCTGTGAAAAATGCTCTCCAGTGGCTTTCCACTCTCCCCAGCATAAAATCCATTCATCTTAACAAAGCCTTCAAGACTTTTACCTGATGTGGCCACTGCTTACAACCAAACTTCATCTCCCAAGCACTGCTGCCTCACCCACTATGTTTTATTCTGGTCATCTTTGAGTTCCTCAAGGATGTTAGTTCCCTTGAGCTAAGGCCTTGGCTGTCTTGGGGCCTTGCATATGCTGTTCCCTATGCCTGGAACACTCTTCCCTCCACTTTCTCTCTGCTTGGCTCCTTCTTATACTTCTCTCCTCCTCAGCAAAAATGTTACTTTCTCAAGAGGCATTCCTTAATCATCTCTAAAGTTACCATCCCCTCTCCCAATCTTGGTATTTCCTATCATGGCAATCAGTTTCTGCAATAGAAAATAGCATAGTTAAGAGGAGCCTAACTTAGATGGGGTAATTAGGGACAGCCTCTTGACATGTCGGACCACTGAATGGGTAAAACCATTTTACTATGATACTAAATACTATTGCTGAGAAGCGTAACTTGGGAGAAATCTTTCAGGAATACATTTGGCTCAATGTATTCAGAGGCTTCAAAAATATGTTCTAAGAAAAAAACGGGGGAAAGAGACGGTTTTTCCTTTCAAAAGAATTCCAGTCAATCAATGTCGAAGGAAAGAGGGAAATACAGTATCACCATTAGGCAAACACCACAATAATAATTATTGCTGATAAGATCCACTAATGGATTTTAAGATTAATGGGCAAAAGTTGAGGAGAAATAGGATATTTGTATAAGTCTCAAAGTTAACTCCCTCAAGAGTTAAAAAGAGAAAATACAGAATACTGGATCAGATCTCAGAACAGAAAAATATGTTGTTGGGAAAACTGGCAAAATTTGAATAAGATCTGTAGTTTTGTCTTTGCACAAATGTCAATTTCCTGATTGTATAATTGAATTGTGATTATGTAAAGCATTAACATTAAGAGAAACTTGTTGAAGGGTACAAGGAACTCTCTATACCATTTTTGCAACTGTTTTGTCAGACTAAAATTATTTCAAAATAAAAGTTAAAATTTTAAAATTAATTTTAAAAGTCACAGGGAAAAGAGAACATTGATCCATCAAGATGTAAAATTCACTGGTTCTGCCTCCAGGAGGTAGAAAGAAACTTACGTGGTCCTTTAGACCTTGCTTGGCCTACACTGAATGCGTGTATGTCTGTATTGAAAATGCAGGCTTTAAAACATTTCATCCAGAAAAGAAAAATAAAGTTGGAGGTCTCACATTTCCTAATTTCAAAACTTACTACAAAGAAGGGAAAAGCTTCATGACATTGGAATTGGCAATGATTTCTTGATATACTATGAAAAGGCGCATGCAATAAAACAAAAAATAAATTGAATTTCAAAGTTAGAAACTTTTGTGTATCAAAGAACACCATCCATAGAATGAAAAGGCAACCATGGAATGGAATAAAATTTTTGTAAATCTTGTATTTGATGGGGATTACTGTCCAGAATATATAAATAACTCCTACAACTTAACAAAAGAAAACAAATAAGTCCATTAAAAAATGGGAAAAGAACCTTAACAGTCAAATAATATACCCAAAAGATAAACGGATGGACAATAAGTACATGAAAAGATGCTCACCATCACTAATCCTTAGAGAAATGCAAATCAAAACCACGAAGAGATACGACTTCGCACCTGATAGAATGACCATTATTTTTAAAAAGAAAGAAAGAAAATAACCATTGGTGAGAACAAAGAGAAATTGGAATCGCTGTGCATTGCTGGTAGCAATTGTGGTAGCTGTGGAAAACAAAATGGCAGTTTCTCAAAAAATTAAACATAGAATTACCATATGATCCAGCAATTCCACTTCAGGGTATGTACTCAAAGGAAGTGAAAACAGAGACTTGAAGAGATAATGTACACCAATGTTCACAGCAGACTTATTTATAATAACCAAAAGGTAAAGTAATCCAAATATCCTTCAATGGAGGAATGAATACACAAAATTTAGTACACATACACAATAGAATACGAGTCTTACAAAGGAAGGAAATTCTGACATATGCTACAACATGGATGAAACCTGAAAACAATGAGTCAACACAAAAGGACAAATGTTGTATGATTTCAACTACATAAGGTACCTAGTGTAGTCAAATTCCTAGAGATGGAAAGTAGAATGGTAGCTGCCAGTGGCTGAGGGGAGGAGAAAAAGAGGAATTACTGTTGATGAAACAGAATTTCAGTTTGAAAAGAGGGAAAAGTTCTGGAGATGAATGGTGGTTCCGGTTCCACACAATGTGAATGACCAGTGTCACCAAACTCTACACTTAAAAATGGTTAAAATAGTAAATTTTATGTTATGCACATTTTATCACAATAAAAAAATACATATATTTTAGCTCAAAAGTTCTAATTTTGGGAACCTTTATCAAGAAAATAACATGAAAAAAATTTAAAAGCTTCCTCTACAAGATGTATCATTATTTAGAATAACCCAACACTAGAAAGAGCCTAAATGTCCAACAATAAAAGTATGTTTAATTAAAGTAGGTTATGACCACACAGAGTCATGATACAGTCAAGAAGATTTTAATAAAAAGGAGTAAATGCTTATGTTATTATGCTAAGTAATAAAATAATGTACAAATGCATAACAAGTTATAAAGAAAATAAATCACAAGTTAACCATGGATTTTCACCATGTGCTAGAAATATTTTCTACCGTTTCAATAAAACAATACTTGGGGGAGGGAAACAGCAGTAGGTTCTCCAAGGTAGCCATTAGTCCTACAGATCCAGGATTTTTCTTTTTTTCCTTTCTTTCTTTTTATTTTTTATTTTTTTATTTTTATTTTTTTGAGACACAGTCTCACTCTGTCACTCAGGCTAGAGTGCAGTGGTGCGATCTCGGCTCACTGCAACTTCCACCTCCCGGGTTCAAGGATTCTCCTGCCTCAACCTCCCAAGTAGCTGGGACTACAGGTGCGCACCACCACGAATAGTTAATTTTTGTATTTTTAGTAGAGATGGGGTTTCACCACATTGGCCAGGCTGGTCTCTAACTCCTGACCTCATGATTTGCCCGCCTCGGCCTCCCAAAGTGCTGAGATCACAGGCGTGAGCCACCGCGCTCGGCCGGATTCAGGATTTTTCTACTTGGCCTACCTGAATATAGGGACTGAAGAAATAACAGGACTACGTGGAATTTTCAAGAGGAGAGTAGATAACTTCTTGTAGTTCTGACTGTGATGGGCACTGAATTACACACTAGAGCTGCACTATGTAATGCAGACCTCAGAACTGTGAACCTACAGACATTATTTCCTCTCTTCTTCTAGAGAAGAAACTAAGACTCAACAAAGCTAAGCAACTTACTTATCTATTGAAATGGCAGAGCTGAAACCAGAACCCCTCTGATTCTACAGCTTTTTTTTTTTTTCCCAGTTTACTCTTTTTTTTTTTTTTTTTTAATTATATTTTA
>NW_016809238.1:445241-463670 GCF_001698545.2 Rhinopithecus bieti
GCCCCCTTTTTTTTTTTTTTTTGAGACAGAGTCTCGCTCTGTCACCCAGGCTGGAGTGCAGTGGCACAATCGGCTCACTGCAACTTCTGCCTCCTGGGTTCAAGTGATTCTCCTGCCTCAGCCTCCTGAGTAGCTGGGACTACAGGCGCATGCCACCATGCCCCCTAATTTTTTGTATTTTTAGTAGAGATGGGGTTTCACCGTGTTAGCCAGGATGGTCTCGATCTCCTGGCCTCTTGATCCGCCCACCTCAGCCTCCCAAAGTGCTGGGATTACAGGTGTGAGCCACTGTGCCCAGCCTACAGCTTATGTTCTTTCCACACTGCAAGTCTCCAGTGTATTATTCTACTTGGGGCAAAAGGAGTGCAGTGGGCCCTGGAAGAATCATATTGATCCCTGGGGGGCATTTAATGCAAGGCAACCTCTCTATGTCTAACAGGACTACAATATTTCAGAATCATTTAAACTCAAGGATTTGACAGCAAAACCATCTGTGGAGATGTTCAATATGGTATACAACAAATTATGCTCAAATAGAATGGAGGACGTTTTATTGCATATAATTTCAGGAACAAATACATATTCTAGGGGCCATCTTAGTACATGTATCCTACACTTCTGTGAAACTCAAGTGGAAAAAAGATGTAATAATCCCACAAGAGACTGGAAATCCTTTAAGAAAGAGCACATTTGAAAAATTATTGCAATATTAGTTTGTTCATTCAATAAATATTTATTAAGGAATAACACTGAGCTACATACAATACTAGTATGGAACAAAAATTATAGGTTTTAAATTTTGACAGACTGGTATATTTCATATTTGATAACAAGCCTTGTAAATTTGGGTAGAGAAGCTAATTTCAGAGACAGGAGTACTTGGAGAATTTAAAATTCTGTGCGAAATTGCTCTTTTCCATTCACTAAGGAAGAAGATTTTGCAGGATGCTTAAATTTGTGTGAACATAGATAGGAGTTTGACTAGAGGACTAATAAATATAATCATTTTCCTGCAAGGCTTGTAGCAGCATGATCATTTAAGTAGTAAAACATGTTTATTTTAGAAATTTTACTTTGTCCACTTAGAAACAGAGCAGTCTTGTGTAATTCACCCCATAAAGACTGAACTTGTTGCCAAATTGCAAGTCTTTTAATTTTATACTGACTCTACCTCTAAAACATTTGTAGGAAGGAAAGCAAGTTGTTTTTTCGCATATTTGGTCCAAACACAATGTGAAACTTCATTTCTTTCACAAAACCTATTGTTAATACCCTCCAACAAAATTCACTTTTATAGATTCACCCTTTTATTTAACTCAACTAAAGATGTTGGCAGTACTAAACATGAGTGTGGCTAAACTATACTATCCAGTTCCTTGAGGGGGTATCACTGGCCTGTTTATTTGAAATCTTTCTACTTTTTTGACGTAGGTATTTATTGCTACAAACTTCCATCTTAGCACTGCTTTTGCTGTATCCCATAGGTTTTAGTATATTGTGTTTCCATTTTCATTTGTTTCAAGAAATATTTTTATTTCCTTCTTAATTTCTTCTTCAACGCAGTGGTCATTCAGGAGCACGCTTTTATTTTCCTTTTATTTATACAGTTTCTAAAGTTCATGTTATTGATTTCCAGTTTTATTCCATTGTGATCCAAGAAGATAGTTGATATAATTTCAAATTTTAAAAATTTGTTGAGTCTTGTTTTGTGGCCTAATATATGCTCTATCATGGAGAATGTTTCATGTGCTGATAAGAAGAATGTATATTCTATAGCTATTGAATAAAATGTTCCATAAAAGTCTGTTAGGTCCATTTGGTCTAAAGTGCAGTTTAAGTCCAATGTTTCTTTGTTGGTTTTCTCTCTAGATGATCTGTCCAGTGCTGAGAGTGGGGTGTTAAAGTTCCCAACTATTATTGTATTGAAGCCTATCTCTCCCTTTATATCTAATAATAATTGCTTTATGTATCTGGATGCTCCAGTGTTGGGTGCATATGTATTTGGAATTGTTATATCCTCTTGCTCAACTGATCCTTTTATCATTATGTAATGACCTTTTATGTCTCTTTTGACTGTTTTTGACTTAAAATCTGTTTTATCTAACTATAGCTACTCCTGTCAGCATTTACTTTTCATTTATGTGGAGTATCTTTTTCCATCACTTCGCTTTCAGTGTATATGAGTCTTTACGGGTAAAATAAATTTCTTTAGGCTGCATATAGTTTGGTCATGTTATTATTTTTTCATCCTTTCAGCCAATCTATATCTTTTAAGTGGGGAAATTAATCTGTGTTGTAAAGAGATTGAAGTTTACTGATGAGGAGGTCTTATTTCTATCATTTTGTTAATCGTTTTCTGGTTGTTTTATACATCATCTATTCCTGTCCTTCTCTCGTTGTTTATTATTGTGATTTGGCAGTTTTCTGTAGTGGTAACATTTGATTCCTGTCTCTTCGATATTTGTGTGTCTGCTCAATCAGTAAGTTTGAAACTTTCGTGTGTTCATTCCATGTTGTCACTCATATGTGGAGCTAAAAAAGTTGATCTCATGAAAGCAAAGAGTAGAATGATGGTTACCAGAGGCTGAGAAGAGTGTGGTGGTGGAGGCGGTGGTGGGTGGGTAGTGATAGAGAGAAGTTGGTTAATGGGTACAAACGTACAGATAGAAGAAATAAGTTCTAGTGTTTCATAGAATAGTAAGGTGACTATAGTTAACAATATATTGTATATTTCAAAATAGCTAGAACAGAAGATTTGAGCTGATAAATGTTACAAAAAGAAATGATAAATGTTAGAGGTAATGGATATCCTAAATACCCTGATTTAATTATTACACACTGTATACATGTATCAAAATATCACATGTACCCATAAGTATACACAAATATTTTATATCAATACAAAATATACCATCCAGATCATGGTTTAAGTGTTTCTCAGAGTATTATCAGGCTTACTATGTCACACTTTCTGCCTCAACTGGCCACTCTATCAAGACTAAGATTGTAGCCCTTTAATTCAGAAATCCTCTTATTATATCCCAGAGTTTACAGAATCTTCGTAGCCTATTATTTTCATTTCAAAATTCGTGTTCCTATATTTCCATACTGCTGCCTTTTACAAGGGTTTTTTTCCAGGCCCTCACAAAAGTATAGTCTCTGTAACGGCCTTTGTAACAACTTGGATGGAGCTGGAGGCCATTATTCTAAGTGAAGTAACTCAGGAATGGAAAATCAAATATCGTATGTTCCCACTTAGAAGTGAGAGCTAAGCTATGAGGACAAAAAGGCATAAGAATGACATAATGAACTTTGGGGACCCAGGGGTGGGATGGTGGTGAGGGATAAAAGACTACATACTGGGTACAGTGTACACTGCTTGGGTGACGGGTGCACCAAAATCCAGAAATCACCACTAAATCATACCCATGTAATGAAAAACCACTTTATCCCCAAAACTATTGAAATAAATTTAAAAATAAAATAAGATATTAATAAATTCATAGAAGAAAAAAAGAAGTATGTTTTTCTGACTTTGGCTTATGTTTCAACTCCTTTATGCTGTCTCTCAGGTTTTTCTTATTCCACTGTATAGTCTCCTCATTCCAAGACCATTGGGGATGGAGAAAGTTTTGTCCAATCCCAATCCTGTCCTAGCTCCTGCACCAGGCCCCCAGGATCCACTGGGATCCAATCCATTTATTTTAGGATCCCTTTCAGCTGGGAAGGGAGAAACAAGAGGTTGTGCCAATATAGGGCTCAATGCCAGATGAAAACAGAAAATACTTTGGGAAAATCCAGTTGACCTGACATATTATGATGAGTGGCTTCAATAATCTCTAAATGCCATTAGCAGATTCAATGTTTGTCTTAAAATATAAAAAGTAACCAGGGTGCAACTTCAAGAGATTGAAGTTTACTGATGAGGAGGTCTTATTTCTATCATTTTGTTAATCGTTTTCTGGTTGCTGTATACATCATCTATTCCTGTCCTTCTCTCGTTGTTTATTATTGTTATATTTTAGAAGTCACATTTTTGAACACTGGCTAATCAATGCCAATCCAACAATGCTCTTAAAATTAGTACATTTTGGTGATGCTCCAATTTTTATCCTAGGAAGACTCAGTGAAACAATTTTTCCATTCATTGTTCTGGCTGCAGCGAAACAAGGCCAAATTCTCTTTTGTCCTGTAAATAAATCTGATGATGATTAAAAGAAATCTTTATTACCATGTTTTCCAAAGTTTCACACATTTACCTATTGCTTCTAAGGCAAAGTATGCTTAGGTAAGTTTGGTTAACATTAGGTAAGTTGGCCACCTGATTCTTTTCATACCTATTAACTTTTCCTACCTTCAGTAAAAGATCATTTCAGAAAAGGAGACTTAGCTAAAGATAGAAAATTTATATTATTACTAAATAAATGTTGAACTCGTTCTGGAAAAGTAAAATAAAATAAAACAGGTTTTACAGCATTTTAAAGTTCTCCATGTCCCTAAATGTTATGTCATAAAATCATCTTGTAGACAAAGGTATTAAGAAGGTCTGAAAAGCCTCAGTGAGCAATTTAAAATAATGCACTCACTACTAAAGATTTTAATCTTATTTCTTAAATGTGGCTCGTGCCTAAAATTGTCTGTTAAAATGCAAATCTTACGGATTTGCTAAACCATTCTTTCTTCCACCAAAGAATGTGCAAGCTTTGCAGCAAGCCATCTCTAAAGTTTTCTAGCCCGATTTCTTCAAATGGCAAATCCCTTATTTAAGACTCTTCAACAGACACTTAAGTGAGACAGAAGAAAGAACCGAAGCTGACCAGAAGGTCTGATCTTCCTGTTAGTGTTGTAGGAATTTTGCATATGCGTTTTTCCAATGTTGGTGACCAGTCAAAATACACTGACCACATCTCTTAGGATTTTCCTAGGGAGCAAAAATCACCTGAAAAGGCTAATTTTTTTTTAAATCCTTGATTTAATAATTAATTTTGAGAAAGGCCATCATGCAATACCTACTCCAAAGGTCACACAACTAAATGTGTTATTAGTCTACCTTTAGGAAATGGAGGCGAGACAACATCAGAGACATTTTCAATGGAACAAGTGCAAAGGCCACTGCATGATCAGTATTCATTCAGTCTCATAACTATTACAACCTTATTTATGCATTCATTCATTCAGTCTTAATGCTATAGTAAACAGATACATCTGGAAGGAAGAGGAAGAAAAAGGACAAGATATAATGACTCTTTGTAAAAACAGTTAGGTTTTGACCATATAAGCTTCTAAACCAAGAAAATCCAAGCAGCCAGTTAATGGATATGCATTAGGTCAGAGCATGAACGGCTAAGAGAAAGGTTGAGTGACAGACGAGGGAGTAGTTTTACTGGAAAAGATCAGAGATGAGTTACTTTGTCCAACACCATTCAGCTCTGTCTGGGGAGGGAGAGAAAATGCACCCTGAGGGCATGGTTTCGTGCAGAAGAGTATTGAGGAAGCTGAGACAGTGGAGCCAAGAAGTGGCACCTACCCCAGAGTTTGTATGAGGGCCTAAAGAAGGGACACTATGTCAACTGCTGTAGAAGGGAATAGGTATTTAAAGACTGGGGTAGACCACAAATTCTCTGTCCACATACAGTGCTCAAAGTTGCTGTGGTTCTCTTCTATGTCTCCGAATATATATCATCATCTTTATTTTGGAGGAGTTCTCTAGAATGTCCACATTCTCTGGAGCTCCATATGGCATCTCATTCTTTAAACTCACTTTAGTGTTTCAAATAAAAGGCATATTCTGATGATTCCCAGATGACTGCATAAAGTCTAATTTATTTTCCATATCTGACTGCTGACTGTACTCCTCTACCTTGATGTTCCATAGACGCCTCAACTAACATATACATCTGACCTCACTACCTCTCTCACCACATAATTCTCACCTTCCTGAATTATGGATTTTTGTGATCAGTGTCAACTTGTCACTAGGTACACCTATCCATGCAATAAAAATTAATTAATGGATTAATTTGCCACTCTCATAAACCGAGAATAGGGAATAAGTATAATAGTACAACCAACTGAAATACTGAAATAAAATGATAATATGGTAATAATAATAGATAACATGTAGTAAGTGCTTCCTACATGCCAGGTATCTTCTAAGTGCTCTGCCTGCATTAATTCATGTAATCTATATGCTTACTAAATGATAATTACTAAGAACTGTGCTAGGGTATGTCACACACACATATGCATTTACAAATGGCATATATAAATTTCATTCATTTAATTAGCAGAACTCCTATAAGGGAGCATTAGTCTCTCACTTTCCTTTTAAGGAAATAGGGGCAATAAAATCAATAGCAATAGCTAGCATTTATGAGAGCCTATCATGACATAAGTTCCATGCTAAGTGACTTACAAGGATGTAGGTATCAGTTCACTTTACCAATAAGGAAATTAAGACCCAGGTCATACCAGGATTGAGATTTAAACCCAACTGTAGCCAAATTCAACATTCTTTCCACTATTAATAGGTTATCTTTATTATTTTCTGTTTATTAAGATAGGAACAGATGCAAAATTTTCAGAAAATTTCATCAAAACATAATTATAGTCACAAACCTCCAGGGATTAATTTGTGTTTATGTTAACTATTGAATAAAGAGAAATATGTATTTTGATGTCAAATTAATGGGGTGTTACTCAATATCCCTGAAAACCCTATTGCCCAGTGCTCATTGCACTTCACGAGTATAGCCAATTAGTGACTGTGTAACCTTGACTCAAAATGTCTCTACTTCTTCAGCTATAAAATAGAAATAATCATAATATACCTAATAACATTTGGCTCTAAATAAATCAATAGGTTTAAAACATTTAGAACAGGCTCTAGCACATAGATTCAAATTTTGTATACTACTATTGTAGTTACTATGGCAGCTACAATAATTAATTTCAAATCACCAACACGGATCAAGGCATTGATAGGGTAATTTCTTTTTTCATAAACTGGATCTCACTATGTTGCCCAGGCTGGAGTGCAGTGGACCAACCATAGCTCACAGCAGCCTCAAACTCTTAGGCACAAGCGATCTTCTCACCTCAGCCTCCCTAGTAGCTAGGACTACAGGCATGCCCCACAGAGCCCAGCTAGTTTTAAATTTTTTTGTGGAGACAGTGTCTTGCTATGTTGTGAGGCTGGTTTCAAACTCCTGGCTTCAAGCAATCCTCCCACCTCAGCCTCCCAAAGTGATGGAATCACAGGTGTGAGTTATCACACCCAGTTAATTTTTTAAATGATATAAGGAAATTCAACATTATTCAATAGTTATATTCCTGAAAAACTATATACAAATCAAAATTTTAATAAAGTAAATAGCATTCTTGCAGAAAATAAGCTTCATTGGTGGATCGTACTGCACTGTAACTAGTAATTTCCTTTTATCACTTATGTTTTAAAATGGAAAAGTGGAGAAATATGGATATTTATATATTAACTTTTCTGTGAGTTATATAAGTATGTGTATATATATACATGTATGTGTACGTAATTTACTTAATGCATGAACAAAATAATTTAGACGCTCAATATAACATCACTGAATTGCCTTGGTGATCTAAAAGGGCTAATGCAGCTTACAAATACATGAGCCTTTCTCTGTGGATTGGACATCTACACATTCTCAGTACTTATTTTTATCCTTGGAATACCTTCAGGGAATGTCATGTTGCTTTCCAGGCTAGTAACAGGATCCTGCTAATTTACAATCTGCCACTTCTCTCTGAGCCTTCCTTTGGCCAGGGTCTTTGTGCTTTCATCCACTCTCTGATTTGAAACTAGGAACCTGGGTGGAGATGAGCATTATCCTAAATTGCCTACATTTGTTCCTGTGCCTTCTCCGTCATTTCCACACCAACACTTTGTTTCTCACCGGGCATCTGGTAGCTTAGATTCTTTATTAAAATTATTTTTTAGTAGTATCAAGAACCATCTGAATTAAGTTCATTCTGCTGGTGTTTTCAACAAAGTTACAAAGTAATTAATAATTTTATCAGCATTTTAACTTTTAATGGCATGTTTACAGAGGAACCATAAATATACTAATGTTTAGGGTATCAGCGCTAATTCACAGGCACGCAGAAATTATATGACCCACAGTTTGACACCAAATCTTGTGATTATCTGGCTGCACATTATTATCATGAATTTCAAGCATGAATAGGCAAAGCCTTCATTAGAAATTATGGACCCACTGTTTAGGAAAAAAAAAAATGCTAACATCAAAAGTGAGGCTGGCATTTGGTAAGCTTTCAAAAGCACAGCTCTGCAATTGTTTCAGCTTGATTAACCATTCACACCTTCGCATTTGTTTTAGAAAACTAAACCATCTGCAGTTTTCGGTTAAAAAAAAAAAAGTCTTTAAAGAGTAAATAATACTATTGGACATGGCAATCTGTTTTCCCTGTAGGTAAATAGAACAAGAGCTAGAGTCCAACAAGCTGGCAAATAATGTTTTTTCAAAGGAAAGGAAATACTAAGAAGACAGAGATTTTAAGGCAGTAACAGACATTCCATCTGAAGAGGACTTAACACTTTCAAACTCAGCCTTCAACTTCCCACGGCTGTAACACTTGGTGATTAAGGATTGCTATTCATCATTTCTGCTGCTGAAATATTATCCCAGAACCAATACAATTACCTACCCATAAAATATTTTCCATTTGCCACCCCCATCTCCTATCAGCCCAGTACCACAGAAATTCTCTGCAGATTTCTTCCTCCCAGCACCAGACATCAAACATGCATCACCCCAGTCTCTGAGGGTGCTGGCATCTTGTATTCTGCAACCTTTGCTCCTCCTCACCTTTATTCTCTACTTGCACATTAGCTACAATCTGCCAGCCAGCTGTACCACAGCAAAGATGCCAAAGACCAGGGCAGACACTGATGGCTACTGACAACATGGTCAATAATCACTTTCCTATTGTGTAAAATCTTTGTAATTGACATTTTCAGGGCTGCTATTTTTTTAAAAAGTTCCCAAAATGCAATTTAATTTTTGCAATAATATTTATAGAGTTTGTTATTTTCCAACTGTACTAAAATACCCTAGACCCAACATTTAAACCTCAACAATATATGATTAAATTTTTTAAGATGCCATGGCAACCAAAGATTAAATTTGAATTTGAATAATAGAACTCAGACTCCCTTAAAAATTGTCTCTCAGCTGAAAAGAATACTAATATAATTTTGTGTGGAGTCTTGTCAAGTGCTTTCAAGAAATGTCAAACTATATTTTTAGCCATGGAGTTTGCTTAATCCCATAAGACACTATCTTGCCTTTATGTTGACAAATGAACAGGACTGAAATATCAGGGATCTGAGCTTGTGTCGGGATCCACTTCACATCAAAAGTTGTTCTTGAGCAGTTGTTTTGTCAAAACTTTTGAATTAAAATCTGCACTTACCCTTATGATTCCCCTGAGTTTACTATTGAATTCTTTTGTTGTCACACCTGAATTGACTCCAAGCTTTACTTTTATAGACAAGTCAATGAAATGTTGTGGAAACATAACGCAGAGGAGAGGTCCTGATAATTGTCACTGACTAGGAAAACACCACCTTTACTCTCTGCTTCCCAAATTTGCTTCCTGAATTACATATCTGACCCAAACTCCCTTTCCTTCATGTTTTTCTGCATATAATCCATTTTAGAGAATATAGCATTCATACTTTAATAAAATCTGCTTCTTGGACTCTACTAAAACAACCAGGACTAAAAAGATATGCAAGAAAACTATTTGGATGAATATCTAATTTTGCCTCAAATATTCATAGACTTTAGAACTCAGAACTCATCAGGATGGAAAATTATGAGACAAAGTTTTACGGCAAAGCTCAAATTATCTACTTTGAGTCAAGATTATATTTTAAACTTTCGCATTTCTCAATACTTCTTTTAGTCACTTATTTTNATAGCATTCATACTTTAATAAAATCTGCTTCTTGGACTCTACTAAAACAACCAGGACTAAAAAGATATGCAAGAAAACTATTTGGATGAATATCTAATTTTTGCCTCAAATATTCATAGACTTTAGAACTCAGAACTCATCAGGATGGAAAATTATGAGACAAAGTTTTACGGCAAAGCTCAAATTATCTACTTTGAGTCAAGATTATATTTTAAACTTTCGCATTTCTCAATACTTCTTTTTAGTCACTTATTTTAATAAATGGAACTATGATTTGCCTGCTCAAGACTGTCTTACCATCTTTTGAAAAGTATACCTAACATATAAGCATTCCTTAGAGAACACAAACTTTTTATGGTGTGTTTTCATCACATAATTCATATTTTAATTTCTATAAGCAGAGAAAATTGTAAAATGACATAACACTAACATCAGGTATATTTATAATTCAGAGTGACCTATTTACAGCTGACCTCATTAAAAAAGGTTGCTATGTAAAATAGTGATTATACAGTCTTAGTATCAGTTCCTGTTTGGCTAAGCTTTGGAAATGACACCAGAGCAACAATAAAAAGATGTTAAAATTAGTAAAAAGTCTTCATTCAGAAAATCCAAATTGAGCACGATATTTTAAGATGTTCTAATGTATGAAACACTGTAATTTTTTAAATTAAGTAACACTAACAATATTAGCAGTCATAATTTCACATGTGTTATCTTTTATCTTACAGTGGTTCACAGTCATATCTTCTAAGTAGTAATTACTAAAAGTAAGCCAACTCCTGAGCAAATGACAACAATACCTACTAATGTTTAATAAGAAGTAAAGAATCAAATTAAAGCACATGAAGAATTGGGGGAGCAGGTCATTTGCTGGTGGGCAGTTAAATCAGAAGAAAGTTTATGTAGATGATACTTTCTTGCAATAGGCAAAATTATAAAAGGATTGTTCTTCATATTATGAACTGAAAGCAGGGGCTGGCAGTGCTTGTCCTGATAACTAGAGAGGGGAAAACTTAAATATTATCTGAGCCAAAGCCTGGGCATAGTAACATCTGTCAGCTTTTCCATCAAGGATGGTAGAATCTAGCCTTGGGAAAAGTGGAATTCACTGTGAGCATCAAAAGGAACCCAGAGTCAAAGTTGCTCTGTAAGTATCCCACAGCAAGTTCTAGACTTAACTCTGGAGGCTAGGTAACATTTATTGAGCACTTATATTGCCTTGTGCCAATGCATGGGCCCTTGGGGTGCTGCAACCCAAAAAGAAAGCCAACCCTCTTCATATCCATCTTACCCTCGTGCCTGCTTGTTGTATAGTCTTCCAGTACCAAAAGATTCTTCCTCTTGGTTTCTCCTCAACCTTAATATCTGATGAGTATGACCCCATTAATATCTGATTTTGACATATAATATGTCAAAATGTTCCCATGCCAAACTTCCTGGAATCACCTTAGAGAAACAGTCCCCACATTTTTCTGCATTTTAGAATCTCTAGGAATCTCTTGAACATTCCAACAATCCAGGCCACATGTAGACAAGTTAAACCATTATCCTCGAGTGAGACACAGGCATCAGAAGTCTCTGAAACTTTCCAGGTGATTCCAGTACGCAGACAAGTTTGGGAATCATAGCCTTATGAAATTCAGGTAAAAACTGATTAGAGCACCCAACTAAACAATAAGCTCTGTTCCCTAAATCTATATATAAACTGCTTAAGAGATTTATACATACTGACAGCTTAATGATATTTGTATTCATTTAAGATTTCCACAATGCATATTCATTAAGTGCCCACCTGCACACAATTTCCTGATGATAAACTAATGCTAGTAAGTGAGTCAATAAATACAGCATGAGCTTGAGGTCTCTCTGCATCCATGCTGGTATGGGCTAACCTGACTACTATAACAAGAATTTAATTAACACTTCAGTAAGTGTTACTATGAAAATGCTTTTTGCCTACTTGAGCCTTAAATGTTTGGGTGGAATTAGTGCTAAGCAGTACAAGGATTCCAGTTGTTCTTATCAGCTATGATTAACATGCAGAGAGTCCTTGTCTCCCCTAAATTTTAGTGGACAGAACAGGGAGAACCAACCTTTTACAGGATGGATAAGTTTAAGGGTGTGATAGAGACATTACAAAATGGCAACTGCCCCAAACTCATGCCCTGTGCTGTGCTGTTCTTGCAATATTCATGTCATAGTCAGTTTCCAGATTAATGTACCCTGTTTTAAAAGTACAAAACAGGACTCCTTGTCAGATGACCAAGGGGCAGAATTTCTGCTGAAATTATATCCTACTTTGCATTAGTGATATTTTTGTTTAAAACCGAATTTTAATGCTTCTTTAGAAGAAACAAGATCTCTGGTTCAACGCAGCTCCCCTCAACTCCTCACAGGCCCTTTTCTCTCATACCAAATGTTTCACACTTTTACTAGATCAGCCTGGCCTTGACGGTATTTGAATTTGCAATGCTGGTATTTATTATTTATGCAAGTTTAACAGAGAAAGCCACTGTCACTCATTAAAACCTCACCACAAACTGATGACTGAAGCTACTGAAACATGGCTGGTAAGATCTCAACACA
This sequence comes from Rhinopithecus bieti, assembly GCF_001698545.2. Classification (NCBI taxonomy): domain Eukaryota; kingdom Metazoa; phylum Chordata; class Mammalia; order Primates; family Cercopithecidae; genus Rhinopithecus; species Rhinopithecus bieti. The sequence goes on from NW_016809238.1 coordinate 457,806, forward strand.
CCAAAAGGCATTGCAGAACAAATTCTACATAGCATGACCATTTGCCAAACCAGCAAGTCTATGGAGGGGCTGGCTGGAACAAGACTATTGAGAGATTAATAAAAGCAAGTTAACTTCAAATGCAATGGTATTTTGAGTCAATTTTTATCATATTTAATACAGTCTAATGTTTACTCCTTACTAATTTGTTATGACTTTACATGTGTTTCATATATATTTATTAAGTGAATAGATTCATGAAGAAATAAAAGAGACCCTCAGTGGAGTTTTGGAATACTAAAGGCCTGTAATTTTGCAACATCAAAATGTGATAAAATATTATAAAACTATGTATACAAACAGCTTATTTCATGAGTTTTGTTATCTCAAAATGTTTGTTGCAAAAGGTGACTGAATGGAGGCAAAAGATGATTATCTTAGGAAATATTTGGAGAAAAATAGTAGCAAAAATAAATTTGGACTATTCCTCATTTAGTTGAATAAGCTCTGCACTTCACAAATCCCTTGACACGAGAGAAAACCTTTACTCAAAGATATTATGGTCTACAGAGATAGTCAGCTGAAGGTGTCACCAATTTTAGAAAGATAGCAATGGCATAACGATAGAGACTTGTAAGGCTAAGAAAGTAAAGTATGCAAAAGTACCAGGAATAATTATTCTGCTAATTTTTTTTTAAAAAATCATATAATCAAAACAAGGGGTTTTTAGATATATAGCATATTGTTTGGGGGGAAACTGGTTCACTTTGCTAATTTTTTATTTAAGTAAAATAAAATGCCTGCATTTTTTTTCAAACCTGCAATTTAGATTTGCCAAAAATCTTCCTTCAAATTGATTGTTTGTTCACACTGAAAATGCCAAAGAGAAATTAGGATAATTACGACATAAGAAAAAAAGCACTTGGGTTTTGTAAATTATTAGGTTTCATTTTCTTCAGTAGCTACAGGTTCATAGTATTTTTATGATGTATTTTAAAACCTTTACAAGAGGTGCTATTCTTTCAATGAAAACAGATGGCTTCTCTCTAGGTTTTCTGTTTCAACTCACTCACTGGACTCATAGGCATTACTTCTCATATATCCTCTGGTCAGTAGTCAAGAACAATTTGGAATTCTTAATGTGGCCCATGTGGTGTCCTATTTGCTTTTTGTGAGTCCTTGTCTATAGCATTTAAGAAACTGTTGATGTGGACTTTATCTTCTGTTTTAACTGATATCTTTGGAAATGGCAGAGATGTTTATTTGATCTTACACCTAACCGGTAATTTCTACTGCTGTTGCATGCTTAATTGACTCCTTATGCAATATCATGTTCCAAAAGCTACTTAAGATGTTTCACTGAGCAATTTGGTAGACTAGTGAAGGACTGTGGAGGCAGGTCCAGGTCTGAGATAAAGCTTAATATATTTTGTCAGCCAGAGAAAAAAGAAGTTATTTATTTCCTAATCAGCTTTCAGATATATAAGAGAAGAATATATCCCAAACATAGTTTTAGGAAAACTCTTACTTAACCATTTCTTATCAAATATTACACTCCCTGTGTTCACTCAAATACTTTAATCTCTTAAAACATAATGGAGTTTTTATGAAGCAACAACAATAAAGCATAAATACAAGGTACTTCACTGCTATAAATCTCTTTCTGATGTTTAACTAAATATGATTAAAACACATTTAACTAAAAACGTGGCATACTCTATGAATATAAAAAAACTGTACTGCTCTAAAAATCCGTGGAGCAAACAATTGCTAAAGAACAGCAATTTCATACAAACCCTTAGCACTTAAGTAACCAGGAATTGCAGTATCTGTCTTAAAACAATAATAAGATAAAACTTATTCCTTTACTTTCTTCCCATTCCAGAAATAAGATGCTTTCCACCATCTTTATCAAAAGGGAATAGAAATACAGGAATTTAAGAATTTTCTAAAGTAGAAAAGCAACAGTTTGGTTGAGATATGATGGTTATATCATTTCATGCCTAAAAAGATACTCACTTTCCCCATCTGATGACAAAATTCGACAAATTGACATGTAAGCAGAAAAAAAATTGAACCAAAATCTATGCCTATATGCCATATTGGATTAAGATCTACTATAAAATATTTCCAAGAAAATTATTCAGTTTGTCAGAAGACTATAGTATGTGAAAGCAATAAAAACTTTGGAACCAGACTGCCTGGGTTATATTCCAAGTTCTGCCATTCATGCTGCTGCTATCTGTGTGACCTTGGGCAAGGGCAAGACACTTAACCTCTCTAAGCTTCAGTGTCTCTGTTTCAAGGTTTTTATGAATGGAAAATCAGTATGTATCTGATATAAAGTTAATGATACAATAAAATGAGTACTCATTAATATTAGCTGAGATTAGAACTTGAAATATGAAGCTATATGCTTCTTTTGTAGTACTTCTGGAATTAGTTGAATGACATCTCTGATCATTTCTTTTACCTTTACCCTGATCATTTCTTTTACCTTTAGTTAGCACCTCCTGCAGGCCCAGCATGATTCTAAAATATGTATGTGTGTATGTGTATGCACTATTCTAAATATATATATTTATATATACTTTAGAATTACTTAGTTATATATTCTATATATCTTACATATATATTTACTATACAAATATCATTATATTATTATAAACATTATTCTAAATATGTGTATTTAGAATAGTTCTTGGCCCACAAGAGCAACTAAATAACAGGTGAAACGAAATGTTAAGAGAGCCATCCAACTCCTTTCTAAACGTACTACAAAAAGCACACGGCTTCTTTTTTCAACTCTCCTAATATAAGGCCTATAATTAACAGGCTAGCACCTGTCATTTCATTATATCATTGACTTTCAAAAAGAGGAAAAAAATCAAGATTAATGCCTCTGCGCTTTTATTCAAACTTTCTTCACGCGTAAGTGGTGGACTAAATTAGGCTTTAAGAAGATGTGCGAACTTTATGTTAAGGGAAAACTCATAAAGAATAGTGGACAAAGGACCGGACCCACCTAGAGGAGTATCAACTAGTAATAACAATAAGTATAATCGGAACTTGAAAGGAAGCTGAACTAAGTTGGGGTGAAAAAGATGAAAAATGAGCCTCCCCCTGTCCCTGGTGGGAATGTCTTTCTGTAGAGTGTCCTTCAGTTTTTCTTCATATCTTAATGTTAGTTTCAATTCAATACCTATGTGAATTTCCCTAGGTGTCTTTCATATTCCTTACGTGAATATGAAATAATACATTTATATCGCATAACCCTTTTTAATAAATTAAATTGCATACATATACCTATCAATACTATGGAATTATGTTGATTTTTGTAGGCATTGACATTAGGAGGACTTTACAGTTTTGAAAGCCAGATTTGCTCGCCTCATTCTAAAATCTATCATTCATAGTACAATCTTTTTTACCCAGATATCCTTTTTTATTCTATTTGTATTTTTATTTTCTTTAATTTCCAAAAGTCCTGAAAGATTAAAGACTCTTGGATCACTACTTATGATGTATCTGGAACACAGGAAGTTAGACTCCTCCTGCCTTATTTAATTTTTTTAGTGGGAACTTATTATTTTGAAGGAAAGAAACACAGAGCTTAAAATATTTTAAGAGACATTAAAACTATTTAATACATGCAACAGCAAAATGACCACATTTGACTTCCCCCTCTAAACTTTCCTAGTGAGCAAAAAGGAAACTGTAAAAAATAAATTTCCTTTTATGCTCGTTGTTTCAATCAAATGACGCCGAAACAAACGATTTTTTTTTTTTTTTTTTTTTTTTTGGCAAGTATGGACGCCATTAAATCTGCTGTCCTTGGGTTTTGTCTGTGTGATGGTCCATGTTGGCGCCCCACTCACATCCTCTTGACCTACTGGAGCACTCCATTCCCCAAGAGCACAAGCCCAGGAGATCTGGCTGAGGGCAGACTTTATGTGACACCATATAACTATATCTTTGCTTGCCTCCTTCTCTTTCTCTCTCCTGTTTCTCTCTTCTCTTACAGATTCTCCAAGAGTACATCCTCTTTAAATCTTGTGCTCCTAAATCCCTGATGCATGCTTTTTTTTCTCAGAGAACCTCACATAACATGAAATCTTTATAGAAAGATAGCGTATTAATTAAATGCTTGATCCAGTTTGCATTTTCACTGTATAAGTAATGAAATGGAACATACCATTTCTATCATATTAAATGTATCAAATATGAGGTTAACTAATCGGGGTAGGTTGAGGTCAAAATGATTCCAATGAACAGGTGGAGAAAGACAGCAAAAGAGAAAGACCCAGAGGAATGTTCGGCTCTTAGGTCCAGCTCCCATGGCTAAATATCTGGTTTGCACCCTTCCATTTCTCATATACATGTGTTTAATAAGTTTGCTCACTCTGGCCTTCTATTCTAAGTTTCGTTTAAATTTTTTTTCTATTATGAAGTTCAATAAAGCTGTTATTGCTACTTTATTTCAAGTGCTAAATCAAATTCAATTATGCTTTTTATTCTGTCATTTTGAAACATCAGTAGAAGAGAAATAATTACAAAATTGGCACTGATTATAATACGAATTGTCAAACTCAATTCCAGACAGAATAACAAGCTATATGTTGGTTATATTCCAGGTTATTGTTCAGTCACACACTCAGTGTTTGCGAAATAGTCCACAAAATAGTGACATGTATAAACTAGAAAATTTTTGAACTAAACGATTTTTAACTTGATAAAATGAAAATAACACAAACAGTTAAACTCCTTTCCTAAATAAGTGTGCAATAAGCATAAAATGACAATTAAAATTGGCCACATTTTAGGTTGCATGTTTATGTAATTATAGATTTTATTTCATATTATCTATATTTAAACAAGAAGGAATACTTTAAGCTCGAACACTGCAGAAATATTTCCTCCCTCTATTCTGTTCTAGATTTGTAAATAAATATTAACCCTTGATGTAATGGTATTACTCTCAAGTATATACCACTCTTTAATTCTCTCGGTCTACTGAAATTTAACCAATTTTCTGTCTTATGTAGTAATCTCTGCTTGTTCACATGACTCAAGAGACATATCTCAACACAGCTTCTTTCTATCCCAGACCTGGGAGCAACACAGTGCCACTGAGAGCAGTAATGACCATTCAAAGAATGCACTGGCAGGATCTGCAGAGCTCAATCTTTTCTTTATACCCTTTGCCACTTATACTCAAGAATGACATCACCATTTTGGGAGAATAACACTGACAATTCATCACTTCCATTCAAGAGTGTTCACAAGCATGTGTCCTTGTGGTTCTGGAAACAAATTTAGTGTGAAAAAGTGCATAGCCTGGTTGAGGTGGGGTAGGGAGAGGAGCAAAGCAGGGTTAATATATATGATACCCTGAACAATACAGCTGACCTCCTTCCACCTTGCTAGGATTCTAGAATGCTCATTTTACAATAATAAGTCACAAAACTGAACTAGAAAAAAAGAAATGAAACTGTGCTTATGTGCTGTTATGATCTATCTATTTATTCTTTAAATAAATATTTCTTGAGCACCTATTTTATGCCTGGTTCTGTGTTTGGTGTTAACCATTATAAAGAGTCTTTTGAAGCAAATATAATAGCAGTATAAATATTAATTAAAAAATCTCTGAAAAAATACAAAATGTATGAAAAATAAGAAAGCAAAATTTGTCACTCAAATATTTAAACAGATATTGTAGTACTTATACATAAAATAGGCACAGTTAAAAGAGAAGGGTAAAATATATTTCTAAAAAATACCTTTTTTTCTAAAATCATATCCTTGCTAGATCCTCAATAGAGAGAAATAATTAAGCAACAATTACAACTTATTTCTTACTGTATTCCAACTACAAAGGCTATGTTT
>NW_016809238.1:463994-509857 GCF_001698545.2 Rhinopithecus bieti
GCACTATTCACAATAGCAAAGACTTGGAACCAACCCAAATGTCCATCAGTGACAGACTGGATTAAGAAAATGTGGCACATATACACCATGGAATACTATGCAGCCATAAAAAAGGATGAGTTCATGTCCTTTGTAGGGACATGGATGAAGCTGGAAACCATCATTCTCAGCAAACTATCGCAAGAAAAGAAAACCAAACGCCGCATGTTCTCACTCATAGGTGGGAACTGAACAATGAGATCACTTGGACACGGGAAGGGGAACATCGCACATCGGGGCCTGTTGTGGGGTGTGGGGAGTGGGGAGGGATAGCATTAGGAGATATACCTAACGTAAATGACGTGTTAATGGGTGCAGCACACCAACATGGCACATGTATACATATGTAACAAACCTGCACGTTGTGCACATGTACCCTAGAACATAAAGCATAATTTAAAAAAAAAGAAAACACCACATAAAAATTGTGGAATGCCACCAAAACAGTAACTAGAGAGAAATGTATTGTTTCAAATTCATATACCATATTTGTGTCAAATTTAAGATGTCAAAAGTTATAAGATACACCACTGTTTTATGGCCACTAAGAAATAAAAGTGCTGATTAAATATGAAAAGAAATAAATAAACAAATAAATAAATAAAAGTAAAGCCAACTGGCAAACAACTAAATTTATTTTTTCCTCTTTTATGTGTCTACGACATTCATGGTAAAGCCTTTGCTAGTAGTGGCACATATATATAAATTCTGATAGATAATCCGAGCGCTAATATGTTAAAGCCAAGCAATGTCCTGTGACTATTAGGAGTTGATATACACAGTATATGGTTTTCAGGATGAAGGATGCTTTATGACGACTTCAATGTTCAGTGTTGGCTAACAGAATTGTGTTTTGTTTTGTTTTGTTTTTTCTTGAGACAGAGTCTTGCTCTCTTGCCCAGGCTGGCGTGCAGTGGCACAGTCTCCGCTCACTGCAACCTCCGCCTCCCACATTCCAGCCTTTCTGCTGCCTCAGCCTCCTAAGGCATGGGATTGCAGGCATGTGCCACCACACCTGACTAATTTTTGTATTTTTAGTAGAAACGGGGTTTCATCATGTTGGCCAGACTGGTGAACTCCTGACCTCAAGTGATCCATCTGTCTCAGCCTTCCAAAGTGCTGGGATTACAGGTGTGAGCCACTGCGCCAGGCCCAGAATTGTCTTCTTAGGTCATGGCTCAGTTTTATCTTATCTGTACACCTCACCCCAACAAGAACCTCAAACCTAGAGTCTGATGTCCTGATTCTATTGTGAGTCATACCATTTACTGCTGTAAGATGGAAGCAACTAGGACAGGATGTACCAGGGTCTAGAACAGGGAATTATTAGGTATAGGTCAGCATAAAGTGCTTCTTCTCTCTGGTATTAAGGGCAGAAGCAAGTGCCATCATGATGTCCTCGGAATCCCCTGCCACCTTAGACTTCATCAGAAGCTGAAGCAGCAATGGCAAAACTGGGGCAATGTGATATGGAACTGGCCAACTCTCCTCCAGCTTCTGACTTAATGGCACAGTGCATGGGCACATAGGTGGATACCTGGAAACGGTATCTCATGAGACACCCCATGTTGTTTTATTTACATCTTCATGACAGAGCTTTTCTCTGCTCCTGCCCATAGCAAAGACCCAGCTCAATGCGGATTACATCGCTCAGCACTTTACGTATTTCTTACATATTAACTTATTTTAAAAACCTATTTGACAAAAGAATTAGCAGCCTTAATCTTGACATACATCTCTTGTCCTCTGTATGGGGAGTACCACAGAGCCAGGAAAAGTCAGAACTGCCTAGGAAATTGGACCCAGTAGAACTTGAAGCTCTGTAATGTGAGGGCCAAAGACACTTCTCATTTTGGTTGACGCCATCCTTATCTTTGGATCACATCAATACTGATATGCCTTTTAAAACTATGAAAAAGCTTTGAATTATTTCCATAAAAGAAAAATCCTCCATTTCAGAAATATATAAAAGACACACTTTGATTGTTAACTTAAATAGTTGCTTTTCCATGATAGTCACTCTCATCATTGATATTCATTTCATGATGAGAATTCTATAGACAGACAAAGGTCAAGGCTACCTTAAACTTCCCTCATGAGGGAAAATATTATTTTTTAAATGTTATCAATATACACATATGTAGACATATAAATATTTATACAGAAACACACTGCCCAGTCAGTGAATAGAAATGGGAATAGAAATGATGTGCTCTGGGAATCCTCTCTGTGTGACTGTATTTTAAAATCAGGAGCGCTTGGTATTTCCTTTGCTATTTCTGTCCCTGTGTCTAATGGGGAAAGGTCAACGTTTCATGTAACATAGCATAAAGAGACTCTGGATTCTCTTCCAGCTTACAGAAAGGCCCCACAGGGTTAGATGACTTAAGATTACATTGTGGAGTTCAACCTAGAATACCGTTTGCTTGACTCTCAATCCAGTCTTAGTTTTGTGATGTAGCAGGAATCTTTTATATAGAAAACAGTGAAGTTATCAGTTTAGCCACTAGAAATATAAGGCATTAAAATAGTAAAATTAGAAGAAACTATGAAGGTCAGCCAGATCTTGGAAGGAGACAAATATCACAGGCTGAACTGTGGAATTATTTGTACTCCCCTTAGCCAGATGAGAGGAGCAGACAAGTGCAGAGTAGAAATCCACCCAGGAAGGGTTAAAGGTCTTTGGTCAAAACTCTACCATGCATTTTCCTCCTAAGGCTGCTGTAGCAATTGGACCCCTCCTTATGGTTAAAAAAGAAAAAATGCTAATTTAAAAAACAATAATAATGAACCAATAAATAGAGGCAGAGCTGTTTATGGTATAGAAAGAAATGGCTGGGGAGGAATTGGATAGAATAGGGTTATAAACAAACGATGTTGTCATAGTAGAAAAGAAAATGATTTATGTAATAAATGGCTGGCATGAGCCTGCAAACTCCAGAGTGAGCTCCTAGGTCCTGCTGGTTCATTGTTTTTCCTCTAACTTTTGTCAGGTCACTATGAGACAACAGTCAGGAAGCAATGTACCATATCATCTTAGTCTACTGAAGCATTGGCGATTGAAAGAAACTCCAGACACTCTGGACCCCAGGCCTGGTATAAAGTGGGCTGCTCCCACTTACGGGGCTCAGGAAGTCTAGGCATCCTGAATCTTGGATCAATGGCTTGCCCTTGCCATCACCTCAAAGGACTGAGCCCAAGCTAAAGGGATGAAGGGCCCCGCAATGTGCACAATGAAGCGCTTCTGTCTACCTCATATTTTAGCATTTTAAGTCACATCACAGGGCCACACATTTAAGCTTTACAGAAAATATGTAACACAGGAAGGAACTGTTAACCCTATTTGATAAATCTGCAGACTGAGCCTCAGAGAACTGTTTATTATTTGTGGAAGGTCGAACCATAGGTGGTCAGGTCAGATAATTCAAATTCCTGGACTCTTAATCTAGTCACCTTTTCCATCTTATTAAGCAGATTCACCACAAAGTGGTGTCGAAATCATAATGCACAATTAATGTCGAAAAAAATTTTTTAAACATCCCCTCAAATTTCAAGGAAATCACGTTTTTCAAAGTTTATGTATCTGCTCCTAAAAGCTTCTTCCAATGGAAAAAAAGAAATTTTTATTTGAGACAGAGTCTCACTCTGTCCCCCAGGCCGGAGTGCGGTGGTGCGATCTCGGCTTACTGTAAGCTCCGCCTCCCGGGTTTACGCCATTCTCCTGCCTCAGCCTCCCGAGTAGCTGGGACTATAGGCGCCCGCCACCTCGCCCGGCTAATTTTTTGTATTTTAGTAGAGACGGGGTTTCACTGTGTTAGCCAGGATGGTCTCAATCTCCTGACCTCGTGATCCGCCCGTCTCAGCCTCCCAAAGTGCTGGGACTACAGACTTGAGCCACCGCACCCGGCCAGGAAAAAAGACATTTTTCACATGAGGCAGCCTGGTCTCAATGTCTAACTTACTCTAATTGCTATTTCTTGACATGACAAATCATTTTTCAAGTTTACATTTTAAAGTTAATGGAATAGGATCCATCTAGTAATCTGTTACATTGTAAAAATCAACAGAGGTAGGTGGAGGCTCAAAAACAGGCCCTACAAACCCTTTGGTGGTTACCTGATACTCTTCCCGGATGTTCTCAGCAGGAGCAGTTAAGCTACAACTGCTTCCTGATCCCGGAAAGCACCTGTTCCAGGTAAGAAGCAATCAATAGAAATGGCAGAAACTCTTTTGTTCGTACCTACAATATCTGGGACATATCTGCAGGGACATGTCCACAGCAAGTCTTATTTCGGTCAGGCATTATCTGCCTTCAGGTATATCTCCTCATTTTCAAGTGAATAGACTGACAAAGGTAATTAGAATCAACTGCATTTATGAACGATGTTAATGAAGTGCTCCATTTTGATGGGAGTTACACTCTTTGCATTTTGTGAGTCTCTCGTAAATTTATAGAACCCAGAGCCTTCTAGCAACATGCTATCTTTAAATTTTAACCCAATAATTAAAAACAGAAGATACTTTCTTGACAGATGAGCTCAGCAGAAGACATATTTGTCTGTTTGTTCCAAGCTTTTAGTAATGAGTAAGAAAATACAAAAGAGATTAAAAGAGGTAATACTCAGAACTCAGTTACCATTATATTAGTAGCTTCAATGAGGAAAATAAATGTAGAAAACTATTTCTTAAATTGTTAAAAAAATATTTCATATGCTCTTCTGAGACAGGACAGACTACATTCCTTACCTGAAAATTGTACATGCCTTTAAAAAAACCAAAATTATTTAGACAAACAAAATTATTTATAATTTCACAGGGAGAATTTCTATTAATGTTATGACTGTATATGTTTATATGCTCAAACATACATGTGTGTTTAGATAGATAGATAGATAGATAGATAGATAGATAGATAGACAGACAGATTCTGGTGGAGTGCCATTACTTATATTCTAATTGCATTGATTTTTCTCTGAGGTCCACAGATATTGGATATAATCTCTGGAATTATCTTTACTCATAAATTTGTTTCACTCAAAGAGAGGTAATTATTTTACTCTACACCATCAAAAGCAGTGTCTGTCCAACACTGTCAACATGTCTTCCGTTTGATGTTTGAAATGGGTGAAGTTAAAATTTTCTTACCATCCAAGCTGTGACAAAGTCCCCCATCCAGGTCCCTACTGCAGCTAATTTCATGAAACTTTCATTTCGGATGCCCATATAGTCTGTAATGATATATGCTCTGTGGAAACAAACACACAAGACATTGTCCGGACTCAGAGAGTCATACAGTTAAGGCTTTCTGGTTCAGCAACAGGCAAAGGGACTTTCCCCACAAGCTGTCTTCCTCTTGTCCCATCACATAGGCTTACAAATCTGGAAGTCTAAGAAGAGCTCTCAGGGTGTCTGGGTCACTTTCAGCTACACTTGAAGACTGAATGTGGCTCTACCAATTACCATGTGCATTTCATATTTGAGCTGTAAGACTAATGACAGCTTTTGAAAAATCAAACAAATACTCAGCAAAGGTATTTCTGCATGCTCACTCAAGTATGAGCGGAGCAGAAACACTTCCCAAATTGGAGTAACTTGAAAGAGGGGAGGAGAGCTAACTTTCCTTCAGTTCCATCAAATCAAAACAATTGGAAAAATGCTGGGATTGGGCTTTAGATATAACATCATACCTGAATAATGTTTATAATAATATCAAGATTTAAGAAAAATTCCCATGCATAGTAAAGCAGTATGAAATTTGATCCAAATATGTGTGATTTAAATTATTACTGAAATATAAATGATAAGAAAATATAATTATACCATTTGTTTTTTGTATAGCTAATTCCTATTTCCACTGATCATTAAATATTAGTATTAAGACTATGCTTACTGTTCATCAGGCATTTTCATTTCTACTTTTCATTTAATATTCAAGAAAACACTAATTATTATTTTCTGATTTTGCGTTTCTCTGAAAAAACTGGGACTCAGATCACATAACTTGCCCTATTCATGTAATACAACTAACGAATTGTAGCTAGGTGACAAATTTCTCTCTCCCTCTTTTAGTTTTTATTTTACTCTTAAGTTTTCGTTCACTTAACTATTTTTATCTTAAATTTTGCTCCTTTTCTTACACAAAATAATATCTGTACAATTTAGAGTATTGGTAAAACTTAATTCTTCTTATTTTTAAAATATATCCAATAGATAATGATTGTTCATTATTTATCTACTGAAATTATGAAGAGACATGTTTTTGAAGTCACTGAGAGGTAAACTATCTCCAATTCAGTTTTTTCTTTTCTGGAGTTATTTCAGATGGTTCTGTTATCCATAAAATAAATAGATATTTAACTAGTTTTATTTAACAACAAAAGCAAACTTAAAATTCTTGACCTAACTCTTTTTCAACAAACTTCATTCACCTACCTTGGAGAGTCTGTGTAAGTATTTTAAGGACTAAACCCAAAATTTTGGATCGCCAATTCCATGGATTTACATAGTAGCCCAAAATTTATAGCTACCATAAATTGCATGCTTATAAGGTGCCAAAGATAGTTATTACCACTTTAAATACAGTGTATACATCAACTCTCACACTGGTACAATGAAATATATTATTATTACCAATTCACAATACGAAATTGAGATTTACAGAGTTTTTGCAACTTGCTTAAGGTCAAGCATCTGGTAAATGGACAGGATTTAAATCTAAACTTGACTGACTCACAAACCCAGAAATTTAACCACTAAGCAACACCTTCTTCTTATAAGTGTTAGTGAAGATATAAAACACAACGAATATCTACTCTGTCCACAAGTAGCTTAGTAGATGATAAAAATTAAGACTTACTTCCCTTTAAGATAAATCATAAGAAGTCAAGAATAGTATGCAGAACCTTTAGCTCTCCAGAGCAATATTCAAATCTAGAGTTTCAATTCATGTTGAATTCAACAATCAAAGTAGCATCCACTTGAAAGCTCTCAAGTTATTTACTTGGATAACTTGGTGTAGCACCCTTCAGTACCACAATCACTGAACAGCTCTTGGTCAGTGAACTCAACGTTACTATAAAGGATTAGCTCTGGTAATTGCCCAGTTCTTTCAATGATACCTAATTTGAAGAACTTGTTCAATGCCCCACCTGCCCACTTTTCCAATTAGTTCTAGAATATCTTGGGGTCGTGTGGAAATTTTAGGGTATATTCCCTGTAATTGCATAGACGTGTATAAGAGAAGGTATCATTCTTTTATTTTAGTATCTAAAAATAGAGACAGGAGGCTGGATACACTCGCAACAGATCAACCATCCAGCGAAGAACTGAAAGAAAGAAAGAAAAAAAAAAAAACTCCACCACACTCTGGGGCTTTTCAGAGGGAAAAGGGTGGGAGGAGGGAGAGGATCGGGAAAAATAACTAATGGGTACTAGGCTTAATACCTGAGTGATGAAACAATCTGTACAACAAACCCCCATGACACGAGTTTATCTATATAGAAAAACTGCATATGTACTCCTGAACTTAAAAGTTTTTTTAAAATGCAAAAAATGTCACAAATTTGGTATCATGGAGGTTACTGACAAAAGGAGTTTTAATGAAGTGGTGCTACTGTACATGTGTATACAATTTGAATATATGTTAATCAAAAGTGTTAACACTGTTTAATCAAAAAAATTAAAATTGATGAGGCAATGAAAACTAGAAAAATCAAGATACTGGATTAGAGAGAATTGTGAAAAATTAGAACTGTGGAGACGTTAGCTGTATTTTCTCTGGGCATGTTTGCTGACTCTGCACCCAAGGAAACAGGATGAGAACTTGGGTTTTGCCCTTTGCAATCGGCAGTCTCAGTGAGCTGAAGAGACATCGGAAACTTAAGGAGCCAAGATCCTAGTGAGGAGGGAGAAGCCCAAAAGAGAGCATGACACACAGCTGGTTGCCTTTCAACACACTTGACAAACCTTTCTGAACTTGTAGGCAGTTCAAAAGGAAGTAGGAAGGAGACTAAAAGACTAAGTAAAATCTCTAAAAAGCATTAGGGAGCTTTGGCAACTTCCTTATGCTGAGGACTCTATTATAGAGTTCAGAACCAGCCAGAGAATGTGGTCCAAGAGAATACAGTCCTCTGGAGGGCTACAGAAAACCAGAAACGGATGAATCCTTGATGAAAGTGTAAACCAGCCCTTACCCAGTCCATTTTATGACCGGATGGTGGTGATCAGCTTCTACTCTTTCCATCTAACAAAGGAAAAAGTAAACCTTTTGTGGAAAAATAAAATTTTATTTTATCCTCCACACACTTTTATACATAACATCTGTCCGTCATTCCAAAATTACCAGGATGTCAAGAAACAAGCTCATATCACTGAAAACCAAGAGAAAAAACTGTCCAGAAGGACAGGAAGCTGTTTTGGCAATCCTGTCCACTGTTGATTCTCCAGTGGAGAATTAATAAATATTTGTTTAAATTATGATTTAATAAAGTGACCCAAATCGTTCATATTTATTTATATATGTATGGCATGGGTAGATCTCCATACATTAAATCCTAGAAACAGCAATAAAATGAGATTGAATCATGAAAAACTTTTCCACGGAGGAAAATATTAAAAACTTCTAAAATTGTTTTGTTTGTTCACTTAATCTCTCCAACTACATTTGTAGCTTCTTGATTGACTGCAAGATAATGGTCCTGTATTCACCCAGAATAATATATCAGTACAAAATAAAGTATCCTTGCCTGTGGCTGTGGACATATGATAAGTGCTAGATGCTATAACAATGCAGATGAGACAGTACTGATAGTTTATGAAATAAGTAATATACTTAAAAATGAAGAATAATATGTAAAGACTATTCAGTAATTATTCTTACTTTTGCTGCTTTGGAAAAATATGAAGAAAAGTTACAAATATGCACACCTGTCATACAAATTTTCAGTTACTATTTCATTCATTTGCATATCCACTAACATTTAACAAGATTTCCTGGTTGGATTGTAAAGAACAAGACAGACATATATTTATATCAGCAATTTTAGCCAGTTTGAATATCACATTGGACTCTAAAAAAGTGAAATTGTGGGGTTTCATATACCTAATGATTTGGGCAAGTAATTCAAAATTATATTTTATTTGCTAAGAGGCACAATTGAAGTTATTTTGTTTGGTGCTTTAGCTGATTATTTTAACAACTCACACATCCTTTGTTTTCCTTTATGCTTTGTTTTCTTTTTTGCACTATCTAAAAAATCTTGCAGTTCTACCAGCCTTCTAAGTAACTATTCATCATTGATACAGGCTTTTAAGATCCTAAATAAATTTTTTCTCAGCCTCTAACTTCAATTATTTTTATCTTGAGATTTACACCTTAACCATCAAATCCATAACAAACATGTGGAGATTTCAATATACAAGATCTGGAAAAGGTTAATTATCATAACATCCTGACAACATGAGATAACCAAGGCTATTAAAACCTGTTGCAAAGTGACTAAATAGATTCTAACATGAGCTAAATAGTCAATAAAACTACAGTATAGTTTATATTACAGTAAGGGTCTTGATCACTAGCAACAAAAGTTCCAGTTCACTTCAGTCTATTAGTCATACATAAGTGGTTGCAGTCAATGCCAGGTGATTTAGCAGTTGAGTCTGAATTTTAACAGGAGGCAGTACACACAGATCACCAAACCAATATGGATCCATGCTTCACTGAAAACCCATCTGTGGCCAGCTGGATTCATAATGTCACAGCTGTCTCTCTCAGCCATGTTTGAGCAACATAAATAAGATTGGGGGCTTCACACACAAGTAAATTATGGGCAAGGAGTTGACTTGCATGAGTACAGGCCTGCATTAAACACACTAAAACTAAAGCAAAAGCTCTAAGTATTCTTAAGGCATTAAAGTGAAAATTTGTCACTACAAAATGCCAAGAACTAAACCTAGATTTTTTAAATTAACCTTTTCTCAATCATTTTGTTTGTAATGAAATGATTAACTAGATTAATGACTCTAGTCACTTACTTGACTATTATCCAAATAAGCACATTTTATTATATTTGGTTCTAGTTCTTGATTTAAAATACTTTGATGGAGCTCAATACATGTATAAGGACCTTCCAGGCTAGACCTACGGTTTGAAGCTATGGGGCAAGATCCCCTGGGATGTCACAAAAAAGCTGCAGACAATTGTTAGCTGTAGTCTGTAATGATTAAAATTGCATCTGAACCTAACAATGGTCACTGATAACATTCCAACGGAAATTTCCTAACTTTAGCCATTAATTCCCTCTAAGTTCTATAAGGAAGACATATCTAAGAAGACTGGAGACAGAGTATTCATTAACCAACCCACCTCACTGTGAATACATCCAGCATACATCAATTCTTCCTTCCATTCCTTGCCTTACTTCAGCCCATTCAGTGAAATTCATTTGTGCTGTATACAGAAACATTAGTATTATGTCAATTTCTCCCTTTCCTTTACTCTCAGCATTAGTGATTAATCACTAATGTTACTTCTGAAAGGCTCTCAAATCGATGCTGTTTTTCTGTCATCACCACTATCAATGTTTAAATTCTATACATAATCATCTCTAATCTGAAACTAAAGTAATAATTTCCTATTCCTTTGTAACTATTTCCACCTACAGTAAATTCTTTATTGACACTATGGGGATTTCTAGGGAAGAAATAGGGCATACTGGAGAAGCAGAAGTCCTAGAATCAGAAAATATTAAGCTTGCAACCCATCCCATACCCCCATGACTTGGGACAAATGATCAACTTTGATAGTCATTCATTTCCTTGTCTATATACTGGGAATAAAAATACTTTTCCTTCACAGGGGTTTATTAGGGAACATATGATATAAAGTATGTAAAGCTTCTAGTACAACTATTTCATAATATGCATGAAAAAAAGGTAAACCTCTGGCCTACTGGTTTCCATTTTTCAAAATAATATTGTGGTCCCCAATGTCACAGGGTAAAGCATGTGATATGGTTTGGCTGTGTCCCTACCCAAATCTCATCTTGGATTGTAACTTCCACAATTACCACGTCATGGGAGGGACCCAGTGGTAGGCAGTTGAATAAGGGGGGCGGGTCTTTCTTGTGCTGTTCTTGCAATGGTAAGTGGGTCTCATGAGATCTGATGGTTTTAAATAGAGGAGTTCCCCTGCACAAACTCTCTTTGCTGGCCACCATCCATGTAAGATGTGACTTGCTCCTCCTTGCTTTCCGCCATGATTGTGATGCCTCCTGAGCCATGTGGAACTGTAAGTCCATTAAACCTCTGTTTCTTCCCAGTATCAGGTATGTCTTTATCAGCAGCGTGAAAATGGACTACGACAACATGGATAAGAAAAACCTCCACTCTGCAACGCATCTTTATTTTTAGATTCATCTCCTTACATTTCAGAATCTCCTTCTTTCAGGCCCTCCTCCTACTAGAAAATCAATCTCACCAATATACCACCATTTCATAATACACTTATCATGGCTGCCCAGAATGCTCTCTTTGTCACATGCCATTCCCTGTCTTCTGGCTTGAGATTACTAACTCAGTCTGTCCACTGAGAAATCTACTGCCATTACTTTTGAAAGTTATCACTTCCCAAGTGTTGTCATAATACTTTGAATATACCTCTACGTTAAATACTTTTCCCAGAGTATTTTAATGATTTGCTTACATTGCCCCTCTCTCCCATAAGAGTTACTTCATCAAGGGTAGAAAACATGTATTTTTTTTTTTTTTTTTTTTTTTTTTTTTTTTTTTTTTTTTTGTTGGCAAATGAAATTCTTGGCCCAGGGTATAGTATGTTTTAGGAATGCAATAAATAAGTAAATGAATTAAGTAGTCAATTACTTAAATCATTGGACATCAGGGCCAAAGTAGGATGTGTATGAAAGCATAAAAGGTAAAAACAAGGATTTGCAATACAAGATAAAATAAAAGCAAACATCAAAGACAAATTGTGTGCCATGTAATTATGATGCTCTAACAAAGTTAGAATACAGTGTTATTGTATCATTTTTATTACCTCTTCTGGAATAAAAAGCTAGAGGCCATAATATAAATAAAGAACATATCTTTGACTTTCTGCAACACATATTGTAAATTTACTTACTCTGAATGTTAGTTAGTTGAATAATTTAAAAAGTAAAATATTGAAAATCTACTTAATCATGTTAAAGCATTTTTTAAATGGGGTAACTTATCAATACATGATTTAGTGCACCAATTTGCTGGCACAAACAATACCAGAGCTACATAGTAAAACACATTTATTTTATCCATGTGAAAAAAAAGGAAAGAAAATATATTCTACTGCCCTTCAAATGGATACTATAAAACTACATTTGTTGTGTGTCCTTTAAAGTCAAAATATAGAGGTCTACAAGGTTAAAAAACAATATAGCCTCAAAACTAATTTTAAAGTTACAGATTTTTTGTGGTTATACCCCAAGTTTCTTTCATAGTTTTTTCTTTTATCAACTTCCCAAATGCTCCAGGAATATGCAATCCAATGTGATGTTCTGAATGGTTCTGTCTTCTACCTCTAATGAATTAAACAAATACAACAAAGACACTTCATGTATCTTCACTAAAGTTATTAGAAAAATAATACAGATAACTTTAAAATTCTGTAAGCTTTAAAATTCTGAGCTTGTTGCTAAGAGAACCCCAATAAATCCCCAAAGGAATCCAGAAAGTCACAAATTACCTGAAAGTAATTTCATAATTAATTTAGTCACATTTTAATGTTAAATAAAATTCAGTGTTTAGAACTATTCTAGTAAAATGTATACAATGCACTGCCACAAATTTTTATTATTGTAAAAGGGAACTGTAAGTTAAGCCAGAATGGCATTCATTAATTTACCCTATATAATGATGCTTCTATCTAAACTACTTGGAAGGGCATAATATAACTTACAAGTTTTGCAAAGATTTTGATGTTGTTCAAAGTAGAACAAAAACAACTTCAATTTTAATGGGTATGTGTCAGTGGAGACAAGTGTTCACGGTTGTAAATTGTCAAAATAATGGAATAAAAACAACAGGACATAAATACAATAAATTAACATTTGCCAGGAACTATAATTTGTCCACTGTATATAATAAAATGAAGAAACCTGAAAAATAAGACTGCTCTTTTATTTCCCACAAAATTTTCAAATTCAAAGCAATTGTGAGTTTCTTTTCTTTCTCCTCTCTCCCCTCCTCCTCCTTCTTCTCTTTCTTCTTTTTGTCCATCTTCCTCTAGATATGAATTCAACCACCTCTTTTTCTCTTCCCTGTAGCTACTCAACACTATTTCCCAATGATTTACGCCATATTCCTGTTGAAAAAATTCTAGGCTCCAGTGATATGGGGAAGAAAGAATGGAACTGTCTTTTTACCCAGGAACCTTATTGCAGCATGTAAATTTATACTGGATAAGTATCTATCTTAATTCATATTCATTTATTCATTAAACAATTAATTACTGATGTCTCACTACATACTAGACCATGACCCTGATACATGTAAACTCATACATTTTCAAGGGAAAGAAAATAGCACCCCAGAGCTAGTGGTCCCATCTTGGATTATCACTCAGTGCCTCTTTTCTAGTAATTTCTTCCTGCCATTGGGGAAAGCTTATGAAGTCATGTATAAGGATGCCCAACTCTGCTATTGTTTCCTTTTCTGGTAATTTAGAACCAATACAAAAAGAGAGAAAGAAAGAAATATCTTTCCTGGAGGCTACATGAGAAAACAATCCAGTGATTATGGAGACTACAGTTTTATCCCCTGTAATCTGGGGACAAAGCAAGGGAAGGAAAGAGAGAGAGAGTGGCAGAGAGTGAGAGGGCAGGCAGAGGATGAAAGCCGACCGACATATGCAAAGAAGGAGAGAAGACAGGAAAAAACATGGGTGCTGTGGCAGTCTAATTCCAATGCCTTCCTGGGACAAGCATACCAGAACTTTGGATTCCGTGGGACATCCATGTTGCCTCCTAAAGAATCACTGTTCCCTACCCTATCTTTGTTCTTGAGCTAACTTCACAGAGATTATATTCGTTACAGTGAAAAGCATTGTAACTATTCACCCAGGAAAGATGGTAGAGTCTAAAATTGTGGTTCTGAGTATTTTGTTCAATTTTAACTATGCAACAATTCTTCTAACGTTTTAGAAATAAATGACACTAAATTGGCTATAAGAAAAAAGCCATCAGTGTAGTTGGTAGACCGAGGTTGGTACTCAAATTATTCCTAATTAGAACAAAGACAAACGATGTGCCCACACTTTATGGCACTGCTCTAGGCAATGGGGAAAACTTATGCTTAAATCTAATGTACTGTTTACGCATACAAATTTCATAGGTGTCCTAAAGTTTAGAATAGCACTCCCCTCTCTCTCCAGTTAAAAAATGCGATATATGTTCCTGTTAAGACCGATCTGTTAAGCCTGAGCAACATAGTGCACCACATCTCTACAAAACCAAAAAATTAGGCAGGCTTGGTGGCACATACCTGTAGTTCAAGCTACTTAGAGGATGGACTGCTTGAGCCCAGGAGGTCAAGGCTACAGTGAGCAAGCCTTGATTGCACCACTGCACTCAAGCCTGGGCAATAGAGTGATAACCTGTCTCAGAAAAAAAAAAAAACAAAAACAAAAACAAAACCCAAAAGACCAATGTGTCTCCATTTTGAGAGATGTGGGACAAATGGTGAGTTTGTCAACTGAGTCACAATATGTGAGGGAATATCTGTGCATTGAATAGATGAAAAGCTAGATATGACATCACTTAACTAGCTAATATAAAGGGAGCCTGATTTTGAAATAAAAAGCGTTGACAAAAGATAAAATAAAGGCACATAATGTGTAACCCGGAGAGAGTGGAGGTTGCATTTCTGACAGACCAAAGATATTTTATAGGTCTCTTACAAAGTGTCAGAAAAAGGTAACAAGAAGATAATATTAAGCAGACATCATTTAGTAGTGTAGAATAGAGCTGGAGAGAGCAACACAGGAGTCTGGGAGAGGGGCCCTGGAATTGAGTTTGCCAGTAATATAGAAGTAGCATATCAGATAAAGGATTTTGAAGTACTTTCCCCATCTGTGCTTGGCCATCCCTGAACTTGAACCTTCCACGAAGAACGCTAAAGTCCAAGGGATATCTCTTTAGCCTCACAAAACCTCATTATCATCAAATGCCCTTCAAATTGGAAGTTAATTAGTTCTCATTGCCCCATAAATGTGTTTCATAATTTTACTAATTATATAGTTTCTCTTCACTTAACCACCAAGAATTTCATGCTCTGCTTTTGCAACCTGTGTTTCAAAAGCTTCACCACCCCAGCTATCAGACCATGGTCAAAAAATAAAAAAGAAAGCAAGAAAAAGGAGAGGAGAGGAGAGGAGAAGATAAGCCACAATTCCACCCATCTTGTGAACATTTCAGACCCATCAAGTTCCTCCAAATAACTCAGTAAGTTTTCTGAGAGTTTCCTTTGTGCTGTTGGAACCAGTACTGTTAGCTATTACAGTGCTATTTTCCTCTTCTTCCACTCACTGTCATGAAGGCTAGTTAATTCCAATGCCAAAAATGGTTCCAGAGATACCCTCTCGTCGACTGATGTCCACCGAAGAGCCTGCTACTGCCATTCATGTTGTCAACGCGTGCACCAAGACCAAGGTACTCATGTCTGTGCCAAGGACAATACAGACATCTTTGCAAATTCTCTTATTACAACAGAAGGCTCCCTTATAATGTCTGTCATCAGTCAACCAATACACCTACATCATTGTACCATGCCTGTGCTACCACAAGCCAAGAGCAACAGGGACATTGATGCCCTGCAGTCTCAAATTCCCACAGAGATTATGGAAAAATCACTTTTCACTTTTACTTTCTCTTGTACTTGCTCTTACCATCTGATTCAGGTGTGCGTAGTTGGGACCACGAGTAAAATAAGCCATGCTTTATTCGCAATAATCCTTTCTTTTTCAACACCTGCCCAGTGTCTTTGAACTAGATATCCCTGCTTCAACTGTCTCTTAGATGTTATTTTTTAGGCCTTTTGGTGCCACATGTAAACAGCACCCTAGAAGTAAGATTACACGTAAACTTGGTGGAGTGAGTAATTATGTTTCCCTCTTCCAAAATCTACTATAATAACAATGTAGGAATTAAAAAAAGATGCAGAGTAGAAGAAGAAATGACAGAACATGAGAAATTTTTAATGCAATTTTAGAAAGCAGATTGAGGAATGGGGATGGTCATAGTTTCAGCTTTCTTTGTTGTATTGACTTTTTCTGGAACACGTAATAAGAAGGAAGCTAAGCTCTGCCTCTGGATCCCAATAATGCTCAGGGATGAGCAGCTCAGGATTTCTGAAGGCAAGGGAGAAGAGGAATGAAAGTGAAGAATGATCCTCCAATGGAGGATCAGTAGAAATCTTTCACAATGGGTTGTTAGGCCACCATGTATCTTCCCTGGTGCAATGAAACCTGGAAATGACTTTCACCCCACCTAACTTAGATGGGATATTTGCTACATGAAGAAATTCAAGCCTGGAATGAAACACCTTAATGAGAAGGAGCTTTCAAATACAAGGGGTGGGTGTGGGGGTGTGTGTGTGTGTGTGTGTGTGTGTCCCATTATCCACAATGTTGTTTATGTTGTTTATGTTGTTTGTCTAGGTTAAAAACAGAAGTTACATCTAAAAAAAAAAAAATCTGAGCAGCCCCTCCCACTTAAAAAAGTCTTATTAACAATTGAGGGTCTCCCAGTGAAATGGCCAAATTCCTAATAAACACAGCCTCCCTCTGCCTAATTCTTATCCATCAACAAGCCTATCCATGCACAGAGACTTTCCAGTCATCTTTTTATTGTTCAGCCTTAAATATGGATAGACCTCAGGTATTATCATATATTTGAAGAAAATCTCTAACAAGGAAAATAAAAGCTCAAAATGAAATAAAACAAGGAACAAAACAGACAATGCAGAAAACAGAAAAGTGAGAACAGAATAAAGATATTTTCAGACCTGCAAAGTAAAAATTCAATTATATGCTGCTATAAAAATACCTAAAACTAAGGCTACATAAAGGTTGAAAATAGTGGGAAAAGATAACATGCAAATAACAGCAAAATGAAATTTGGTATAGCTATATTAACATCAATTTTAAAGGTGAATAGTATTATTATAAATTAAGACAGATTCTTATTAATGATAAAAGGATCAACTTATCAGGAAGATACAGTGTGCTATCAAAATATATAAATTAAATTGACAAAACATTAAGGAAAAATAAATTCCGATAGAAAATGTGAACTAATATATTTTTCTCAATAATCAATGGAACAAGCAGACAAAAACTAGTAAAGATATAAAGGATTTCAATAAGAAGGTTAGTAACTCTGCCTAACGGATATATAGAGAAAAACCCCACAACTACAGAATGCACATTCTCTTAATGCAACAGAAAACATTTAGAAATATTGATCATAAGCAGGGCCATAAACAAGACTCAAAAAAATTAAAATGACTAAATCATACATAGGATATTCTTTGTCCACATTATAACTAAACTATACATCGGTAACACATAATTTGAGAACTCAGATCATTGGAAACTAAGAGAGACACTTCCAAATAACAGGAGTTAAAATAGAAACTTCAATAAGGCAGAGTAAATCCTTTGAACAGGATAATAATGAAAGTACTGTGAGAAATAGCTAACACCATTCTTAAACTTTTAATTTTGAATAAATATATTGGAAAATAAGAAATGCTAAAACTGATTAAGAATCCTTGTCAAGGAATTAGAGAAGAAACAGCAAAATTAACCACAAAGAGGGAAATCTATAAGTTTTTAAAAGACTTCAATTAAATAAGTAGTAAAGAAAAAAGGACTTATACAATAGACCAACACAGCTAGTCTTATGAGAAGATGTAAAATTAATCAGTCCCTGGCAAGACTGATCAAAATATACAGAAAAAGCACAATGTCAGAAATCAATGTCAGAAATGAAATAGGGGCATTGCTATAGATTCTTCGGAGATTAAACAAATAATCAGCTCATTTTTTTAAATGATATGCAAGCTAAAAATGAAAATTTAGGTGAAATTGATAAGTTTCTAGAAAAAAAAATTTACAAATTACCAAAATGTACAAAGGAATAAAAAGTAGATCTGTAACTATTCACAAAATTCTATCTATAATTAGAAACTTTCCCACAAGAAAATCCAGGCCCAGATGTGCACATGGGTACCAAGAGAAAAGTACAGGAATGTTTATAGCATCATTATTTATAATAATCTGGAATGGAAAACTACCCAAATGCCTATCAACAGAAGAATGGATAAACATTAGAGTAGAGTCCTACAATGAAGACTACTCAACAATGAAAACAACTACTAATTGAAGCCGGGATAGATCTCAGAAACTGTCACAGAAAAGAAGTCAAACCCTCACCAAAAACATTATGTAATTACAAATATATAAAACTCAGAAATAGCCAAAACTAAGCTATGGTGTTAGAGAGTCATAAAAGTGGTAAAACTATTTAGCAAAGTAAGAAAGCAAAGGGCCTAAAACCTGAGATGGTTGTTACTCTGGAGTGAAAGGAGAGGTTTATCACTAGGACAGCCAGAGGGCAGCTTCTGGGATCCTGACAATACTCCTTCATTTGACATCAGTGACAATAACATAAGCAACATGAGTGTTCACTTAATAATATTTTATAATAACTTACTCTGCAATAATTAAGACATACCTGTGTGCAATCGGCCTTCACTTGTATGTAGTTAGATTATTTCTACACTTTAAAAATTACCAAAAAAAAATGAAGAACCAATTAGTACAGTAAAGGTTCAACAAATGGTAGCTATTTTTTTTTAGGGAGAAACACTGGGACAGTAAAAGATCAACATAGCTTTGGGAGAAAATTATTTTGATTTTGGATCGGATGGTGCCACAAAGGGAGGTAGAAGAATGAAGATTCCTGAAAATTTATGATCGAGGCTGTGCAAAACTTCTGTGACTCTAGTGAAATATCCTGGCTAGAACAAGGGCAAGGTAAAAACTAATAAACAATTAAGCTGAAAATTAATGATATAGTGAAGGGCATTGTAATGAGTGCCACCACATAATTTAGCCTATATTTTAAAGTTTGTGAACAATTCACATTTGTAAACTAGATTGTTAAGCTTCTTCCATAAGTTGCTAGTTTAAATATCTTTCTGCATTCTAACTGACCATGCTTCTTGATATCTCTTAATGGGAAAGTGATGGTATAGCTGAATGAAAGGGCTACCATTTTTACGTACATAATGCCGATAAGGTAGAGATTCAATCTAGTGCCATTTGAAAGACCCATAAAAATTTATATCTGCTTCATTTATTTCAAGATGGGGAGGCAGGAAGTCACCTCGAAGCAAATGTTCCCTGGGTTCCATGAGGAATCACTTGGGTAATTTTCCTGTAGTTCTCTGGGTTAAGACAAGAAAGTTACTGAGGAAGGGGAATGGGAAAGAGTGTAATAAAACTTCTGTGACTCTAGTAAAGCTCTGCAAGACACTGACATGCAAAGCTGATCACCAGGGAGGAAAAGAGGAGATCTGTTCCTCAAGATGGGAAGCACAGAGGCTTATTGTGGGGGACCTGACAAAGGCCCAGTGCTACAGAAGAATGATGAGACGTCTCCAAACAAAAACTGTGGGGAAAGTGAATGGCCACACTGCTGACTTGGGCTGCTCACTAAAGGGCATGTGTAGGAGAGCTGTTTTCAGCCCCCAGTATGACTGATGAAAGCTCTTCTGAACTCACCATTCTGGGGTTAGAAACAGCACTGTGGCCCATGCAGGGTCTGGGCCCGGGACAACACTCATGCTGAGTAGACAGAAGACCGTGGAACCATGCAGGAGCAAGCTTCAACAATGACACCATGTAGCAGACTAACAGTAAGACACAGGTAAAGCCGAAGAATAATCAGAATGGCACAGCTTTTTCTATAGCCGGTATTTGAAAAACACAGACCCTAGTGGACTAGGACTGGGTAAGGCATCAAGTTTAAGGTTGACTGGGTGGGAATAACTTCAAAAGGGATATTGGATTCCTTGCTAATGAATGCAGGTAAGACTTCAAGACATTAATTAAAAGGTTAAAATATGTCAGCCCAAATTTATACTCATTTTGCAAAGCATTCATGCCACCAATATATGATGCCAGAGATTTCTATACAATCAGCTTAAATCTGCTGGGCATACATATAATCCCTCACAAATAATGAAAGCATAGGCCTTTGGTGGTAATTAAAGGTCTGTTTGCCTGGGAATTTCTCTTCAAGCAACTCAAGAACAAGAAGCTTAGGAGCATACCCAGCTCTGAAAGAATAGCCACTTAGGATGCCTCCCAGCCGTCTGCAATGAAACTTAAAGGCAGCTGCTTATCCCTAAAGGAGAGGGTCAGCTATTTATTCATTCTTTCAACAATACTGATTGAACACCTCCTAGATGCCAGGAACTGTGCTAGGTGCTGGGAATACCAAGATGAATAAGACATACTCATTACCATTTAGCCAATGAAAAAAGACTTGCAAACAATTCAACAGAGCCCTCTGTGTAAAATGTTGTGCATGAAGGGGGAAGCAGGGATGAGAGAAGCCTAATTCTTCTGGTGTGAAGAGAAGGAGGCAGAGAGAAGAGAAGGCTTTACAGAGAAGGGCAGAGGAGGGCAAAAGTGTTTGAAGTAGAAGAAAACAGACAGACAAAGGAAGAGAAAGCCGGAAGCAGGAGGGCATGAGAGGAGCGGAGAGGGCATCTCAGAGCTGCTGCTGGACTGCCCGGTGTGGCAGGCAGGCAAGCTGGAGAGGCAGAGGATATGTTACGGCAGGCTTTGCACAGCCTTAGCAAAGCTTGAAATGAGAACTGAAATGGGAACATTAGAAGCATAAACCTCTATCCCAACATCTACCTAATACTATTTATTTCATATCTTTAAAACGCTTTCCTTTTAGGAAACGGTATCAGTCAGAGTTCTCCAGAGAAACAGAACCAGCAGATGATGAAGTAGATAGACAGACAGACAGACAGACATAGGCATACACATAAATAGAGACGTATTTAAAGGAATGGCTTATGCAACTGTGGATCTGGCAATCCAGGTTGGAATTTCTTAGGAAGAAGCTGATATTGAAAACATTCAGGAAGAATTTCTTCTTTCTCTGGGAAACATCAATTTTTGCTTCTGCAGCCTTTCAACAGATTGGGTAAGGCCCACCCACATTAGCAAGAAGAAACTACTTTACTTAGTCTTTTTTTTTTTTTTTTTTTTTTTTTTTTTTTTTTTTTTTTTGAGACAGAGTTTTGCTCTTGTTGCCCAGGCTGGAGTGCAATGGCGCAATCTCAGCTCATCACAACCTCAGTCTCCCATGTTCAAGCAATTCTCCTGCCTCAGCCTCCCAAGTAGCTGGGATTACAGGCATGCACCACCACACTCAGCTAATTTTGTATTTTTAGTAGAGACAGGGTTTCTCCATGTTGGTCAGGCTGGTCTGAAACTCTCAACCTCAGGTGATCTGTCCCCCTTGGTCTCCCAAAGTTCCAGGATAACAAGCGTGAGCCACCGCGACTGGCCTTACTGAGTTATTTTATTGGAGATGTCAACTACATCTACAAAATACCTTCACAACACCACCTAGATTTGTATTTGATTAAATAACTGGGTACTATAGCCTAGCCAAATTGATACATAAAACTACCATAGAAATCATATTAATAATTTACATTTAAAGATACAGTTGTTTTACATCCAAAATACACCTATCAACGTATGACACAATATTTTAAAATCTCTTTGATCCTGATTTTAGAGTTCAACACAGAAATCCTGTAACATTGCCTCCACTTCCCCTAGTTACCTCATCAAGTAGAAATGGTGCTTCTCATCAATATTGTCATTGAGAAGTCAACAGATTTATGCATACCTGAATATTTTATCATTTAAACTGTGGGATTTCACAATATTTCTGAAGTTTTAACTCAGTTTCCATGAGTTCATACCTGTGCCTTAATCCATGAGTTTTGTTGCAACACAGAACTATATGGCTCTCTTTTTCTTCTGGCTCCTTTTTGAAGTTCCTACACTAGAATTATTTGTGCTATGAAGCATCAACGTTCTGCTTGCATGTTAACAGCTGCAGTCAACAGGTAAATTACATGCATGTCCAACCTAAAAAGTATTCACTTTAAATTCCTCTTGAGAATAGAGGTCATGTTTATGTCGGATATTTTTACCAAACGACCTATTTTTTTCCCATTAAAATAGACTATTCCTTGAATAGAGGCAAATACTGCAACTAGTGCACCACATACTATACAGTCATCAGCCTATGAGAAACACAAAAAGAAAACCCCATGTTGTTCAATGGTTAACCATATTTATTACAGATTTTAGATTTACTCGTACTCAAAAAGATACTTTTAGACATTGATACAGTTTGGCTCTGTGATTCCTCCCACAAAATCTCACCTTGTACTCCCATAATCCCCATGTGTTGTGGGAGGGACCCAGTGAGAGGTAACTGAATCATGGGGACAGGCCTTTCCCATGCTGTTCTCATAACAGTGACTAAGTCTCACGAGATCTGATGGTTTTAAAAACAACAGTTTCCCTGCACAAGCTGTCTTCTCTTGTCTACCACCATGTGATACGTGCCTCTCACCTTCTACCATGATAGTGGGGCCTTTCCAGCCACATGGAATTGTAAGTCCAATAAACCTCTTTCTTTTGTAAATTGCCCAGTCTTGGGTATGTCTTTATCAGCAGCATGAAAATGGACTAATACAGACATCTTCATAAAATCCTTAATTGAAATGACTCATTACTTGTGAACAGGTGGCCTCCACAGATGAAGGGGATGGGGAACACACAGTAGGACCTCTTGACTATGGTTGCTACTAAATGTCTGTGTCCCAACATCCAGAAATCAGGAAAGGGTCCTGAGCAATCAGAATCTGAACTGTGATCCCGCATCGAAGGGTCAGCAGACAAATGAGACCAAGCTAGAGCTGCTCAGCCAACAGAAAAAGTCTAACCACCAAATCTAGGGAGGAAATTTACTAGAAATATGTACACCAGGGTACAAAATCAGACAATGTCTACAGGCAGGCACAGGGGAAGCCAGTAGCAACTCCTGAGCTGAAAAGCAGGCCCTCTGGTTATATACATGGCTAGCTTTTTACCCAGCTCTTGCAGCTGTGAGCAAGGCCATGCTGGAAGAGCTTAAAATGGACAGAAGAATAAGCCTACCGGAGGCCTCCAGATAAATACCCATGTCTGTATGTGGTGAACCTTATCTTATTATTACAGTCAAGCTATGAGTATATAATGCAGGAAAAAAACAGGTAGACAGCACTCTTTTAATTAACATTGCTTTGATAAATTTTCAGTGACCTTAGTTGGCCTAATAATCCACACGCAAATCAGCAGCACCCAAAATTAAGAATAGAAGACAGTCATCAGGAAAATAGTAATTCCTACTAATTTGAAGTATTTTTTTTTTTTTTTTTTTTTTTTTTTTTTTTTTTTTTTTTGTCAACGTAGGTAAATCATCCCTTTCTTCTGTCATTTCCTCTTCACAGTATGATTTTACCTTCTCTGGGCACACACCTTCATGGGCACCAGACAATTGCCCAGGTGCTGCTCCAGGCCCCATCTCTATCCTCTCCTTTGAGTTTTCTCTCTCTTCAAGGCCTAAAGTTCTCATTCTACTGACTTTAAGTGACTTCTTTTAAAAGCCTATCTGGATTTTTCTTTGCCACTTCTCCAAGATACTACTTCCCAGACTCCTGAGCATCCTTCACCACTGCCCCCAGTGAGCATGTCACTACAAAGGCCACTGGAAAGCAGACTATGCGATAGGAATCATGAGCACTGTAAGAATCATAAGTGCTAAAATGACACAAGCAAGTACCTTTGGATAGATAGGAATGATCAAGGCTGGAGCTCATGAAAACAAAACATTTACACTCTCCTGACTTCCAACAAATGGCTTCATTTATTCATTCAGTTGAGTGTTCACTAGATTAATAGTCAATCTCATTAAGAAGAACCATGAGCTTCCTTCCATCAGGAGGCATCTAGAGTGTGCTGAGGTGGTCAGCTTTTCACTACATAAATTTCCTCTGCAAGCTCATGAAAAAATGATGAAACTATCAAAGAACAGTCTGTTTCAGAATAATTTATTTAAAAAGCACACAGCATATGATGACATAATTGTATCTTTGGTGATTAACACAACCAGAATTTATTTAAATTAGAGACCTTATGGCTGCAACAAGCTGTCATCATAAGGTGATGTGCTTGGCACACATTGCATTCAAAGTGGAGCATAAGTAAAAATAATTCCACACAAACTACTTTTGTTCACTTTGGAGTCAGTTTTCTGAAAAAAATTAACAGTAAAACTTGAATTATGAGTACAGATTAGCTAAAATACAGTTTAATATTACTTTAGGTTATTTAGGAACTGGGGGAAAGTCTGTTAACTAATGGCTGCATCGTATTCCCGAATGACACCTGAGAATTGGAAAGTAAAATGCAAGAAATGTGTTTTAAATCCAGAGATACAAATAAACCCACTTGTGACAAAGGGTAACAGGATTTCATTGATTAAAGGGTGTTACAAAAAATAAACCGCATTAACTTTAAAGAAGTGAAAAAATACCTCTGCATGAAAAGTAGAGGCTAAAGAAAAATTGCAATGTGTATTGATTTTAATAAAATAAGATACCGTGTAATACTTGAAGAGCTCATCAAAAAATACACACACAAAAATCCTTACTTTCATCAATTCCTACTAAAGTTTTAGGCATCAGCCGATAACATGACATACAATCTCTCTACTTCTCGTCATCTCATAAACATAGTAATATCCAGCCATTCTGAGCTGCCCTTGCTATGCTATATCTCTGAGGTTATTGTACAATTGCTGTTCCCTATGTTCGGAATACCTTCTTTTATCATTTTCAGCAGTCGACCCTTGCTTCTCTTTTAAAATAAAGCTCCAGTGTCACTTCCTCTTCTTTCCACCTTTCCCCTGCTTTCTAAAGCTGAAATGGATTTCTACCTCTTCTAAACCATAGTTAATGTAGGTACCTAATAGAATTATTTTGGTTAAATACATGTCATTCTCTTCAAATCAAATCTGGATCATTACTCAATGAGAAAAGGGTTGGCCTCAACATAAAATTATATTATTTCCCATGAACATATTTGCCTTTTATTTATTTGTCTTTCTTCTTTTAAAAAGCTTTTTAACCAGGAAAGTTTAAAATTTTCATTAATCTATAAAAGGCATTAAAGATTGGAAGGAAAACGTCACCTGATATTCCATCACTCAGAACAACTGCTTCAATTTCCTTCCAGTATATTTTCTGTACTTTTTTTTTAATAAAGAAGTCAAGATGTGTATCAGGATAAAATGCGGCAGAAGATTTAGAGAGATGATATTAATAGATAATTAGGTAAATATATCACAATTTACAAAAATAAAATTATTTACAAACAAAACAACTGATAGTCCATATATCTCAATAAATTGGTAACACAAAGATACAGAAAGGAGTTTTACTGGTAGGATCTCCTTATTCGAAGCAGGAGGTACTTAAAGGAGAGTCAAATAATATCATTCCGACATATATCGTGGCCAAACAAACAATAATGGCTGACCACAAAGACAAAAACACAGATGGTTTCCATGCCAAATATAGATTATATAAAAGTGAAGCTCTAAAGTAAGTGGTAGGTTGTTCTAGAATTACTTTATTTCTTTCCCCTTCACCGGTCAAAAACAAGACATGGCCTAGTTTCATTCTCAAAACCCCTGATGACTTCAGGATCAAGCTATTGCATATTGCTCACCATGAGCCAATGCAGAGACAAACCCAAGCAGAGGAACTGTGCCAAGGGCATGTCCAGAGCCCCAGGACAGAATGGGCAGACTCTAGGGACAAGATGAATCATGATGCAACTGATTCAACCAATACATCCTGCAAATAGTGAAAGGCACTGTAATAACTAAAGATCAAAGAGGACAACTGCAACGCCTTGAAGAAAATGCTACAATCAAAGAAAAAGAAAAAACCCAGTATGCTATGGTTTAGGTAAAGCTTCCATGTGCAAATGACATCAGAATTGACATTTAAAAGATGAGTTGATATAGCTAAGAAGAGAGGTGGGAACATTTCAGGTAGAAGAAACAATATATGCAAAAATAAGGAGGGAAGAGAGATGATGATGAACTCAAGGCACTTAAAATATGCTGAAACTGAAGTCAAAATTAAGGAGTTAGTTGATGGAAAACTAGGGGGTTAGAGTGATGAGGGACAAAAACTGGAAATGTAGGCGGGAACTGATCCTCAAGAGCCAAGTACAAGGGAGAGAGTTTACTCCAGAATCTAAAGGGAGTTTTCAATGATTCTAAGCTTGGATGCCAAAACAAAAATACAGTTTGTGTTTTATTAACACTCAGCTGACAACAACATGGAGATTCATAAGGTTACGATGAGATGAAATTAGATCAGTTAGTAGGCTACTGCAGAGAGTCAAGGAAAGACAAGGGCCTGACTAACGAACTAGCAGCAGTTATGAAGAGGTGGGGACACAGTTAAAGTCTTTTAAGGGATGAGAACCGATAGAATTTGTAGGATGAGGTGGTAAGAAAAAGGATGGGGTTAAAAGAAATTCAGTATCTCTGCTTCAGCAACTGGTGAACCAGTGGTGCTGCCATGCACAAAATTAGCAAATACAGGAAGTGAGGAAGGTTTGAAGAGAGGAGATACATTCAATTTTGGAAAAGTAGAGTTTTACATGCCTGTGGAACACAAGGACATGCCCAGTAAGTAGTTGAAATACTAGTCTGCACTGGGATCGAGAGAAAGATACAAGAATATTCAGGCTAGAAGTGCAGTTTGCAGTTTGTAGTTTTAAAAGTAGGTGAAATTCCACAGAGAGAACAAAAGGAAATTGAGGCCATAATCCCAGCAAAACCAACCTCAAAGGAATTGGAAGAAGAAAAAGAACCCAAGCTGTTTAAAGAGAAGGCAGCTTCAGAGAAATGAGAACAAATTAGGAGAGTATTGTAAAGCGATATAACAAAGAATACAAGAAAACATAATACAATAAGAAATTCAAGAAATGAAATGATTGGCAGCATGAAATGCTCAAATAAAGTGAGATAATTAAGAATTGAAATATATCTGTTAAATATAACATGTAGATAATTATTGACTTCAGCAAGAACATTTTCAGTGATTGAGAAGAGAAAAATACTAATGTGCAGTCAGTTGGGTCATATAGAGGAAGAAAGGAGATAAAGACCATAACTGTAGCCACTTATTTTAATGTGAAGCTTGGCTGGAAAGGGACAGATACACCAATAACTGGCAACATAGGCTTAAGCAATGAGAAAAACACAATCGTGTTTCTAGTAGATGAAATTGATCCAGAAGGCACTTTATCATGTATGAGGGCTAGTTTTGTAAAGACTTGATTTCTCTACTTAACTCTAAGTTTCTTGAGTGCAGAGACACTAGCCCAGGCATAGTACACATAGTAGCTGTTCCATAAATGCTACTTAATCAAAGAGTAAATGAATGAGTCGATCAATCAGAAAGAATATGAAGAATATGACTATGATGAATGCAGACAGGCTTGCAAATTGTAGAAACAGCCTGATGTCACAAAACTATGGTGGGAACATCCACATCTGGCTTTTCATTCAAATAATAGCAAAAATAACAAGTTATATGACTTCAGTTAAAAAAAAAACCTATAATATTTGAGTCTTAGATTCTTTATCTGCAAAAAAGAAAGTCAGAGTTGATCAGGAATGGCATAGACGGTTTTAACTCATCCTCAACTCTGATGGGTTGGTCATAGCTTCTTGAAACACACTGCAGAGAATTTTGCAGCTCTGTCTTTATTCAATAGAGGCTTTTAAAGGATTGGGAATGTCTGCCATGTATGCAGAAGGAGGAACAGATGATGCATATGCTACATATTTGCCAATCCTGAAATAGTTCATGTATACAGCTCTTAAAGATAAAAATTTATATATGATTTACAGTCTTTTTCTGAAAATTCATTCATAATTAAATTTCTCAAGATATTCTACAGTAAATTGGATTTAAGACTAAAGAGATATTTTATTCATAGCCTGTAACTTTTTTTTAAAAAAAAAAACACCAAACTAGAATGTCTAGAATAGAGTCCACATATAGGAAATGTGGAAGTAGTAGCATTTTTATAGGAAACAGTAGTGTTTGTTCTATTAGCTAAATGCACAGAAGAATAATGTGTTCTCCCATTCTCACTCCTTCTACTTCTACTAATACTTATGTGGTGACTTTTCAGCATCCCTGATGCTCAATGAGATTCTTTTCTCTCAGAAGTTTGTCTTGATGGAGGTTGGTGGTAAGTATGATTAGCCTCACTGACTAGATGGAGAAAACAAAGCACAGAGACAATAAATTACTTTTTCAGAGGCTACTGAACAAACTAGAATGGATGTGGAAATCTTTCTTTGGCCAAGCAGATGGAAGGCTTGATTTAGGCATTTCCTCAGCCATCCCAGAGCGGTACAGAAAAAGGTTCTCTTGAGATCTGGGTTCAGTACCCCTGAGTTTTATCATTCGTCCAATACCAAGCTAAAATACAGTTCTAAATGCAGAGGCAAGTGCCTTGATTTTACTATAGATCTAGTTATAAAATAGTTTTATTTCCACAGCCATTCACTCATTTCTGGTTGCCATTATGAACAGGCACAAGATGGATATAAAGGAGTAAAAGTTGTCATTTTCTTTAAAATTTTAAACTTATTTAAATTTGGTACAGATGATTAGTGGAACAGGTAAAGAAAGAGATGAAGTAAACTATCCCTTTTAAATTCAATTTAGTGGATGTGCTCATCAAATGTCAACAGATCTGTGGAAGTATAAACTGTTGAGAAGATTTTACTCATTTTACAAAAAGTGTCAGAATGAAAAATAAGCAAACAAAGTTACACATGAAAATAAACAAACATACAAAGGGTTTATTTGGTCTGTAGAAGCCAGGTCAGACACTGGTGGCTCTTTTGCTGTGTTATTCAATTGGTTCAGTGCAGGACATGACCAACTTTTAAAAGCCCCATTCCACAATGACTGCATACTACTTTTCCGGAATATGAAAACAAAAAGTTTTGTGGATATAATTCTTGCCATCTGTCCACAAAGAAAACAAAGTTGTTTTCTGAAAAGTTGATTTGAAAATTGTACATTTCAAAATGATCATGAAAGAAGTAAAATAATGTTTCTTGTGGAAGAAATGTTATGTAAATTCATAATTGGAAGGTGATAAATATTCTTCATTAGAAATAGTTGAAAATTAAAAATTCAGTCTGTGCTGTTTACCCTTCACTACTATATGTTAATTTTTAATATTAAAATTATATCTATGTTTCCTATCTCCACGTCAACTCACATTAAAATACAGTGACACAGTGAATGAGTCTTTAATTGAATGTGACAATGCTCTCAAACCACTGTGCAGTAAAGCAAGAAGAGTCTAGGTTCTAAGTGAATTTTTATTTCTCTTCTAAAAAAGTAGATAATGTAAACCTGAGACTAATTTTTCCCCTCTTTTGACGCTGGTCACAAATAAATGTTTCTTAAAAGGGAATGTGTTAATTGGACAAATACACATGGAGTTATTTTTAACACTGTGAGCCCTGGAGCCAAGGAGGCTAGGTTCAAATCCTTGCCCCACATCTTACCAACCCTGGGAAATAAAAGAAAGTTAATTTTTAATTTCAATTTTCTTAGTTTTACAGTAGATACTGGTGACAGTTTATATATAAGGTTATTTTAAGAACTAAGTGAGATAATTTATTATAAAGCACTTAAACTTTGTACCTGACCCCTAGTAAGTACTCAATAAGTTGAGTATTATTGTTTGTTTTTAAAATTATAGCATCATCAACTTTACTGATGGACAGCCAAATAATCATTCATCCTGACTGACATCTGAAGGATGACCTCTTATGAATGCAATGTTAGTAGTATAATAGCAATAAAAAAGAGATTCAAAATAATAAAGTACTTTTAAACTGTTTTACATAGGAAATATATGTATACATTTCCATGAAAGAAACTAAGCTCAAAAATGAGATAAAAAATATTCAATGTACTATTCACTATAATTGGAATTCATGTTTTATTCCACATGTGAAATACTCAATATCCGTAACTCTGTGGTATCAATTATTAATTCAGATTATGTAATCTATAGAAGAATTTTCCCGTGATTCAAATGGATGCTCCCAGATACGTAATTTTGTTTAATTTTTTATTAAAAATTGACAAATTATATTAGTATACATTTATGGAGTAGAAAGTGATGTTATGATTTATGTATACAATACATTATCATTAAATATAGTTACTATACTGTGCAATAGATCTCAAAAATTTATTTCTCCTGTTTAACTGAAACTTAATGCTGTTTGTACCAAGAGGCACCCAGATATATAACTGCTATTCAAAGTAACAACAATATATAATTGTCACTCAAAGCAAAAGACCAACTGTAACAGCTAAAATATATTTTTTAATTGGAGTTCAATTTTTTAAAATTTTAGATTCCATCCCTTATATTTGTGTGTGACCTCAAGCAAGTTACTCAGCCTTGTTGAAAACTGTGCCTGCTTTCATATATTTAAATAGAAATAATAGACAAGGTTTTTGGTTCACCAAGCTCCTCTTTCAGACTGGAGCTGGGAAGTCACTACGCCATCCTAACAGCAAGTAAACAAAGGTGAACAAGCCAAGAAATCAACAACTTTTCTTGGATTTGTCAAAGAAGTGCAAGCAGCTGCCCCCAAAACTGGAAAGGCAGACAGGTGAATACAGAAAATTGCAACTTAATAGAGAAGAAACCCTTAAGTAGAAACCTCTAAGGGAACCAGTGCCAGGACAGAAAAACCTGAACTGTAATTGATAAATTGCTAGAGGCTCAGTGTGGACACATCTCCACAGGTACCAAGTAATAGGAAGGTCCCAAAATTTAGAAGTTTTACTTCCTGAAACTCTACCAGGTTCTCAGAGTGAAAATTGCTTTAAAATGCCCTTATACTTTCAGCAGGGGAAAACACTCCTTTTGGAATATGACAGAGCACTCTGCTCTTCACGAGACCTGCCCTCAAGAGAAACTGTTTTATGATGCCTAACCTTATTGGGATTTGATCAGAGCCTATCTGACCCAGGGAAGGCAAATACCCAACTCTAGACCCCTCCACCCATCCTGTCCCACCCAGGGGCCAGGAGGTTGGTAAAGGAGACTAAAAAGCACTTTTCAAGTTCACAGTCCAAGGGCTAAAAACACTGAGACCTAACCATAGGACTATAGAACATTTCCACTTTTCCCACACCTTACCACCACATTAGTAAAGGCCAATTTACTGCTGTTTCTCTTATCCAATGCATGATTACCAGGTATATTAAAAGCAAAAAAAAAAAAAAAAAAAAAAAAAAAAAAAAACACACTTTGAAGAAATGAAAAGCATCAGAATCAGAGTCAAATATGGCAGGAATGTTGGAATTATCAAACAAGAAATTTTCTTTAGGAACTCTGATTAATATGCTAAAGATTCTAATAGAGAAAGTAGACAACATGCAAGAATAAATGTGTAATGTAAGCAGAGAGATAGAAATAATTTTAAAATTCTAGAGATCAAAAACAGTGTAACAGAAATAAAGACTCCCTGTGATAAGCTCCTTAGTAAACTAGGAACACCTGAGGAAAGACTCTCTGGCCTTGAGGCTATGTTAATAGAAACTTATCATATTGAAAATCAAAGGGAAAAAAGACTGGAAAAAAAATCGAACAGAACATCCAAAATCTATGGAGCAACTATAAAAGGTATAATGTAAGCTTAGTGGGACTACCAGAAAGAGAAAGAGAGAAAGGAACAGAAGAAATACATGAAGCAATAATGATGGAGAATTTTCCCAAATTAATGTCAGACACCAAACCATAGATCCAGGAAGCTCAGAAAACACCAAGCAGGATCAATGCCAAAAAGTTACACTTAAGCATATCATATTCAGACTACAGAAAATACATTTTTTAAAAATCTTGAAAGAACCCAGAGGAAAAAATTACCTTACCTACAGAGGTGTAAAGATAAGAATTACATCTAACTTCTCCTCAGAAGCCATACAGCAAGAAGAGAGTGGAGTGAAATGTTAAAAGCACTGTGAGAGAAAAAAAAACACCAATCTAGAATTCTGTACCCTGCAAAGTTATTCTTCAAAAGTGAATGAGAATAAAGACATTCACAGACGAACAAAAATTGAGGGAATTTGTTGCCAGTAGACCTGCCTTGCAAGAAATGTTGAAAGTTGTTCTTCAGACAGAAGAAAAAGTATATAGGTCAGAACTCAGAGTCACAAAAAGGAAAAGTGTTGGAGAAGGAAAATAAGTTAAGGAAAAATGGAGACAATAATACCAGTCACAGGGCCTTTGTGGGACTTAAATATGTTTAAATAAATAAGGTAATTTACTAACTCACCAAGCAAGCAAATGGTAGGTGCTCAATAAATATTTACGAAAAAAAAAAAAAAAAAAAAAAAAACCCTAATTACCAGTTGACTGAAACATTTAAGCCTGATGTAATTTTGATTGATCAGATTGTGTATGCTGAAAATATTTGTTAAAAAAATAAAAGGAAGGAGGAATGGAGAGAGAAAAAAGAAGAATGGAGAGATGAAGGGAGGGAGGAAACCCAAAGCTATAATTTAAATGACCTTATATTCCTGTTATAGTTAATATACTAATTAATCATTCTACTTTATAGCAACAATATTTACACTCAGTTCCAAATAAGTTTTCCAGGATAGCTTCCATTTAACAGCAGCTGTTGAAATAGTAGTAACGAGCGATCATTTACAAACTGTTAACTCCATATCTTGCTTATAAAGACCACTGCTCCTCTCTCCTGCTTTCCAGAAGTGCCAATTTCACCCTTCTTATTAGAGTTTATACTGTAAAGTTTTAATTCAGGGGTTTCTTGGTTCACAATTAAATTGCGATAATGAACATTACATAGTTCTCTTCAACTATGACATGAAAGTTAGAAAAAAACAGGAACAAAATTCAATTATCTATATGTTTTAAAAGTGCTTGAGGGGAAAATCTAGTGAACACTAGATAAAAAGTCAAAGATGAGATATTGTAGCTGCTCAAGAGAAAAGAAAAATGATGGTACCGATTCAGCCATATGATTTTCCCACAAAGAATACAAGTTTAACATTTGTCACCTCATAGTTGTGTGGATTCCAGTAGCAGGTGCTGGGATCCATCAGCATGCCAAGTAACAAGACTGCATCCATGAGAAGCCAATCACAGTAAATGATGAAATCTGCCCCCAAAAGGCTAAACATTAAAAAGGAATGAGAAGAACTGAAAAAATAATAGAGGAGAAATATGAAGCAAAGTTAATGAGAGACAGATTGCCACCAACATCATCAAAAGAAAGGAAGTACACACATAAGTAGAAAGATAACATAGGAAACAGGTACAACCTACTAAATGCAATGGTTAGAAATTGAACCTACAAAGATATACCTCAAAGTTCAGCCGGGCATTCTGTGGTGCTTCTTGCTCCCCAGGGTAATGGTACTGATTAACATCTTCTTCCCTCAGACTTCATTACAATATCATGTAATGAAGGACCTTAATAGTTAACTGGCAAAATGTGTTGTCCATAAGTTACAGGAAAAATTCCTCTAAAAAAAAAGATATGGAGTTATGCTGAGAAACGTGCAGAAGAAAGAAGACCTCATAAAATAATATGAAGCAAGTGATCATAAAAATGCCTCTCTCCTTAACTCTACAGAAACAAAAAAATTTCCTTTGTATTAGTCTATTCTTACACTGCTAATAAAGACATACCCAGGACTGGGTAGTTTATAAAGGAAAGAGGTTTAATTGACACCCAGTTCAGCAGGGCTGGTGAGGCCTCAGGAAACTTACAATCATGGCAGAAGGGGAAGCAAACATGTCCTTCTTCACATGGCAGTGGCAAGGAAAAGGACAGAGCAAAGGAGGGAAAAAATCTCCTTATAAAACCATCAGATCTCGTGAGAAGTCACTCACTTTCAAAAGAACAGCATGGAGGTAACCACCCCCATGACTCAACTATCTCCCACCGGGTCCCTCCCACAACAAGTAGAGATTATGGAAACTATAGTTTAAGATGAGATTTGGGTGGAGACATAACCAAACTATATCATCCTCTTATCCAAAATATTTACAATGCCAACCAAAAAATACAAGGAACTTAAGACGAAAAAAAAAAAGAAGGGTAGAATAGTGGTGTTTGGACTATTTCTGAAACCTTTTGTTTGTACTGTATATTAGGGCTTGGAGGATAGGAGCTCAAATGAAAAAGTATTCAGAAATGGTGAGAGAAAGGTAAGAGAACAAATGGAAGAAAAAGGAGAGGCAGAAATAGTATTACAGAGACAAAGAGAAAGAAAGCCAGAGACAGACATTTAGAGAGATGGATAGAGGTAGAGAGAGAGAGAGAATGAAAGAATGACTTACTGAGGGGAAAAAAAAGAACTGCAACTCACTTCTCCACATTCAGGCCTCTTCATACCTACACGGGTTAGACAGAAGAAAATATATCTTTTTTGATCTATAGATGAACAGATTTGGGGAGTTTAATGAATAAACTATTCTAGATAGCCGATTCCCTTAATGTGGGAAATGTTCCTTACAGCAAGCATAAATCCTACATGCTTTGCTGTGCTTTCTTCTCAATATTAATGGAGGATGGTCTAAGTCTGTCCTCTAGGAAATAATTTTTCTTTCTTATATCTCCCTTCAGGCTTTTTCTTCTCCTGGCTGAATAATTGTTCCTTTTCCTGTTCTTCATTATTCTAATTTTAAACTTTTAATTATCTTTATGGGTGTCCTGAGTATCCTCCACAAATTCCCCCAAGCCCACCTCAAAGTGATCTAATAACAAGAACCACATGAA
This sequence comes from Rhinopithecus bieti, assembly GCF_001698545.2. Taxonomy (NCBI): domain Eukaryota; kingdom Metazoa; phylum Chordata; class Mammalia; order Primates; family Cercopithecidae; genus Rhinopithecus; species Rhinopithecus bieti. Next base: position 499,130 of record NW_016809238.1, read on the forward strand.
AGTGTATAGATCAGTTTATGAGGCTTATAGAAAATAAACCAGTTACACAGGCCCTATTTCCTTTGACCATAACAATCTTCCCTTAATATAGACATTACAGTTACCCTTGCTGTATCGAAAAGAAAAAGGCAGGCAGGGATTAAACACCTTAGATATTGCTAGACAGAGAGGGGAGGACAGCTCAGGAACACAAGTGAAGAGGCAGCCATTCCGTCTGGTGTAGGGAGGAGAGTGGAAGGACATAAGATAGAAACAGAAAATGACAGCCGGTCTCTGAGGGGGTTTGCATGCCATGCAAGAATTTTTTTCAGCTGATCCATTGGGCAATGGATGTTTTAAGTAATCTAGTGAAAGACCAGCCTTGTTTTAATGGACAGCTGCTCTTCCCACAGTATGTAGTATGATGTGGAACAGGTGGGAGAGGCTTATGCCCAACAAGCTAGAAGGATATTAGGAGTCCCCTGCAGTAAACCAGGTGAGAGGTGATGAGTCCCAAACTAAGGCAAAAACTATAAAGACTGAAGATTCAGACCCACATTCAGGGAACATTAATGGACAGAGGAAGGAGAGTCCATGAAAGAGATTGCAAGTAGCCAAAGAAGGAGAAAGAGCAGATCAGGAGAGTGACATCAAGGCAAATAGCACTGCCATGGTCTCAATGTTTGTGTCACACTTCAAGGCACCGTCACCAACCTATTATGTTGATTAGGTTTCAACATATGAATATGTTTAAGCATATGTATTATAATATAATAGCATATGTATTAAGCATATGTTCAACATATTCATATGTTGAAACCTAATCTCTAATTTGGTGGGATTAGGAGGTGGAGCCTTTGGAATCTAATTCAGAGTTCTCCTGAATGGGATTAGTGCTCATCTGAAAGAGTCCCCAAAGAGCTGCCTTTTCCTTTTACTATGTAAGGATGCAGCAAGAAGACACTTTCTAGGAACCAGAAGATGGTCCTCAACAGGCACCGAATCTGCAGGTACCTTGATCTTGAACCTCACACCACCAGAACTGTGAGAAATAAATTTCTATTGTTTATAATCCGCCCGGTGTGTCATAATTTATTACAGCAAAATACTGCAATGGACCAAGACAAGCACCAAACTGACGGTTGGATGAGCAGTAGCACAGAGGCTGCAAAGACACTCCAGAGCTGGTGTTTAGCAGGTCACCAATATCGGCTCTAAAATGAGTACTTTCATTAAGCACCGGAGATGCAGAAGAAAACCTGCAGTGCATTGAGAAGTAAATACTGAGTGATAGAAACTATTATGTCTAGAAGTTTTATGGAGATGATGAGAAACAAGGTAAAGCAATAACTTGGGGAAAATTTAAGAGGCAGAGGAGTTTTGCTTTGGGGGATGTTATCGACAAAAGAGAATAAGCACAATATGAGCAAAGTATCATCAAGCATTATATTTTATGGGTGAAAACATATCATCACTTGGCAATGAGTAAGCTTTAACTAAAAATAGAATGAACCTGGCATTAAATATTCCCATAATATGAAGTATTAGGCATTAACGTGTGCAGTAAATCTAAGAGACAATTAGGATGTTTAATGGAATTTATTGGTCTCTGCATACATAGATATCTATATATATTCCAAACTCTCTGCTAGTACTGTCCATAGAAAAATGACCAGTATTCCAAATGAAAAGGATAAATCTCAATTCTTTTATATATATAATGTCACTTTGTATCACTGTCCCTCATATTAATAAATAACAGAATGCTAGTGATTCCCATCTGGCACGTTTATGGGGCATATAATAACCCATGTTTTTAGTTTTTAGCTTCAGCATTACTTTCAGTACACTACCTAATATAAACATACCTAGAACCATGTCTAGCCCATTATAGAGGATAAATGAATTGTATTAAACTTTGTCATTACTTTTGGAGTCCTGCTATGTCTGATTCTTTTGCTCAAAAGAATCATTCTAATTTTAATACAATTTGAAGTACCCTCAAAGGCTTTTTTTAGTCTGGTATTACTATTCCTCTGCAATCTGTAACTAGCATTCCCATTAAAGCAATATCAGGTCATCATTCTTAATGTCCCCACCACCACATGGCTTGCTCAGCTACCAATTTGCTATAGCTTCTAGGCTCATTTTAGCTTTTTTACTAATATCCCACTTGTTTTGGTGGGCTTCTCAAAGTGTTCCTCCATGTACATATGGCAAAATAATATTCTGTTTCTTATTCTGTTTATTTCTCACGATCCTCCTCAATAGTAGCATTTGATATTGAAATTCTAAACTTTAGATGTTGAAGTCATGTTTTATGCAGTTCTAAGCCAGGACTCCACCCAATTTGCTGACGCATTCAGGCTTCATCTAGAATATTTCTAGTTTTATCACTTTATTATATCAGGTTCTTTATATTTTATTTGAAAACAAGGTTGTACTGCTAAACCAAAAGTTTGAAAAACAAAACAAAAAGTTTTAAAGTTTTAGACACCCTACTATATCACTATTAAAAAAAAAAAGTAAGTAAACTTCCACATATACCCAAGTATTTTCACCATCTTACAGAAAAGTGTTAAAAGTAGAGTGTTACTATTAATTTCTTCAAGCAAGTTCATTGTGCCATGCCATTTAAGGCATGAAAATCAAAACAGCACAGAGATCTGCAAAGGGCAAAGGTCACCTGCCAGAAATCTATTCAAGTATTTTCATGGAATAATTGTTTTTTAAAACTAAAAAAAGAAAATGCTGATACCAAGAAAAGGCTGAGGTTGCAAAGCACAGAGGTTGCTATTTCGTTAAAGAATAATTAGCTGTTGTTCTACTTCAGATCACTTCAGAAAAGCGGAAATAACTTCAGGTTGACTTTTTTTTTTTTAAGATAGTCTGAGGTTGGTTTTGTTGGTAATCAAATAATAACAGCAGACTTCTAAGCAGATGGATAAGAACCAGATGTCAAAAGCAAATTAACATATCATGAGACTGCTCCATACCCTGAACAGTTGAAAGACATTCCATAAGATTATGGGCTGGCCCTTTGCCAGACATACCTGAGGCAAGAGCCGTCTGCCATGAGATCAAGAAATAACACGAGGGAACCACCATAAGGAAACAAGAAAAGATAAACGTATCTATTCTATCACTCCTTTGAAAGCAGTCTCTCTCAGATATATGTTCAATATTATTTGGAGAAACTGAGTAAGACCTACTCCTTTCAGAGATTTTTTTTTTTTTTTTTTTTTTTTTTTTTTGAGATGGAGTATCGCTCTGTCACCCAGGCTGGAGTGCAGTGATGCGATCTCGGTTCACTGCAAGCTCCGCCTCCTAGGTTCACACCATTCTCCTGCCTCAGCCTCCCGAGTAGCTGGAACTATAGGCGCCCGCCACGACACCCGGCTAATTTTTTGTATTTTTAGTAGAGACAGGGTTTCACCATGTTAGCCAGGATGGTCTTGATCTCATGACCTTGTGATCTGCCTGCCTTGGCCTCCCAAACTGCTGGGATTACAGGCATGAGGCACTGCACCCAGCCATCCTTTCAGAAATTTTAAGGCAAAACAAGAACAGCTAACACCGATTTTGAGTGTCACCAATGAGCCCAGCTGGCTATTTCTCAAGAAAGTTGTGATAGTATAGGATCTGGCTCCCAGCCTTCAAGACTCAAAAATCTGACTTTGGCAGAAGCCAAAGAAGGGGTTCAGCCCTTAGGGATATACCCACAGTAGACTGATGTAACACACAGAATACTAATGGCCATATTTTAAAAGAAAAATGTAAACATCACCAGGACCAAAGCCCTCATATTTGCTTGACTCTGGTATTCTTTCTCAATAGGCAGACACATTGAAGAATCCAAATTATGATCAGAAACTTGTAGAGTTAGCATGATCTCAGAAAAAAAGGGCATTTGTGAAATGATTTAAGTCTGTAATAATAGGCAAAAATGCCTGCTGTCTCTGTCTTCAAAGGAGAATAGTATCACCGGCAGCCTCTCTCCCGGACAATGCTCAGCCACATCATGCCATCACTGGCCTCTACGACTGTAAGACCTCTGAGGGGTCAGGGATATTGCCTGTCTTGTTCATCACTATAGCCTCTGGCACCCAGAAGGCATTCAACATATATTTGTTTGGCTGAATGAATTCAACTCATCTTTTTCTATGTTTGCAATGCTGACCAATGCATATTCCATTTTCAAATATGTTCATGTTCAATCCAGTTACTATAGACCCCACTGACTCTGGGGTCATTTTATCAGAAAGCTGACCTTATCCATCTCTGTTCTAACTTATTAAATTGGACTCTTAGAAGAGTCACCCTATATTCTTATTTCAGAATTTATTAGGGATACATATCTGAACTGTCTCCAAGCACCAGCAACACTCATTTTGACCTATTCCAGATTACTGTATTTCTAATTGGTGTAACTCCAACTTGGCCACTGGTGAAGATTTGGAAGCTATTATATCTTTGAGTCATGAAAATGAATACCTAACCTGAAAATAAGTGACAACTTGAACTGAGTCTTTTCTTCTCTCTCTCCTATTCATCTTCTGGACTTTTTCTCTGCAACTTTCTCTTGAATCTAAATGCCTTCTTTCATTTTTTCTTCCCACTTCTGTACTGATACAAACTCACTGTCCAGCCTCCATTCCACTAAACTAATACAAATCCTCCATTTATTTCCCCACTTTGCTACTTACTTCCCAGTGGTCCCATCAAATTTCTATTTGCAGAAATTTAGATTTCTATTCAAATCCATTCTCAACATAAGCTTCATGCAAAATGGCTTCCCAATCCTACTCACTGAATGAATTTACTTATTTTTCTCAAAGTTTTGCCAAAACTCGTCTGTTTTGGTGATTCCACATACAAAAGCCAAAAGAATTAAGAATATTAAATTTAATAAAGCAAATAAAAATGTTAACAAGTGTTAATGCTTCAGGATCAGACTTTCACTAAACTGCTAGTATATGTTTGTGCAATATGCATTGTACATGGGTCATGTACGTGTACAGCATAGACAAATGTCCTTTCCCTTACAGTGCCTTTCACTAGAAGCAGCAAGAACAAGTTGTAGTGATATGATGCATCTGTTTAATGCTCAGACGATATTGTTTTGCCCTGATCCAACCCCTGACAAAAAATGTTGACCAACATGGTAATATCTTAGCTAATTAGTCTTGTAGAATCACATTACCAATGTAAAAATATGATAGTACATATGTATTAAACAATGTCAAATACTTTCAGACAAACATATTTACTAGTTGTTTATAAATTAGAAAAAGTGTCTAACCAAGTACTTGGCACAGAGTAAGAACTTACATTTTAATTTCTCTTTCTCCTCTTTAGTTGAGTATTCCCCCTACACATACACTAACACATATGCAAGTTATTTCCCTAATTTGATCTATTCATTAATTAATAATGAGTGAATTTTTAGAAATATCGACTTGGGTGCCCAGAGTGGATTTTCTTAGTGATAATGGAATTCCTATCTTCATATTAGGAATGGGAAGAATTAAATATTGGACATGAAAGACAAGATTTAAGGGGATATTCGTGTCGATTGATTTACATGTTTCTATCAACCATCTGGACTTGGTCCATGTATTAGATATGTCAAAGGTAATTTTTTAATACTTTTCACTAATGCATTTATTTCATAACTCCTTCTGAGTCTTTCAGTATAATCAGAAAGCCAGCCAAAATAAAAATTTAGGAACCATTACTATTAATAAATGCAAGCTCCTGGGTAAAGTGTCAAAACAATTCCAAAGGGCTAGACTTTAACCTCCAATTCATTCCACTCACTTCTGTCCAATTACCAAATGCATGACGCTCTAACCAAAGTGCACATTTTTTAAGTTTGACATTGACATGCACCACACAGAGATCAGAACTGGGCAGAAGCCCATGACTTACTATGATTTATATTCTGTCATTGGGGCTAATGCATAGTGAATGGTTCAAAATTCTCTTCCCTTTCTTCAGCCCTTTAAATTGAATCAAGCATAGGCACAATATTAATTTTAAAGTTAACTTACTCTAATTGAATGGCAATGCTTTATTATGGTCATGTATCAAACAAGGGCCATAATACATCATAAGGGACACAGTTAAAGTAGATTCTTCCATGCTTTGCTTTTCATTCTGCTTAATTTTTCATACACTATCTCTTTAAATACTTTGTTGATTAATATACTCTGTTAGTACATTAACAATATTAAATCATCCCTGTATAAGCCACATCAATACTAAATCATGCACAATGATACGTAAACCAGTTCATATTTCTTTAAACAGAAGAATTCTTAAGCCACTGAAACACAGAGCTAAAGAAATCGTAAGTGGTCATCCAGTCTATCTGCCTTCCTCCAAGAAAGATCAATTTTCTCACATTCTACCTCTGTCCCTTAGATGATTCTGTCTCTTAGTAACATCTAAGAAAAAGTAATGAGTAAATATTTCTTAAAAGATCTATGTAATGCTATTCAATGAAAAAAAGATGATTTCATTGGTATGGTTGGTTTATAACTTCCTAGAAATAAGAAAAAGAAACTTCCCATGGTTAGATTGAGAAATCAAACATGGTTTTTTGTTAACATCCATCATCTGATTTTCATTGTAAACATTAGAACTGGTCTAATATAAAACTGTGAGGTTTGTGCCAATGTCCTCCATCCCCCAGAGAAGGATCCTGGACACTGTGATTCTTCTTCATATTGTAAGAACTGAATGAAATGATATATGTAAAACAGGTTAAAACATTTCAGAAACTTAAAAGTCGTACAATTATATTAATAATTATCAAACTGGGATTGATGAAAACAGTAACAATTAGAAATAAATTTAGAGAGACAAAGTCTTTAGCTTTATACTCTAGGGAGCTGTGAATATCTAATTTAATAGAATAATGTTAGTAATTCTGGCATGTTATTCTTTCTTCAGAAAAAAAGAAGAATATCTCCCTTGACCAGAACACTAAAAAAAAAAAAAAAAAAAAAAAAAAAAAAAGGATTTAGCCTAATCCAACTCCAAGCCCAACTAGCATTCTTATAGATTCAGAGTATTACCATGCTCCTCTCAAACTTTCACAGTCTGATTCCCTATCTCTGAAACACTTGCTCCTTCTTCCCACCCCCATTTCAGTCTAATTTCTAGTCATACTTATGTTTGCAACTTAAATGTCACTGCCTCAAGGGAATTTTTCTGCTCCAAACCCCACTCCAAACTAGGTCAAGTCAATTTCCTATAATGCAGACTTGCAGAACACTTTGTACTCTTCCTCCTTTATTGCATTTAAGAAAACTGTATTCACAAAATTATGCGGTCATAATATATGCTCTGTGTGCACAGGAGTCACGTCTGTCTTGTATGGTCCACCCCCTGGCAGAGAGTTGGAGCCCAATAACTACTAGTGAAAGAAGGAATAGTTCTTAGCCTCTTAGACTCTATATGGAGACTGCTGAAGCTTTTCCATGCCACTTGAGTTCTCTGGGTAGGTGTCTGGTTTCCTATAGTGTGTGGCTGCTTTTGAAGGAGTTCAGTATTTTTATTCCCATGAGTTAGCTTCAACAACAGCTATTCCATTGGCAAAGTCACTCCTATGTGTGGGTGAGAGGTGATGGTATTTCAATATGCCTCTGGATGGTCCCTAGATGGTAATAAAAGTAATGTCTTCTATACAAGCTAGCATTAAAACATTTCATCCCCTACGTCCTAGGCAAGATGATCTCACTGCACTGCACTTAGGAAAGCCCCTAGTTCTAAATTTCAAGCTCTGATTGGTACCCATCAGTACCTGGGCCACTGTACTGAGCTCAACCAAACACTGCTTTGCTTTTTGAAAGCAACACCCTGTCAGAGGATGTGAGTGAAAATACACTTTCAGAAATTCTATGATTTTACCAACATGTGAAGATTCTAGAAGGTAATAAATGCCTACACAAAGCTGAGCATTTAATCCCACACAGTGGCAAGAGAATGACTTATTTCTATACTTAGCTCTGTATTATTTTATTACAAAGAGATGTAGCTGACATATATCAGATTGTTCATATGATCAGCATAACCATTGTTATCAGTGAACTATGCTAATTCATATTCCAAGATGAAGCATCTGAGCTGAGTATCTTCTTGTGTCACCTGGGATGGCTATACTTTCTTTCACCCCCTCATCAGTTCTACAAATCATATGGCTTACCATTAATCTACTGTGACCCCATCTATGTCACCAGAAAACGTGGGTGTAGTATTTGAAATGAACAGCTAACATATCCAAATATATGGTTACAATACAGCATGAATAAAAACCTGTGACTGTACTACATTTATCAGAATTTTTCTTGAGGCTAACAGGAAAAAAAAAAAAAAAAAAAAACTAAAACATGCAGTTTTCAATTGTTTGTTTTTACACTCCAGTTTCCCTTGGGTAAATACAACATCTAGAATACTATCCTTTTCAAAGCCTTGAATTTTGAAAAGAATGCAAAGTTGATTGTATTCGGCCCTCTGTTGTGTCAACTGACTCTAAAATGCTGAGAACAGAAATACTCCCCCTTCTGACCTTAATATCAATCAGTAGACACTGTCACACTTGACATTGTATTGTCCCTTCCTTAGTGGCACGCTGTAAACAGAAACATTATTGTTATAAATTGTTCTTTGAAGTTTGACATTGTACAAATTACACTGTGCACTCTATTTTATTAAATGGTAAAACTCAACAGGCTTTCTATCAGGAGCCCAACTTATGGTACTTTGTTCTCCTAAGAAATGAGTGCTATGTTGGCAGGCTAAGCATGAGGCCTCATCCTAATCATTCTGCCAACAAGTAAGTTGATATGGTTTGGCTGTATCCCTACCCAAATCTCAACTTGAATTGTAGCTCCCAGAATTCCCACGTGTTGTGGGAGGGACCCAGGGGGAGGTAACTGAATCACGGGGGCTGGTCTCTCCTGTGCTATTCTCATGATAGTGAATAAGTCTCATGAGATCTGATGAGTTTATCAGGGGTTTCCTCTTTTGTATCATTCTCATTATCTCTTGCCACTACCATGTAAGAAGTGCCTTTCACCTCCCACCATGATTCTGAGGCTTCCGCAGCCCTGTGGAACTGTAAATCCAATTAAACCTTTTTTCGTTATCAACAGCATGAAAACGGACTACTACATAAGTCACAAAATATTTTTCTTAGGATATAACTTACAGCATTTATCTTGATCTGTTTTAACATGTATCTTTGTATACCTTAACATAGAGAGGTAATATACTGCATCAGAGGTAAAACATTCTATCAGCAAGAGGTGATGCCTGCACTCAGGAAAAAAAAAACCCAACACATAAATACAAGATAAAGAATTAGTACACAAACAAAAAGGCACGAGAATGGAAGTAAAGAGGAACTAAGTATTTTTCTTGTCTTTAAAAGGTGTTCTAGGTTGGGGCTGTTGGCTCATTCCTGTAGTCCCAGCACTTTGGGATGCCAAGAAGGGTGGATCACCTGAGGTCAGGGGTTTGAGACCAGCCTGAGCAACATGGTGAAACCGCATCTCTACTAAAACTACAAAAATTAGCTGGGTATGGTGGCACATGCCTGTAATCCCAGCTACTCAGGAGGCCAAGGCAGTAGAATTGCCTCACCCTGGGTGGCAGAGGTTGCAGTGAGCCAAGATTGTGCCACTGCACTCCACCCTCGGTGACAGAGTGAGACTCAGTCTCAAAATAAATAAATAAAAGGTAAAATAGGGGGCGAAGCAAGATGGCCGAATAGGAACAGCTCCAGTCTCCAACTCCCAGCGCGAGCAACACAGAAGACCAGTGATTTCTGCATGTTCAACTGAGGTACTGGGGTCATCTCACTAGGGAGTGCCGGACAATCGGTGCTGGTCAGCTGCTGCAGCCGGACCAGTGAAAGCTGAAGCAGGGCGAGGCATCGCCTCACCTGGGAAGCGCAAGGAGGAAGGGAATCCCTTTTCCTAGCCAGGGGAACTGAGACACACAACACCTGGAAAATCGGGTAACTCCCACCCCAATACTGCGCTTTAAGCAAAGGGGCACACCAGGAGAATATATCCCACACCTGGAAGGGAAGGTCCCATGGCCACGGAGCTTCCCTCATGGCTAGAACAGCAGTCTGCGATCTAACCGCAAGACAGCAGCAAGCCTGGGGGAGGGGCATCCGCCATTGCTGAGGCTTAAGTAGGTAAACAAAGCCCCTGGGAAGCTCGAACTGGGTGGAGCTCACAGCAGCTCAAGGGAGCCTGACTGTCTCTATAGAATCCACCTCTGGGGACAGGGCACAGCTAAACAACAACAACAACAAAAAGCAGCAGAAACCTCTCCAGACGCAAACGACTCTGTCTGACAGCTTTGAAGAGAGCAGTGGATCTCCCAACATGGAGGTTGAGATCGGAGAACGGACAGACTGCCTGCTCAAGTGGGTCCTTGACCCCTGAGTAGCCTAACTGGGAGACATCCCCCACTAGGGGCAGTCTGACACCCCACACCTCACAGGGTGGAGTACACCCCTGAGAGGAAGCTTCCAAAGGAAGAATCAGACAGGTACACTCGCTGTTCAGCAATATTCTATCTTCTGCAACCTCTGCTGCTGATACCCAGGCAAACAGGGTCTGGAGTGGACCTCAAGCAATCTCCAACAGACCTACAGCTGAGGGTCCTGACCATTAGAAGGAAAACTATCAAACAGGAAGGACACCTATACCAAAACCCCATCAGTAC
>NW_016809238.1:512750-563915 GCF_001698545.2 Rhinopithecus bieti
GAATTGATGGGTGCTGACGAGTTGATGGGTGCAGCACACCAACATGGCATAAGTATACATATGTAACAAACCTGCACGTTATGCAGATGTACCCTAGAACTTAAAGTATAATAATAATAATAATAATAATAAGTAAAATAAAAATAAAAAGGGCTCTGCACTCAAAGATAGGAACAATAAACCCTGGAGAATCCAAAAGTGGGAAGGTAGCAAGGGTTTAGAAACCACCTTTCAGAGGTTACGTTCACTACTTGAGTGACAAGATAATTAGAAGCCCAAACCTCAGCATCACACACATAAGAATCCTGCACATGTACCTCCCGAATCTAAAATAAAATTTAAATTTAAAAAATTGTTTAAAGGTAATTAAATCAATCACAAATATCTCTATGTCTGAATACATACCATGTTTAATGTACCAGAATTAATGTGTGGAATAGAAAAAATGCTATGGTTGTCTTCATGAAATTTATAGTCCAGTTGATCAAGTATGGGATAAACACATAAGACAATAAGAAGACATTATGTGGTAAGTATTGCTAATCACAACAGATGCTCTAGAAGAAGGGTTGGCAAAATATAGCTCCTTTGTAAATAATTATTACAAATTATTTGTAGATAATTCATTGGAACACAGCCACACCTATTTGTTTAAGCCATGAAAAAGGATGAGTTTGCGTCCCTTTGTAGGGACATGGATGCAGCTGGAAACCATCATTCTTAGCAAACTATCACAAGAACAGAAAACCAAACACCGCATGTTCTCACTCATAGGTGGGAACTGAACAATGACATCACTTGGACTCTGGAAGGGGAACATCACACATCGGGGCCTATCATGGGGAGGAGGGAGGGGGGAGGAATTGCATTGGGAGTTATACCTGATATAAATGACGAATTGATGGGTGCTGACGAGTTGACGGGTGCAGCACACCAACATGGCATAAGTATACATATGTAACAAACCTGCACGTTATGCACATGTACCCTAGACTTAAAGTATAATAATAATAAAAAAAAAAGAACTCCCACATACTAGAAAAAAAAAAAAAGAATTGTCTATGGCTGTTTTTATTTACAACAAGAAAACTCAATATTGCAACTGAAACCTATGGCCCACCAAGACTAAAATATTTACTGTCTTTAAGAAAAAGTTTGCTATCCCCTACTGTAAAAGATTAGAGGAAGAAGAAATTGCTATTCACTGGAATGGAAAAGAATGGCTTAAACAATGGGTAGAAATCAGTGAGGAAAACAATTACAGCAGAATTACAGATTCATGATAAGTGTATTCTCACGTGACTCCCTTAAGCTGAGAGAGTCACATGGCAAAAGTGCAGAGGTGAAAATCTGTGGGGTGGGACAATACAGAAGTCAACCTGGCTTAAGGAGGTAGGGCTCATTGTTTGGGAAGATAAGACCAAGTAGAAAACGTGGTTTTGAGTATGACACAAGTCTGACAAAAAGCACCTAAATGTCAAGTGAAGAAACAGAGACTTTCTCCTCCTAGTCAACAGAGGAGAGCTTTGTGGTTGTCAAGGTGGTGGCTTTATTTATTTTGCTTTATTGTAGCAGGTAAGTAAAACATCAAAGATATAGTTTAGAAGATACTACCATTTTTTTCCAATAAAGCATTTATTATATTTCTTCTAACTAGTTCAGTTTGCTGCAGAGCGAAGATTGTCAAGGAGTTTTTTATACCACCTCTATAAATTCATCCTTCCTTTTCATTCATTTCAAAGAAGATTTAACATTGTTATTTATAGTTTCTTACCCAGCACATATTTGTGTCCCTTATACCTGTGATCCACATTGTCTTCATGTTTAATACTTGAAGAATCAAAGCCCTGAGCAGCAACAGAGAAAAAGAATGACCTCTGACCAGGTCTCTTTTGATGTACAGGGTGTACAGGTGCTGTCATTTTGATTTGCCCAAAGGTTAAAACTTAAATACAGTATAGAAAGTGCAGTCCTCAAAAGAAATAAATACACTAGGGCCAGCTCCCAGGCATATAGTATTTGATACTTTTGCTCCTGGCTGTTGGCCATTTCAGTCTAGTGCTGGGGGCAACAGTTCAGCCCAGGAAAGATTTGGCAAGTCTATTCAAGTATCCAGTGACCCTGACTGGTATAGCTCAGTTGTCAACCGTTTGCACCTAAGAGTCCAGGTAAATTCTGCAGCAGAATTATATAGGTTCATGACAGGTGTATTCCCGAACTACCTAAGATCCATCTAAGGAAGTCTCCTCCTATCTTCAGGTTAACCTTGAACCAAATTCAACTTTCAGGTGTCACCCAGGACCACATTAGATTTCACAAGATCACTCATAATCTAAATGGAGACATCAGTTCTAATTCAAATCAGCCTCATGATCCAGAGGCTGTGATAGAACTAGATTTAGCTCAATTAACCTTGTTTTACGGAAATTTTTTAAGAGGAAATACAATATGATGGAAAAATTACAAGCTCTAGAATTAAAAGATCTGAGTTAATTTTATTAGTTGAGTCTCCCTGAGACAATCACTTAATTTCCCCGAATATAATTTTTTCTTACTTGTAAACTTATGTAATATTGTCATGACTATATTAATTAATCTCACAGTGTTATGGAGAAAATCAAAGAGAAAGCACTTGTGAAACTACATTGTAGACTTTAAGGTGTTCTGAAAATATTTCTTATTATTACCACTTCATATTTATACAGAAATTCCTAAAGTGTTGCTGGGAAGCCCTGGAGACACCAAGACCCTTTGAGTTCTGCGACAACAAAACTGTTTTTATAACAGAACTAAGCTGTTATTTGACTTTTTCACTCTTACTATCTAAAGATACAGTGAAGTGTTCCAGAGGCTAAGGGACATATGATATCATCATGCTATCAGTTGACAGAATGCTGTGCTTGTGTACGTTTGTATTTTCCAGAATTTTGTGAAGTAAATCTTTGGGGTGCTCAATAAATTTTAAGAATGTAGAATACTTCTGACATCAAAAAGTTTGAGAACCACTATTTTATATCAGTTTAGAACTCCTTTTGTACTTTACAAACAAATAACGCACAGATTATATGTTCCTTTGGTAAATACATGTCAAGATTAGAGAGGCAGAGAGAAATATTTTTGAATGCTATACATTTGTGAACTTATCAATTTAAAAATAATAATAAGGCCAGGCGTGGTGGTTCATGCCTGTAATCCTAGCACTTTGAAAAGCCGAGGAGGGTGGATCACTTGAGCCCAGGAGTTTGAGGGCAGCCTGGGCAACATGGCAACACCCCATCTCTACATAAAATAGGGAAATTGGTCGGGCGTGGGGGCACACACCTATAGTCCCAGCTGCTCAGCAGGCTGAGGTGGGAGGATCACCAGAGCCGGGGGAGACTGAGGCTGCAGTGAGCCATGATCATGCCACTGCAGTCCAACCTGACTGACAAGAGTGGGCTCTGTCTCAACATACATACACACATATACATACATACACACATACATACATACATAAATACATAGAAAGAATGGTAAGAAAAACTGCAAATTCAGTTATATCAATTAAGGTGCTTACTGAATACTTTTTGTATGTTTAGCACATTGTTCTAAGGCACACACAGGAAAAATCCAACACACTTGCTACTCAAAATACCTTGAAGTAATTAGTGAATAAAAGAGTATTTTTAGGACAGGACCAAAGTACAATGGAGGCAGGAATCAAGAGTTGTGGCCGGACGCAGTAGCTCACGCCTGTAATCCTAGCATTTTCAGAGGCCGAGGGGGGGCGGATCACGAGGTCAGGAGAATATTACGTAAGTTTACAGGTAAGAAAAAAATTATATTCAGGGAAATTAAGTGAATATTGATTAAAATTCTGACTGAGCTATTTTATTTTGTAAAATAAATAATGTAATATATAATTTGGAACTAAAGTGTACTAATTCTGTGGCACAGACCAAAAGTAAAAAGAATTAGGATAGGAATAGATCTATGACAGCATGTATAAGAGGCATAAGAACAAAAGACATCATACTCTTCTGCTTGGTTCTGCAAACAACATTAATTATGAAGTCATGATAATGTAAATAATGACAATGAATTTAATTAAAATGAGATCACAGTTGTTGTCCGATGGAAACAAGACTAAGGGAAGTCACCCTGGTTGTTGTAACGTAAGCCGTAAGTATTATTGGACCTCATGTACTATGTTCATGCATTTCATGGCTAAAAGTAAAAACTGTTTCTAAAAATTAGGCTTCCATATTTTGTTTGATAGTGAAAGAGCCTACCAAAACCCCAAGTGCAACAGCACAGCTGCTTGCAAATGGCCCCCGACCATTTGAATCTCTGATCTATCCAGACAGAATTTTGCTTGGGACTTGAGCTAGAAACTGAGAAAGCAAAGCAGGTCTGGATTTGAATAGAAACAGAGTTGAAGTCCAGCATGCAAAACAAACCTAGTTCTGGAATGGAAAACAGGACCAAAGTACAGTGGAGGCAGGAATCAAGAGTTGTGGCCGGATGCAGTAGCTCATGCTTGTAATCCTAGCACTTTGGGAGGCCGAGGGGGGCGGATCACGAGGTCAGGAGATCGAGACCATCCTGGCCAACATGGTGAAACCCCATCTTTACTAAAATACAAAAAAAAAATAGCTGGGTGTGGTGGCACGCACTTGTAGTCCCAGTTACTTGGGAGGCTGAGGCAAGGGAATCACTGGACACCGGGAGGCACAGGTCGCAGTGAGCAGAGATCATGCCGCTGCATTCTAGCCTGGCATCAGAGCAAGACTCCATCTCCAAAAAAAAAAAAAAGATCTGGAAGCAACATCCAAGATTCTCGAAGCCAAAGCATTTTAATACTCAATATCCTGCTGAAATGAAAGCTCTGGCAAACGCTAGCATCATTTTCCATTATTGTTAGCTTTCTTGTTCACTTCTCTTTGTTAAAACTGATGTTGGAAGAAAATTGACCTTAGATGAATTATAGCAAGAAACCTTGGTAAAGGAGAATAATTAAATTCATTTAAAACCCTGTGCTATTCTCTATCTCCTTCCCTCTCTCTCTCCTTTCTCCCACTTCACCCTCTTCTCTCCTTTTTTCTGAAACTGTGATTACAGAAGAAATTGCAGTTTTGAAAGAAGCTCTGCTTTATTTATTCTTATTCTTCTCTAGAAAATAAATAGCTAAAGAAGGAGACCAAAGAGACAGTGTTTTTATACATTTTGTAATTGTTATGTTCAGTAATGATAAGGTATGGGGATAAAGAAGATAATTTCTCTCTTCCAGGAAGAAAAGATGTTCTATAATTTCAAAGTAGTACAGATTAGTGAGATGCCATACAGAGCTAAAATGTATGATTAGCAACTACCTTTAGCAGGTGAGAAAACACCATTTTGCTTTCCCCTAAACATATGTTTCTCAATCTATTTTCTGAATTGCTGAAAATGGACTCTTGAACCCCTGTAGAGAGAGCTGAAGGTGATCTGCTTTTGCATGTGTTCTCAGATCAAGCTCCCTATTGATAATTTGGTGATAGCAAACCAGACAGAGTGATTATACCAGAGCCCCAGAACCACTAGCCGCCTTGATAACAGCTTTATTATTTGGATTCTTACTTTGAAGTTCAAATGAATACATGTTCTATATCTACATTTCTTAATCTGTGGTTATAATATGCAGATGCCCTGGTAACCATGTATTAATTTAATCAAACATTTATTGAGCACTATGTAAAGCACGTTTCTAGATACTATAGTAGAAAAAAATGAGACAAAGTACCTGTCAAAGTAGCTTTAGGTAATTACGGAAATAAAACATGTGTAAAAGTAGGCCTCCAAAGACTACAAATGAGAAATGTTTGTATATTCAAAATAAAGGTTAATGAGGTAGTCTTATGAATTAATAGCAAAACATGGATGATGCCAAATGTGTCAATATTTCTAACAATACAAAATCAACATCGTTTTCCTCACTGGTAACATTTAACGAAAACTTCCTATATATCAGGTGCTGTTATTAAATCTTCACAGCAACCCTAGCTGAATGCAATTTTCAGAAATTCTGCTTATATTAGATGGTACAGAGAAGCAAGCATTTCAGGGAAGTCCTCCCATATAAAGTTTACTTATTCTTCAGGAACTGGATTTCAGATAAACTTTCACACCACCTGGGGAGCACTGGTCTGATGGTACCCGTAGGATTGAGTGCTTTTTTATATAGGAAGCAACAGAGTACAATTAGCACAGAATCCACACGGCCATTGTTATGCCACTATAAATATAGGAAGTCAATAAGTAAATTAAGTTTAGCATGGGGGCCTGAGATCCCAGTATGAAGCCCTGAAAAGGACAGATCTTGGGAATTCAAGCCATCTCACCAGGTAGAAAAGGTGAAGTGAATAATTATCCCCAGATTGTGACCTTTTCTGATACAGATGAGGGAAAGAATGAAAGACACAACAGGGAAAGTTCATGCTTCATATAATACATTCGTCTCTTACTGTGAAATATCACTTTAGGACACAATGGGATTTTAAAGTTGTATTTTAAATAATTAAAATAATTAGTATAATGATATTTAAGTACCTTTTTATCGACAGTATGTTATATTGATAATGGCATAATGATATACTACTGACAAAGGCTTAAAAAAATCTACAGATATGGTAGTAATGGCTTAAGTAGTTATCATGCTGAACTTTTTTGTTCCATGGATATTGGAAGACTTTTCAAAGTACAAGTATAATATAAATGATGTTTAAATAATATAAACATGTCAGAGCCAAGTTTAGTATTCCCCTTGTTCCAATAATAAATATGTTAGAATCTAAAGGCTTTAGAATAAAGGATCACTCTTAGTTTGGGGCTGAAAAAACACAAACATATTTCTACCTACCTATATATATGATTTAGTCTGTCATCTACCTTTAAACCAATATTTAACCAGTTAGACATTTTCTTGTTGGAGACCATTTCAATAAGTAGAACGTACAGCTTTAGAGAATTCAAATAACATTTTGAAACAGTTGTGCTCAAAATATTTTGCTTGTGTTTTTTGTTATATTTTTAGGAAATTGAACTTTATTTACAAAATTAATTTAATACAAATCAACAGGAAAAAAGACAACCTAACTGGGAGGAAAAACTGACCAAAACGTGTGACAAAAGATATTTCACACACAAAAAAAAGTAATAGTAATAAAAATATAAAAAGATGATCACTCTCATTAGTAGTCAAGCAAATGAAAATTAAGACCACAATGAGATCATTTTACACCCAAGAGTTTAGCACGAATTATGAAATCTGGCCGGGTGCAGTGGTTTACACCTGTAATTCCAGGACTTTGGGAGGCCAAGGCAGGTAAATCACTTGAGCCCAGGAGGTCAGGAGCAGCCTGAGTAACATGGCAAAAACCCGTATCTACAAAAAATACAAAAACTTAGCCCAGTATGGTGGTGCATGCCTGTACTCCCAGCTATTCAAGAGACTGAGACAGGAGCGATACCTTGAGCCGAGGAAGTGGAGGTTGCAAAGATCCCACTACGACACTCCAGCCTGGGCAACAGAGTGAAACCATGTCTAAGAAAAAAAAAAAAAAAAATCTAATAATACCCAATACAAATTTGAGGATGTGGATCAAGTGTAATATTGCCAGGGATAATGTAAACTGGCACAAACATGTTTGAAATTATCATATCATTATATGATAATTGACTATGTTATTTATGTTGCTGAACATAAATGTTCAGTATCCAAGTTGAACATTTGGATAAACCATGGTCTTGCAACTCTGCTCTTCATTATATGCCTAGAAAAACTTGTGCCCACGTTTAAAGGAAGATGTTTACATTAATATTCGTAGCAGCACATATAAAATTGGAAATAGTCCAAAACTGGAAATAGTCCAAATGTCCAACAAAAGAAAAATGAATAAATAACTTGTGGTGCACTCACACAATGGAATGTTTTACTAAGAGTAAATTAATAAACTATAGTCACAACATCAAAGATGAAAAAAACAAATTACAAAAAGTTCAAAGATAAGCAAAATCAAGCAACATACTTTTGGCTATACACACACACACACACACAAATCCACACACTTATATACATATATACATATGACATAAAACTATTTTAAAATAAAGGCATGGGAGAAATAAAGCCAAAATGCAAAATAATCACTATTTGTGAAGGGATCCAGGGTAAGGCTACTAGTAGTGTTCCGATTCCTGATTTGAGTGGTAGAGTTCTTTATATCATTGTGTTGCATAACATACTTTCATGTTGCATGCATTATATTTATAAATTGGTATATTTCAATGTCTTTAAAGTCTTATATGCAAAACTGTTACAAAATTGTTATTCGATAGTTGTAATTATTTCCAATTTTTCTCCTTTACTTTCGAGAAAGTACTTTTATGTAACATATTTCTCTCAATTCTATTTTATTGATCAATCATTTATATGCGTTTTAAAACCATAAGAAGAAAAGTAAGGATATTTACTGTTTTATGAGAAAAATATTTAGTAATATCTATATCTATGTCTATATCCCTATAGATACACTGACTTAGAACAGAAACCTATAGAAAACAGTAGCTATAGAACCCATAGGTAATACATCCTTTGAACACAATTAGAAGTCAGCTAAAATACTCAGTAGTATCAATTAAGTTTCATACATTTGTAGAGAAAAAATGCTGAATTTGGACTAAGAAATCCTTAAAATTTTTAATTGTTAAATTCCTTTCTAACTCTTACTGAAATTTTCTACACATCCATAGATTTCGTGCTTATAAATAACATGGGTACGATTTTGATTTTATATCAAACTATGTAAATAAAGATTAATATGGTATTAATGTCGTTCTAATAGAATTATTCTATTTTACAAATGATCAATAGTTGCTGTCCTTTTTGTTGAAACGATCTTATAAATCACAATTATCTGGCTGATAATTTCATAAATATAAATTAAATAATATTTTAATATTATTTACCTTGGGGGGTTTTTCTGGTATACCTGTCTGTTCTAAATTGTTTTGAATGTTTCTCCCATTAAGATTTATACAGTTAACTCTCTCTCATAGTAATTGTGGTTCTGGCTCTAAAACCTAATACTGTATATGTGACATTAAATTATGCTGATGAGATTTTATTAATGGAATGGTGGGGCACCATGCTTCTAATTTACAAGGCTTCCAGTAAATAACTTGCTTGATGAGATTGGAGATTCATTTGTTTACTAACTTAGAAGTTTTGCATGTTGGACTTACTTCAGTCTCAAATAAATCCCCAAAGGAGTCATTAACTTAAAAAATAATTATAATCAATAATCATGGAAACCTCAAACTCAGAACTTAAGACTCTACCAGAAGGAAATCACCATACAGCAGAAATCTCAGATTTATATTCCAAGGTCATCTAATTATTGATTCTCTACAAATAAGGTTTTTTAATGTATAAACGGATGATCACAGAACACAGACACTTCTGTCTTTCAGCGTGAATAATTGTAGAGATTTGCATATGTGTTTAATACTGCCTGCACAAAGAAATCACAAAAAATGAACTGAGGAACACAAAAAGCTGGAACACCATGCATCTAATTAGGATCACATTTAGCTGAATTAAATCAGACACAAATACAGTTTGTGATTTCACAACTGTATCATTTTCAAATTTATGGCAACTGATTACTTCAGAGATATGACAAGTATTACTAAATTAAACAAGTTTTTGAAAATAGAATTTAAATCAGAAGAAAAAGTAAGTAGATAAAATGGATTATTCTTTTAGTACCAATAGTTTTCAGCTTCATGTGTCAATTTATTTATCTATTTCTTCAAAAAATACTTCTTGGGGACCCATTTCATGCCATGCAAATGCCAATGGAAAATAATACTATGGTTTAATTAAATCCGTTATAATTATTTGTTCATAATATTAGTCCAAAAGTAACTATAACATAAATTCCCGTTTAACTATAAAACACTTATTTTTCATTATGCAATCTTGTATCAAAATCAGAAGATAATTTAGAACAGAAGTTGGCAAATTTTTTCTGTAAAGGGATAGATAGTGAATATTTTAGGCTTTGTAGGTGAGACAGTCTCTGTTACAACTCTATTCTGTCATGGAAGCACAAAAGTAGCCATATGTAACAGACAATACATCAGACAATACATAAATGAACTAAATTGACTATGTTCCAATAAAACTTTACTTATGGAAACATAAATTAAAATTTTACATCATCTTCATTGGGTCATAAAATATTCTTCTTTTGATTTTTTTTCAACCATTTAAAAACGTGAAAATCATCCTTAGTTCACAGACCATGCCAGAACAGGTAGGAGGCGAGATGTGGCCCGTGAGCCAGTTTGCTGACCTTGACTTAGAACATAAAACTATCCTCTTTACGAAAAGTTCCTTTCTTAAAAACATCATCTTTATTCATAACATGTGATATGGTTTGGCTGTTTCCCCAACCAAATCTCATCTTGAATTTTAGTTTCCATAATCTCCACACGACATGGAAGGGACCCGGTGGGAAGTAATTTAACTATGGGGGCAGTTACCCTCGTGCTGTTCTCGTGATAGTGAGTTCTCATGAGATCTGATGGTTTTATAAGGGGTTTTTCCCCCTTTTGCTTGGCATTTCTCCTTGCTGTCGCCATGTAAAGAGGGACGTGTTTGCTTCCCCTTCCACTGTGACTGTAAGTTTCCTGAGGTCTCCTCAGCCATGCTGAACTGTGAGTCAATTAAACCTCTTTCCTCTATAAACTACCCAGTCTGGGGTATGTCTTTATCAGTAGTGTGAGAACAGACTAACACAACATGAGAAAAGAATTTTGTGTTTCTCATATGGTTTTAAAGGTTCTACAACGGTACTCTGGACAGAAGTATCAAACCTTAGTATGCATAGAGAAAGACTCCCATATACACTCTTTTGTGTGTGTGTGTGTGTGTGTGTGTGTGTGAGAGATGGAGTTTCACTCTGTCACCCATGCGGGAATGCAAAGGCATCATCTCGGTGCACTGCAACCTGTGCCTCCCAGGTTGAAGTGATCCTCTCACCTCGGCCTCCTGAGTAGCTGGGATGACAGGCGCCTGCCACCACACCTGGTTAACTTTTTTGTATTTTTAGTAGAGATGGGGTTTCACCATGTTGGCCAGGCTGGTCTTGAACTCCTGACCTCAGGAGTTCTTGAGGCTGGCGTCCCAAAGTACTGGATATCAGGCATGAGCCACTGCACCCAGCCCTCATTTTGAATTCATTTAAAATTTAAAATAGTACCTCTCTGGAGATAAACAATTTTTTAGTTTGCTTCCCCTTAGTCTCATAAAATCTTATGTTGATATCATCAGATCCGCCTTATCTAAAATATCTTGAGATATCTTTAAATATTGAAATGTAACTTAAACAAATTTACAAGAAAAAAACAAACAAACAAAGAATCCCATCAAAAAGTAGGCAAAAGATATGAACAGACACTTCTCAAAAGAAGACATTTATGCAGCCAACAAATATACGAAAAAAAGTTCATCACCACTGGTCACTAAAGAAATGCAAATCAAAACCACAATAAGATACCATCTCATGCCAGTTAGAATGGCAATCATTAAAAAGTCAGAAAACAACAGATACTGGAGAGGATGTGGAGAAACAGGAATGCTTTTACACTGTTGGTGGGAGTATAAATTAGTTCAACCATTGTGGAAGACAGTGTGGCAATTCCTCAAGGATCTAGAACTAGAAATACCATTTGACCCAGCAATCTCATTACTGGGTCTATACCCAAAGCATTATAAATCATTCTACTATAAAGACATATGCACACATATGATTATGGCAGTACTATTCACAATAGCAAACACTTGGAACCAACCCAAATGTCCATCAATGATAGGCTGGATAAGGAAAATGTGGCACATATACACCAGTAAATACTATGCAGCCATAAAAAAGGATGAGTTCATGTCCTTTGCAGGGACACAGATGAAGCTGGAAACCATAATTCTCAACAAACTAACACAAGAACAGAAAACCAAACCCTGCATGTTCTCACNCTCATTACTGGGTCTATACCCAAAGCATTATAAATCATTCTACTATAAAGACATATGCACACATATGATTATGGCAGTACTATTCACAATAGCAAACACTTGGAACCAACCCAAATGTCCATCAATGATAGGCTGGATAAGGAAAATGTGGCACATATACACCAGTAAATACTATGCAGCCATAAAAAAGGATGAGTTCATGTCCTTTGCAGGGACACAGATGAAGCTGGAAACCATAATTCTCAACAAACTAACACAAGAACAGAAAACCAAACCCTGCATGTTCTCACTTATAAGTGGGAGCTGAACAATGAGAATACATGGACACAGGGAGGGTAACATCACACTGGGCCCTGTTGGGGGGTGGAGGGGTTAGAGGAGGGATAGCATTAGAAGAAATACCTAATGTAGGTGACGGGTTGATGGGTGCAGCAAACCGCCATGGCACATGTATACCTATGTAACAAACCTGCACATTCTTCACATGTATCCCAGAACTTAAAGTATAATAAAAATAAATAAATAAAAACAAAACAAAAACAAATAAAATCATAATAATACCCAAGAATTTTACACAATTGTAAGGCACTTCAAATAGAAGATATTAAACTGAGTATCCTCAGGAAAAAAAAAATTGAAATGTAAACATGTAAAAACAGAATATATTGAAAGTTGAGCACCAAAGTGCCTCCCCTGTGGTTCATCCAATCATGCATTGGTTCTTGTGTCACCTGCAGAGTATACTCGTGGTTGCAAATGACTCACCATGGATGAAACAGCTATGTTTGCACACATGCTGTCGAAATGCTGTATCCAGCTGGGGACATCCACTTTCCTAGAATGTTAAAGAGCTGTGTCATGTATGTTGCTTGACATCTATCCTCAGCCAACTTATCCAGTTCAAATTACTTGATATGGTTTTACTGTTAACTCCAACAACAAATCAACAAAAATTCTGTGGAATCTTAAATATTTCTGTCGTTGGCATATCTCTCTGCTCTGAAGGCATGATCCTTAAAAACACTAGTTGAGGGGAACAAAAGTGCCAATAATATGAAAATGTCTTTTACATAAATGGTGTTCTATTTCTCAAAATTAAACATTTTGGATAATTACATCATTTACTTTTTTTGAGTTTTTATCAACACAGATGTTATGATTATTTAATTCCTGTAAGTTGCCTTTCTGAATTCTGTCTCTTTGATTTTCTGCATTTCTTTTGAGTTACTTGCTTTGTAGGAAATGTCAAAAAAATATACTGGTATTTTTCCTCCTTCTCTTTGAGTTTGTAAAATATAAGTACAACAACATATTTTGGTATCAGGAAATTTCTAAAGCTATGTCTTTGAGAGGAAAATATTTTCTACGAATAAGAAAATACAAAATATGAATGAAGAACCTGAACTGTCAGCAAAAGGAATAATAAAATTATGCTGTTGGAATCCTTTGTTTGAAGGACTATGCCAAAAGAATGAGGCAGCAACATTTTGCATCTTTCTCAAGGTCACAACTCCAGGTGAAATTATCTTAATGTTTCTAAGTTGTTCTTAGAAAGGAACCCCTTCATATTAAAAAAAAAATTCTTAGAATATAATTTAGCAATTTAGCAGATGATATTTCAAAATGAAAGCAAAATCTTCTAAGACTCATTCCCTTCCAATCAACAGAAAGATGCAATAAATTAACCAAGCTCAGGGCTGACATGTTACATGACATTTGGCCATGTTAAAGGGCTGGAAAATGTAGTAGTTCAAGCCATTGTTTATGTTTCTAAGTAATAAATTCAGTTCAAACTTTCTAAGTGATAAATTTAGATTAGACCAAAGTAACAAAAAAAGAGCTCCTTTTGGCAAATATTCTCACATAGGCTATAAACTGAAATGATTTGAACATTAAATGAAAATAAAGATCTTCAAATTCTGTACAACTTTAGAGCAGAGTTCTTGACCTGTTTGCAGCAAGTTGTACCTGTGGAAATGCCAGCTTCAAAGTAGCATCTAGTAAAGAAACAGAGGTTCAGAAGGCGATAGAAATGTGACTCATTTGAGCAACTGTTCTAATGAACACTTTTCACTGCCTTCAGCAGGTTAAGAATATTAAAGCTTTGTTCCTGCTGAGCCTGCCTGGGTATTTTCTATTTGTTAACTCCCCAGGAACTTGTTGTAATGTCTCCTGGTGAGTATGAAACTATACCACATTCTGTAGTTGCCAGCTGGTAGAAGCAAAAACACCTGGGCAAGGTACTTGTTAAATGGCATATTTCTTCTCCCTGGCAGGCTCTGCAGACTGGGAAATCTGCTTCTTAGTTGGGGCTTTATTCTAATGGCCCAAACTGTCAAATCAATCGTTTAAGTCCTGTCTACTACTGCTCCTGGAAATGGTTGGTGTTTTGATTTTTTCACATCTTCCATTGGGCTATTTTACAGCCTGCTACAATAAATCCCCCATTGGTTCATTATCTACCACCATTCTCAAAGGGCTATATTTATTATACTAAAGTTCAACGACTAAGGAGACAACTATGTTTATCCATGCTTAAACAGAAATTAACATATTGCTGTGGACACTGATTACTCAAATATGTATCGGCACTGCTTAATTGGAGATATGTACTGATTTGCTATCCATATTTAAACCTACAGTATAAATGTAGGATCATGAACAGAATGTCTCACTTATATGCTAAATAGCTTTCAACTTCATGAGCTGGGAGGTGTGAGCAAGATACGAAAACCTTTCTAACACCACAATAATGATCCATTATTAGTTTTTATAAAGAAGGGATGAATTAGTAACCTTTTCATTAAAGATTGTTTCTTCCTTTCCTTTGGTGTTCAAGTTATGATTTGCTTGAATGTTATGTTTCTATATATGTCATTGAAATCCAATTCTTCCTGTCATTAATTAATAGAAGAAAAAGAGGCTCATATATCAAGGTAACTTTTATGTCACAGGCCACAGACACTCATAATACAGTATAGTTCTTAATGTTATCAATAACCCACATTTCCCTGATGTCATTTCCTCACTAGTTTTTAAAGTACTTCCAGCGCTTTACAACATCCATTCCAATTATTTCTTAGAGAAAGCAAGCAATTTCTCACGTATGTTTTTAATGCAATGCCTGAGGTACTACCTGGCACCTGCCATTTTCCTCTTATGAAAAAGTCAGTTCATTTTGGTGGTGGCAGTGATTGCATCAGCTGATTGGCTCTCTGAAGTCCTCAAAAACCTAACAGGGAACTTTGGCCCCACTGTTGTCAGCACTGCTGGGACTTAGACAAAGCCAGTCTGACAAGTTATGGCACTGATGCTGTCCCAAAACTGTGGTACCACAGCCCAGTTTTACTAAAGAAAAGAGAGACCCTCCCCACATCTTCATATGATACTACCAGGCCACAGTTCCAAAACAAGGCTGCCTTTGCTCCTAATGTCTCCTAGATATTCTCATGTAAAACAGTACTATCATTTCCCCCCATACCCCAGGCGGATAAGCTAAAAAACAACATGAGAGGTGGACACCATATAATAGCCAAGTTCAACCTTCCTTTTTAAATAAATTAGTTCAGATTAAACTCACTGCCTGACTCGACCTTACCACTGTCATGTCTTTTCCTAGGAGGATCCTATGTACACAAAGATGAAGAAAATATTACTATCCCTGTTTTACAAGTACAAAATCTAAGGCTAGGAAACAGAATCAGTTACTTAATTTTTGAGACCAAGTGCAAAGGAAAATGTGGATTTCCTTGTTCAAAAAATATTACACATTTCAATATAGCAACTACAGAACATTAATCCAAGTGCGGGGCCCTCCTGACCAAGGTGCCGTGCAACTATGCAGGTCACATGCCCATGAAGCCAGCTCTGTACAAAGAAATGAAGTAACTTACCCAACGCCACACAGCTACTGCATGCCTGAATCAGATTCCAGCTCCTAGATTTGAAGCCACCAGGTGCTCTGTTCCTAATACAACATCCCCACCATCCTTCAGATGTACCCAGCCTTGGCCAAAACCTAAGAGGGGAGCGTAGCCCAGGTTTAAGTTGGAAATCACAAAATAACCCTGGTCTAGTCTCTTATATGTAGAAAAAGTTATGACTAAGCCAGTCTAAAAAAAAATCAGCATTTACCACCATGGAAAAAGCACAGGGCTTTTTCATATGTTGAAAAAACTTAACTCCTGAGAAAACTGAATGAGCCTCTAACACGAAGAAGAAAATGACAAGAAAAAATAATGCATTCATGTATATGGGTTACACTAATGCATTAGTGCATAAAGACTGGGGTTTACATCCCTTTCTCAATTTTGTCTAAATCACCACAAAGCAAGGGATGCTCGCATGTTCTTAAGGATTCTAGGAAACAAGATCCCACCCCTCATGAAAAGGTTGAATTTGCCTCTTCCTCTGAAATTCTGTTTCTGAGGCATCATTAATTTTTTGTAAGAATTGCAATTTTTACTTAAACACAGTTATTAAACATCTTTCTGCTTTAGACAAGAACTGTCAAATGTATATTCTGATAAAGTCCCAAGTCAGATCTAGAATTAAAGCCTCATTCATCTCTATAATTGCTTAGCAAATAAGCATGCAATAAATATTAACTTTTATTTATTCATTTTATTTTAATCCCTTAACTTTTCTTAGAGCATTTGCATGACTGAGACTTTGTAAATTTACTTTCCATAGGAGCTATTAATTTGTTTCTGTTATTAACTAATAAAAGATTAATGAGGAGGGATTTAATAAATAAAAACTATACTCAGGATGCCCAAATGTCCCCATGTACCCAGGACAATCCAAGTTGATACTTAATGTCTTAGCTTAATTACTAATAAAGAGTCCCCTTCGATTCTCAAAAGCGCCCCATTTTGGATGACAAACTGTATGATTACCTTGACTATAATGCAACTGGTATAACTTCAAAGGCTACTAGTTTCTCCATTCCAGTTAAGTTGGTTTTTTTCAAAAATTATTTTTATTTGTGGCTTTGTAAAATCAAACAGAAAACAGGGAAGGTACACTGATTCATTAACAAAGGTTGATTAAAAACTTCTTGTGTTAACCCCTCTGTTAGGCATGTGAGGTAAACACAAAGAACACAATCACCATCACTAGTTTGGTTTTCTTGTATCTTTTCTTTTCCTTTCCAAAATGGCTCATGTACTAAAATCATTAAGAACCACATTCCCAGATTAAAATAATCACAATACCTTTAACTTCTCCTTACATAAATAATTTTCTGTCCTTTTTTTTCTGCCACTTACATTTTTGACATTTCTCAATTTGTATAGCCACAAATAGAATACCAAACACTGGAGATCAACTTGCAGATGTAGTAAGAGTGCAGCTTCAGGCTCTGTCTACACCATATCTTCAAGACTGGCTCTTCTAAGAAGTTCCTTCCAACAACTGCTCTCCTTGCTCCAACCTCCAACAGCACTTCCTCCAACAGCACTCCAACGACCTTCAATCTCCAGCTTCGACTGATCTGAAACTTGCTATGTTGACTTTCAATACACTTTTAAAAAAGGACATATCTGTGCTCCCAGCTGTACTAAAGTCTCCTTGAGAGCAGTTGGAAAACCTCAATAATAGTATTAATTGAAATTCATTAAACACTAAATGTATGCCAAATGCTTTACATTCTTTAGTTATTTAATCTTTAGAAACATACTTGAAGGTATTCTATCATCATTTAAAAAAAAATGCTTGATGGGGTATTGTGGGTGGGGGCATAAGTTTACTTGCCCGAGTTTACCCAGCCAATAGGAAGGAAGGCAGAAGCAAGGTGTGACCCACAGTTGGTTGCCTCTTAAATACATGCTCTTAGCACTCTAAAATTCTTCTTTACATGGCCTGAAAATAGAGTTATCTGGGTATCAGGCACAATAAGTGTTCAAAAATGATCTACTTAGTAATGTTTTAAAAGCTTGTAATATAGAATAGGGAAGCAAATGCTAAAGGTTTTCAACAGAAAACAAAAGACAATGTGAGTTTTTTTGTTTTTGTTTTTTTGGGAGGGGGGGCACCGACAGTCTCGCTCTGTCACCAGGCTGGAGTGCAGTGGTGTGACCTCAGCTCACTGCAACCTCTGCCTCCTAGGTTCAAACGATTCTCCTGCCTCAGCCTCCCGAGTAGCTGGGACTACAGGCACGCACCACCACGCCCAGCTAATTTTTGTATTTTTAGTAGAGATGGGGGTTTCACCATGTTGGCCAGGATGGTCTCAATCTCTTGACCTCGTGATCTGCCCACCTCGGCCTCCAAAAGTGCTGGGATTACAGGCGTGAGCCACAGTGCCCGGCCAGCAATGTGGCTTTCTAAATCGCTTCTTGTAATCATAAATTATTTACCTGCTTGGTCCTTGACACATATCTAACAAACAGCAGACACTCAATAAACATTTGTGGAATGGAGAAACAAACTTATATTCAGGTTATTTGTTATATTCAAGCTGTATTCAGAAGGTTTTTTGTTTGTTTTATTTTGTTCTTTTCATTACCGGACTGAACTCCCTATTTGAAACAAAAGCCCAGCCCAGCCTAAGCCCTATATAGGGTCCGATGGCTTCCTGAGACCTAAATGCTTGACCTCAATGTGGACTTAGTGTGTCTGGCCAGAGAGGCAAGAACTTATCACAAAAGTAACTCAGAACCCAGGGACCTAATTCTTGTCAGAAAGACAAAAGACAAAAGACATCTTTTCTACTGAGGATTCAGGCAGAAAGAGAGCAATGAGAATGTGAAACCTGTAGTGACAAGAGCAATATTTTTAGCATCTTCTGAGAATCTCTTCTGGTGTGTCTGGCTAGGTAAAAGAAATAAGACAATTCCAGATCCAAAGTAAAGGGAAAGAGTAAATAAAGCATGCTGCATGTTGCTTCTTAATTTTGTTGTTGTTGTTTCTCTATTATTACCTAGAAAAGAGCTACTCAGCTTTTTCAGTATCTCCTCAAAGTTCTCAAGGCCAAATTGGAATAAATGGGAAAAAGTTTCCATTGGAGATAACTTGTTTATCTTTATTAGTGAGAAGTGCATCAATCTACCAACTCCTGGATGTGAAGCTGGAAGCCTCCTGAATGCCTAGTGCCGTTCTGGCTATCAAATTTCAATTTCAAGTGATATTTCTCGAAATGTCATTTGCAGAAAACCTGCATCAAAGAAGCCTGGATACCTACTAAACTACAGATTCCCAGGTTTGTCACCACCCCTGCTTAACCAGAACCTCCGGGTTGGAGCCTAGAAACCTGCATTTTATAACACTCCTTAGATGAATTTTAAGCACACAGGAATTTGAGAACCAATCACTGGACTTGAACCAGGCCAGAACAAATGCCATTGATAGGATACATGTGATATTACCTATCTGTGAAATTAAGCTCCTGAGATGCCCCAGAATTTCATCACCGTTCCTCATTTTTCCCTCGAGTTTTGCTAGTGCGCCCAGGACACTACAGAAAGCTGTTAGCAGCTACATAAGCAGAACACAGCTAGATCCAAATCTGTTTTTGGTTTAATACTGATTGTAACTGTAAGTAGTTTGTAGCTCTAAACTGCAGTTTCTTTATCTGTAAAATAGACATTGTAATAAAATAGTAACATCTTTCACACGTTGTTATAAAAATTAAATGTAGTTTACATTTTCAGCATCATAGGTTAAAATTCCCATTCCCTTTAATTTTATTATTTATGCCTAAACCTAGGGCCTTTCTATATTCTTTCATAGCCATTTTGGAGCCTTGGGTCATTCATTATTTCAGTCTCAAGGTGTGCTGGATAAAACAGCATCAGTCATGTGCAAGGGAAGGGTGAACGCACACCTGGACACAAGATGGCTCTGAAAAGCAGCCTCTCTCAGCTGCATCCACTTAGGCAGGAGGAAAAACACCCGTCTGGCACTAGCGCAGCTGTTCTGCTTCCCAGAGCCATTTGGAAATCTAGCTTTAAGCAAATCTTATGAAGAAATCAAGGGTTAATTAAAAAACAAAGGGCCATTGTTATCTTGATAAAAGAATTATGCAATTTATAAACCTAATGAAATATACTTTCTTTACAGAGAGAGCTTTCTGGTGCATTTTAAATGTTTTTCTATAAGAAACATATTCTACCCATGAATTTTCAGGAACTTTTCCACTGTGTCACAGGCCAGAAGGATGGATCTGCCTCTTCCCTCCAGAGAGTAATGATTTTCCTTACTCCTTGGCTTTCTTCATTGCCTGTGGAAGCTCGGCTCTGGGGCAACTAGAGAAAAGCCACAAAGCAATCATAGTCAAAAGCCCTTGCAGAGCCCAGGAGGCTTCTCATTTAACGGAGCAGGCTGAATCCAACTGGTAATGCCTCATACAAGGTATTCATATAATGCTAAAGTTAGGTCCCAGGATATAATAAATAAGAGTTAGTGACATCTGTTTTAGTCTCTGCCCTGTCATCAAAAGACCTGTGAGGCAGTCACTTTCCTTCTGGGCCTTGGCTTTCTCATCTCTAAAATGAAGCTTGCCATCTCCTCCTTGCCCTCCCCCAGAGGATCACTGCAGGACCCAGATGAGAAAATGTACATGAAGAGCCTGGTAAAATGATAAACCAAAACAGGTATCATGAATCATGACTGCCAGACACTGCAGGTTGACTGACCCAATATCCACCCTCAACTTCTTTATTTCTTAACTGCCACTTCTACAGGAGCTAAGAATGCAAATATTTTAACTGTTTCATCTTTCCTTACAGATCCAGATAGTTTGTAACACAGAGGGAAAGCTTTCCAAGTAGATGTGGCTAGTGCTCTTTCCCTCCTTTCTGCCTTCAACAAGGATGTGATGTCTGGAGTTGCAGCAGCCATCCTATAACCATGAAACAAAAAGTACAATGTCAACAGCCAACATGTGGAGAATGGTGGAGAAAAAAAGATAAAAGGGGACCAGGTGTGGTGACTCACGCTTGTAATCCCAGCATTTTGGGAGGCCAAGGTAAGTGGATCACTTGAGTCCAGGAGTTTAAAACCAGCCTGAACAACATGACAAGACCCTATCTCTACAAAAAATACAAATAATTAGCTGAGCATGGTGGCATGTGACTGTAGTCCTAGCTACTCAGGAAGGTGAGGTGGGAGGATCACTTGAGCCTAGGAGGTAGAAGTTGCAGTGAGCCAAGTCCAAGCCACCACACTCCAGCCTGAGCAACCGAACCAGACTCTGTCCCCTGTCCCCCACCCAAAAAAAGGAGTGGGGGGCTCTGAATCCCTGATTTCATGATGGAAAGGTTGAATCAATTTCAGAAACCTCCTGCATCAAAGAAAACAACAAGAAAAGCAATTATCTGTTTAAATTACTATTAGTCAGATATTTTGTTGCTTAAAGCCAAATATATTCCTGAAATAGGAATAGAAGCCAGAATAATCATTTTAAAGCCTAAATCAGATCATGTCCCTCCTCTGCTATAAAACATTACAGTGGTTTCCCACCTCACGCAGGGTACTGTCAGCCTTTCCAAGACCCTAAAGCCCTACTCAATCAGGCCCCCTTGTGAACTTTCTGACCTCATCTCCTGCTATCTTCCCAGACATGGTCCATTCCAGCCAAAATAAGCTTCTTGGTCTTGAATCAACACACCAGGCACACTCCTGCCTTGAGTCTTTTCATGTTTACTGTTTCTTCAGTTTGGAACACTCCTCTATTAGATATTTACCACCCTCTCACTCTCTACTGCCAGGACTTTGCTGAAATGTCACCTCTCAGTGAGGTCTTTATTCCACCCTATATCAGACTACAACCTCCCCAGCCCCCAGCACTGTTTTACTAGTCTATAACCTTTTTAATTAATATAAATCCCAGATCTATCCTGCAAAGTATAGGTTTTACATAAAAAGCTGATTTAATACTTGAGGGTTTATTTTTT
The DNA here is from genome assembly GCF_001698545.2 of Rhinopithecus bieti. Classification (NCBI taxonomy): domain Eukaryota; kingdom Metazoa; phylum Chordata; class Mammalia; order Primates; family Cercopithecidae; genus Rhinopithecus; species Rhinopithecus bieti. The sequence goes on from NW_016809238.1 coordinate 534,705, forward strand.
TCAGAACCATAAAAATGTAACATTTTAAAAAACATTTTATTATTTATGTCAGGGCAACTACCAGAGAGATTTGAAGTACGTTACAAAACAAGCCATATGCATAGTCAGTCATTACCTAAATAAACATAACTAAAAACCATAAAGAATAAAGATTTTAATGGTGATTCTCCTTTGTATTCACTCTAAGCTCTTTGGGTGGGCTCAAACTCCTTAGTAAGACCCAGAAAAAAATAATTAACTGTGACAACTGGCTGCCATCATTGCTAGAGATGGCAATTTACAGAAGTACCTACACCCAGTAAATACAGGCATGCCTCATTTTATTGTGCTTTACTTTATTGTGCTACACAGATACTGTGTTTTTCAAAAATTGAAGATCTGTGGCAACCCTGAATCAAGCAATCTGTCAGCGCTGTTTTTCCAACAGCATGGGCTCATTTCATGTCTCTGTATCACATTTTGGTAACTGTCACAATATTTTAAACTTTATCATTATTATTTTATCTGTTATAGTAATCTGTGATCACTGATCTCTGATAATACTCTTGCAATTATTTTGGAGCACCATGAACCACACCTATTTAAGAAAGCGAACTTAATTGATGAATGTTGTGTGTCTTCTAACTGCCCTACCAACCAGCTGTTCCCCTTCTCTCTCACTCTCTCTCTCTCTCTCTCTCTCTCTCTCTCTCTCTCTCTCTCTCTTTCTTTCTTTCTCTCTCCAGGCCTGCCAATTCCCTGAGACACAACAATAGTGAAATTAGGCCAACTAGTAATGCTACAATGGCCTCTAAATGTTCAAGTGAAGGGAAGAGTTTCACATCTCTCACTTTAAATCAAAAGCTAGAATGATTAAGCTTAGTGAAGAAGGCATGTCAAAAGCCAGGATAGGCCAAAAGCTAGGGCCTTAGCACCAGTTAGCCAGGTTGTGAAGGCTGAAAAAGGTGATGAAGCTGCAGAAGAAATGTCTGAAGTTAGCAGAGGTTGGATCATGCAGTTTAAGGAAAGAAGTCACCTCTATAACATAAAAGTGCCAGGTGAAGAAACAAGTGCTGATGGAGAAGCTGCAGTAAGCTTTCCAGAAGATCCAGCTCAGATCACTGATGAAAATGGCTACAGTAAACAACAGATTTTCAATGGAAATAAAATGGCATTCTATTGGAAGAAGATGCCATCTAAGACTTTCATAGGTCAAGAAGAGAAATAAATGCCTGGCTTCAAAGGACAGGTTGACTCTCATGTTAGGGGCTAATGTAGTTGGTGACTTTGGGTTGAAACCAATGCTCGTTTACCATTTCAAAAATCCTTGGTCCCTTAAGAATTATGCCATACCTACTCTGCCTGTGCTCTATAAATGAAACAACAAAGCCTGGATGACAGCACATTTGTTTACAGCATGGTTTGCTGAATATTTTAAGCCTACTGCTGAGATCTACTGTTCAGAAAAAAATATTCCTTTCAAAATATTACCACTGTAATATTATGAAATATCACTGACAATGACAATCTTGGTCACCCAAGAGCTCTGATGGAGATGTACAAGGGGGTTTTCATGCCTGTCAACATAGCATCCATTCTGCAACCCATGGATCAAGGAGTAACTTCAACTGTCAAGTCTTATTGTTTAAGAGGGACATTTCATAAGGCTATAGCAGCCATAGATGGTGATTCCTCTGATGGATCTGGGCAAAGTAAATTGAAAATAGTCTGGAAAGGATTCACCATTCTAGATGACATTAAGAACATTTGTGATTCATGGGAGGAGGTAAAAACATCCACATTAACAGGAGTTTGGAAGAAGTTGATTCCAACCCTCATGGATGGCTTTGAGAGGTTAAGATTTCAGTTAAAAAAGCAACTGCAGATGTTGTGGAAACAGCGAGAGAACTAGAATTAGAAGTAGAGCCTGAAGAGGTGACTAAATTGCTGCAGTCTCATGATAAAACTAATAGATGATAAGTTGCTTCTTATAAATAAGCAAAGAAAGTATTTTCTTGAGATGGAACCTACTCCTGGTGAAGATGCTGAGAACACTATTAAAATTACAACAAAGAATTTAGAATATTACATAAACTTAGTTGTCAAAGGAAGCAGCAGAGTTTGAGAGAACTGACTTCAGTTCTCTCAAGAAGTTCTACTGTGGATATAAGGCTACCAAACAGCATCACAGGCTACAGAGAAGTCGTTCATGAAAAGAAGCGTCAGCTGACGCAGCAGACTTCATTTTTATCTCAAGAAATTGCCATAGCTCCCTCAACCTTCAGAAACCACCTTCATGATCAGTCAGCAGCCATTATCATCAAGGCAAGACTCTCCACCAGCAAAGATTATAATTTGCTGACACCTCAAATGATCATTAGCATTTTTTAGTAATTAAGTTTTTTAACTGAATTATGCACATCTTTTAGACATAATCCTACTGCACACTTACTAGACTACTGCACACTTACTAGATTGCAGTATAGTGTACATATAGTTTTTATATGCATTGGGAAACCAAGAAATTCATGTGACTCGCTTTATTGAAATATTTGCTTTATTTTGGCAGTCTAGAACTGAATCTGTGTATCTCCCGAGGAAGGGGTTCCTCCAATCAAGCAATAGCCTCAGAATTCAACAGGTGACACAGGTAACCCAAAACATTTAGCTTGTTTACTATGGCTCACAAAGTCAACAGGAAATTCAACAACTCTACAAACAGTTCCAGAGAATGCTTAGTATACTGCCTTTTGCTTCTAAAGCCAAAGCCACTCCCATCATCTCATCTATAGTTATCCCTTGTTAAATTAAGTTTGGCCTAAAGTTGCCTCCTCACCTATTTTAAGTTCAGCCCAAAGGTTTCTCTGTACACAGTAAACTGTAACCTGACTGGATGTGTAAGCAGACTGTAACCTACTCTCATGCCAGTGCCAATCACCAAGTAATCCAGGGCCCAACTGTTGAAATTGTATCAAATAAGGCACTGTTTCTGTACCTCATTTCTATCTTCTGTATGCCGCTTTCCTTTTTCTGTCCATAAATCTTCTTGCACCACCGCTGCACTAGTCTCTGAGACTACTCTGGTTCAGGAGTTTGCCTGATTCACAAATCATTCTTTGCTCAATTAAACTCTGCTAAATTTAAACTAAGGTTTTTCTCCTAACACCATCAAACCCTTGCCAGACTCCTCACATGATCTTTCTCAAGGATCCTAATTGTATCTCAGAGCTTATTTACTATTTACTTCATCTGCAAATGATATTCTCCTTATCCATCATTAACGTAGAGAGAGGAACCACACAATAAGGGTAACTTTAATGGAGACCTCTACCCCACTTTGCTGAACGTTAGCTAGGTATGCTTATCTGTACACGAGTGGGATTCTTCATCTCATTTCTGCTGCTCACCATATGAACTCATTCTCCCTTTCTTGTCTATCAGGACGATTTCAGTTCAGCACTTTTTAGAAAGCCCTCAAGCACCACTGCTTTACATGAATTTTTACCAAATAAAATTTGTGATTTGGTGGAGTTTTGATTTTGCCAAATAAAAAATATAATCCTATAATCATACTCACAATTCCCTATGAACTACTGATTGTTTTTAAGAAATATGTAATGAGCTCTAAATATGTCCCAGAAACTGTACTAGGTACTAAGGATATGTGATGTACTAAGTACTAAGGTACTAGTATGTACTAAGGTATGACCAAAGTCTCCTTTTCAGAGAGTTTATAGTTTACTATTATTCTTTTTTTTTTTTTTTTTTTTTTTATTTGAGACAGAGTGTCACTCTGTTGCCCAGGATGGAGTACAGTGGTGTGATCTCGGCTCACTGCAACCTCCAACGCTTGGGTTCAAGCAATTCTGCTCCTTCAGCCTCCCAATTCTCCTCCTCAGCTGGGATTACAGGTGCCCACCACAACTCCTGGCAAATTTTTGTATTTTTAGTCGAAACAGGGTTTCATTATGTTGGCCAGCTGGTCTTGAACGCCTCAAGTGACCTGCCCGCCTCAGCCTCCCAAAGTCCTGGATTACAGGTGTGAGCCACCATGTCCAGCCAGTTTACTTACATATTAATTTTATATTTATTTTATCAGATCATATTACTAAAATTAAACTAAAAGGGCCATTGTATTTTTATTTTATGTATGTAAAGCATACCACATAATGTTTTGCTATGCAGTGAAATGGTTACTATAGTCAAGCAAATAAAACTTACCATATCACACAGTTACCCCCCTTTCTTGTATGTGTTATAGGCACCTAATATCCACTCTTTGCAATTATCACAAACACAATACAATATTATTAACCATGGTCTGCTGTACATCATAGCTTTAGACTTACTCATCCTATACATATATAACTTTATAACCTTTGACCTATATCTCTTCATTATAGGGCTATTGTTATTGAATGCTAAATTATGCATACAATTCCTCGTGTTCAAAACCAAAGATGGAAACAAACATTTATCATATCACATTGGTAATCATATCATTCAGGAGAGAAAGCTTTTTCTTTAAAAAAATAAAACAGATTTTTAAAAAATTAATCATGAGTCATTATACTAATGACACTGCAAAACATTTCATAGAAGTCTTGACTAACAAAGCTAACAGACAGACAAAGCACACACACACACTCCTTCAAAGAGCCACTTGATAAAATATCCTTTCAATTTGAATAACTTTAGCACCAGTTAGTTGCAGAATCAAAGATTCGATTTCAGTCTAACTTGCAATCCCTAAACTTTATTGAAGTAATAAATTAGTATGAGCTTCCAAACCCTTTTCCATTTGAAAAAAATACATATATACATATTGCAAATAGCTGAAGTTTAAATGAACTTAAACAGCAATACTTAAGCGGAAACTTTTAAACTTTTTTAAAAACAAAATAGAAATAATGTCAACTGATTCACATTGTTCTTACGGCTCTTAAGGAGAAAGCATCTCCTCCCCGACTTGCTTAATTTTGGTTTGATTCCTGAAGTTTGTCATCATCTCTCTTTTTAGGGAATCATCTCTTTCTCTGTGGTTGTCTTTTTTGATCTTGCCAGATGTAGGTCTCTCGCTAGAATTGGTTCTCAGTAATACCTTCACGGAGACCCCCCAGGAGGCCCATAAATTCACCTAGCATAAAAACATGTTTAGAATCTCCCCAATACTAGAAGAATTTTTTGCTCTAAGAAATTATTTTAAATTTCCCTCCTTGCTTCTGATTAATGCCATATCTGAAAGGAACAAGCCTATTAACTTACAGCTCTTTTGTTGGTTGCCCCTGGCAACCACCTTTTGCCACTTATCTCCCTCAGAGCCATGCATCCTTTTATAACATCAGAGAACTGCATATAATTTTAATTGGCTTTATAACATCTTCTAAGTATGACATGAAATAAGAACAATGTACAGAGTAAAGAAACAAACCTAGGATTGACAAATTTGGATTCTATTTAACCACATAGGAACTTTCTTTTTTCAACTGGCAAGTGTGTTGGAGGTTACTTTGAGCAGTGAGACTGCATTTCAAAAAGCAAACTGACATTGCTAATAAGATATTCAAGGTTATGCGGAGAATACAAACTGTCAATGAGGGATTTAATGGCTCTACTGCATTCCTTTATACTCTTTAAAAACATCTTCTTGCTTCAAAACAGAAATAACTCTATATTGGAGAAATACTCATACAGTCTTCATGTTTTAGGAAAGAAGATGATAAAAGATTCTTGAGAGATAGGATTCTCAGTCTTGGTGTCTCTTTACAAGTTCTCTGAGCAGTAACTTTCTGCAGGAGGAGGGAGGATGCTGTTTCTAAACGTTCAGACTGTTCAACTGAGAAGACATCATATGTCTCCTTATAGCAAGTGCACGACATCATTTCACCCATGAGGCCGAGAGTCAATGCTCTTCAAAAACAAACTTTTAACATTACATTTTTAGGTTTACATCTTAAAGTCATTTTAGAAACTGGACCTGGACTCATAACTAACCCACCATTATGGCCACAGTGAGACTTCAGGACATCCTTTCCATTTCAGTGATCACTTGCAGTTTCTTGTCTTAGCACTTATCAAATCAGATTCCCTAAAGGGAGATTTGTATTGACCTACCTCACTTTTTCTTGCCAGGCAATGGTTCATAAGTCACTAACTACTGCTTAGCTGTTTTATGTCAGGAGACTCCCATATTCCAGTCCACTGTGGTCTAGGGAAAACTAGGATCATTTGGTTAAGACCATGGCTCCCAGGTATATCTCTTCAGTGGGAACTTTAATCAAAAAGTCCTTCTTACAAGGAACAAAGGGTAGAAAAATGCCATGAAACATATCTGATTTAGCCCATCATCAGCAAAATTCTGAACCAGTTAATGCAAAAATTAATCATATTTGGATTATTCCACCAAGGTTAGAGCCTTGGAGGCAAAATATTGAGCTATTTCATAGATGGTATGGACATCTATATAGATACTTTAATTAGATACCCTGAGACATATACATTTAGTTAGATGGACTGTCTCTTTTAAGAAAACTGGTCCATACCTAACCACCTCTTCCAAAGAAAGTGGGGAACAACCCTTCCGATATAATTTGAAGCACAGCTAGTTCTTCCTACCTAAATATATCCTTCAACTTTATTTACTTCTAATGCAAGTTGCAATATTTCTGGAAAAATTTATAAAATGAATCTAATAGCATTCAAACCCTTTCTTACTGCTAGGCAATCATTTTATTCATTGTTCAATCAGATGGTCCAAAACATTTGCCTTCTTTACATCTTATGTTCAACGCTGCTTCCTCATCCCCCAAAATGATACTGCTCCCTGCTTGATAGAGAGGATATGATGAAGGTCATCTTGGCATAACTCCTCATCCTTAGTGTCTCTCCCAAAATTATCATAGGCGCAATCACCAAATCACTTTAAAAATGCCCTTCTATTTTGCCCAACCTTCTCTTTTGTCCTCTGCCTCTGAGGAAAGATAACCACCCCTTATTCATGGCCTCTAAACCTATTTTTGAGTCCATCTAATCTCACTTTTGAACCTTGAGTCTCTCACTCCCTACTGTTTTCTTCCCCCACCCCATAAATGTATTACCTCAGCTATCCTAATCTTAAACCAATATAAAACAACAATGACAAATTAAATCCCCATAAATATAGGTCCTCCTCCATATGGAATGACTGTTTTAGTACTTCACTAACATTGACATAAATCTCATCTCCCTTACAGGCAGTCATGAAAAAAAAATGTAATCCTACCAAGTACATCCTGGATTTTGTAGTGTTACGGAAATGTGTGGGGATAACAGGAGGTGTCATGCTTCCCATGAAGCATAGAGTTTCACTCAGAAAAATCCCCATTAAACACATCTCCTCTCCAGTCTCTCTCCTTGACCCCTGGTCACCATATCTCACCTCACAATCCTCCCACTACAGAGTGCTGAGACCAGTCTTTTCTTTTTCTCACTCATTTTTCTTGCAGAGTAAAATTTTTGGCTTCCATATAAAACATAGCTCAGCTAAGCTCCAACAGCTCCCTCTTACTGTCTTCTCAGAAATGTTCTTCCCATCTTACAAAGAAATTCTCTGAGTTGCAAAGAAGATCAAATCTTCTTCATATCACAGTGTGAAAATCTCCTCTGACCACAAATACCAGAGATCTACAACTGTAACATTTTTTCACACTGCAAAATTTCTCCAGAAAATATATGTCCTCTGCTCTAACCACCAACTCGCTAATCTCCTGCAATAAATATTTTCAACTCAATTGCCACTTAAAATTTGCATGGCCCTATTTAGTGACCAAAGCCCACTTTTCTGTTCCATAATTTGGTGAAAATACTGTCTACTTAATTGGGTTGTTATAAAAATAAAATGAATTAAAACACATAAAGCCACCAAACAGTGCCTAAATCTGAGAGGTAATAAAGAAAAGTCACTCTCTCCCACCAAACATGACTATCTTCACTGTTAGAGTCTCCTTTTTTCTCAGTGACCGTTCCTTTAACTCTCTTTCTTGCTTGTTTTGTCTCTCCCATCTACAAAATATAAGCATATGCCAAAGTTGTCAAGAGTTCATACTTCCTCCTGTTCCTCCTCCTCCTCCTTGTTCTCTCTCTCAGAAAATTCACCAATTTTGTGGCTTCAACATATACAGCTCTAACCTTCCTCCTGTGCTTTTGTGACTTTCTCATCTCTTAAAATTTCCATATGTCTAAAATTAAATCTTATGTCTGAAAACTGCTCCTCTCCAGACACACTTTTCTCTATAAATGTTGCCATTGTTCTAACAAGTAAAATTACTCAACAACTTCCCCCAATGCTTAGAAGATGAAGTCCACAGGCTCCTGAGCTCTCATGTTGAAGTCCTCCACAATCAGCCTCCAACCTTGGCTGTTTCCTGCATTGTTCCCCAGAAACACCAGATTAAACTCTGTTGCTGAGTCTCTGTTCTTGAGGGCCCTCTTGCCAAGAATACTCTCCCAGTTTCCCGCAACTTTAACTTAAATTCTAAGTTCCTTCAAAGACTAGACAAATTCCACCTCTTCCTGAATCCTTCCTCAGTTGCCCCAACCTTTCCCCTGAAAATTTGCGGTGACTATTGTTGCTATAACACTTGCTCTTTCCCCATTTATTTCCTTAGGTGGTTTGGTAAAAGAAAAGAAGGACAATCCCAGAAGATGAGAAGAAAAAATTAAACATCTATGAAGCTTCCCACGTATCCTAGTCACTGGGCTCGCAGCTTTCACTAATCTTCTCAGTAGTCCTGAGAGGTAGATATTACTGTTGCATGTTAAATTCTCCCAGGGATAGAGCCTTCACATTTCTCATATTTGGAAATCATTCGATGATACTTGCTTTCTCATTTTTTGTTTCAAATTCCCAAAGTACTTGGGATAGTTTGTACCTAAACTTCATCATAACAGAATCATACAGCTATTCATAAGCTATTTTCACTATATTCTTCTTATTTAGGCTGTCATCCTTTAGCCAAGTGAGAGGCTGGGTCCCTAACTTTAGTCTATAAAGCTGTCACAACAATCCTCATGGACAATTTACAGTGACATGCCCATAGGCATGTCAAAAATATATACACATAAATGTCATAGTTAAATACTTGGTGGCAATTTATTCTGCTTTTTCTGCTGCTGTAATTTTAATGAGCACACTGCACATTCTCATATGGGACCTGCAGTCCATTAGAGAATGTTGCTGTATACACTATGTTAGCCCTTGCCTGTCATAGAGAGATTTACTGACAAAATGAAAATTATGCCTTATTTCTTCAATGTCACAAGAGGTAGAATGGTGCAAACTTTTGTAAATGACTTACAAAATGGATGCCATAACCCATTTACACTTTTTTTTTAACGTAAGGACCACCCCAAAATGAAAGAGTGAGATTATCACACATTCTTAAACAAGTAAAATACATCTGCTACAGCAAATGTTGGCAGAATTCTCTCAAAAACTAAGCTTCTCTCCTTGTAACAATGGAGATTCTGGGGGAAAAAAGTGATATATAATTATTTCACAATTATTTACGCATTTTATTTTATCTTAAAGGGATTTTAATAAAGTGACAAGAAAGCAGGTACTCCAAGTCACTTTTTATAAATCTATACATTATCCTAATTTATTTCTAAACCATACATCAGGGGTCCCCAGTCCCTGAGCTGCAGACCGGTACCAGTCTGCTGCCTGTTAGGAACCAGGCCACAAAGCAGGAGGTGAGCTGCACACCAACAAGCATTACTGCCTGAGCTCCACCTCCTGTCAGATCAGTTGGGGGCATTACATTCTCATAGGAGCATGAACCCCATTGTGAACTGTGCCTGTGAGCAATCTAGGTTGCATGCTCCTATGAGAATCTAACTAATGCCTGATGATCTAAGGTGAAAGTTTCATCCCAAAACCATATGCCCACCTCCACCCCTCCCCCGATTCATGGAAAAACTGTCTCCCATAAAATCAGTCCCTGGTGCCAAAAAGGTTGCAGACTGCTGCTATAGATCCTTTGATTAAACTAAAACATATCATTTACTTCTTTCAGTTGATTTCTCTGATCTGCAAATTTCACAGAGAAGAATGTACAAAGTACTTTGACAACAGAGTGAACAACAACAACAAAAAAACTGAAGAAAAAAACGTAACAGCAAAATTCATGAGTCTATAGGGCTCAGATTTCATCTGCTTCATATCCACAATACACTTTACTGTGGTAATTACACGTATGTTGTAGAAACCACTTCCTTCCCACAGAAGAAACCCTTTTCCGAATGAATATGTCTGTGTGGGTATTTTCTTAAGTCACCAAGATAACTTTTACTCCTTCAGTATATGAAATTTGTCAACTGCTTGAAACAGTGCCATGGAAGAACTATAGTAGAACAAGAAGCAGTATTTGGTTCATTTTAAATGAACATTGAAGAAAATACAAACACCTGAGAAAATGATGACATTGGTATTCACAGCATAGAAAAATTGATCCAGGTAATATCACCTACCAATCCCTTCCTGGGTAACACTTGGGGAAATAGCTTCTATTGTGATTACAGAAGATCATGTTCAGCAAGAAAATACAGGTTTCAGATTTTTTCATACTGATTTGACTATGCCTTGTGATATACGTAAGTTTTCATTTTTGACTTGAGGCTGCTGAGATTCTTAGCGAATATATTATTTTAAGAAGGTTAAATTGCCCACTATCTGATGTCAATAACATGTATGGTGATTGTCCCAGAAAAAAAAAAAAATCTCTATTTTCTATATCTTGCTATTATTTTCTCCAAATTAAATATTGAATAAAAATAAATAATGAAGCACAGCTGCTCTCAAATGGCTTCTTATTAACATAGCTGGAATTTAAAAATGCATCAGCAATAATTCACTTTTACAGAGAATACACTTGGTTAAATAAAATTGGGAAAACTGGTGAAATCCTGACTTTGTGAATTGAAGCCTGTACAGGTATTAGGTAACTGGATATAATCACCAACGCTTTACACATAAACACAATTTCGTACAGAAGAAATCAGCTTTACACAGGGTTTAAGTTATATCCTGACATACATATTTTTTCTATTTCTAGATAAATAAATCAAGCAACAGAAGTATATGGTTCCCCCAGAGCCACACAGCTTATCAGGGACAGAATAGAGCCAGAATCTAGACAGAAACTTTGAATAGTGTTCTTTGGGTTGTCCCTCAATAATTTAAAAAACAATTGACATACTCTTTTTTGAGAAATATTGTTTTCTTTTCAATTAGCTGGTCACATACTTCCTATATTTTTAGTCAAAAAAATCATAGCACAGATTTTCTATGGCAAATTTTCTCTCAGGACCTCTATAAAATGCTCTGCCACTATATGCTAACTCAGAGAGACAAACCTTCCACTCCCTTTTGGAGACAGAAATGGTATGTGCTTGCAGCTCTTGAGTAGTCACAGTATAGTTACTCCAGCATATCATGCTGCTATCTCCTCATAGCATTTATGCCCAGTCTGTCATTATTTTATGTGTTTGTATATTATTTGCCTCCCACTAGAAGTTCCTTAAGGGCAGGGCTGCTATCTTAGTCATGTAACCCCAGAAATTCACGGGACCAGGACTGGCACATAGTAGGTGATCAAGACATTTTTCCTGAATAAATGACTCATTCATAAGACCCGCTTACCATCGGTGCAATTTAGATACACTGCTTCCTTTTCTAAAGGGAGCAGAAGTTCGCAAAACATAGCCACGCTGTCAGATTCAACACCTCAATGTAAAACATAACTTTCAAAGTTACACAAATGGAAGACAGCCATCAGTTAAAGTAGTTTCTTTCCAAAGGTCATAAGCACAAATAGGGTGAAGATCTCTGGCTTTCTCTGAGAGAGTCAGTAACAACTCAAAGGCATGAGACTTGCTGTGATTAGAGCTCAAGTAACCATTTCTTTACCCTGCATATAGGTGGGTGCCTGCTCACATCTGTTCTGAATAAAAGGCCTCTCTGTGCCTCAGTTTCTTCATCTGTAAAACTGGGATAATAATATAGCCTGTCCCATAAAGTTAATATGTCAATATGAAGATCTGAAATAACATAAAATATATGTTATACACAGAGAGAGAGAGAGAGAAAGAGAGAGATACACACACATATCACAGTGCCTAGAAAATAGTGTTCATAGTAGTAATTGTTATCAGGTGTAATGGGCAGCCTATTACTGGTTTTTCCTCCCAAGTCACCCACTTTCCCACAAATGTATAATTTACCTTAAATTATAAAAGAGAAAGTCAAGTTCTTGCTACCCTCTAAAGTTGACACATTTTTTCAAAGCTATATTCTAACACCCATAATTACTATTAATTTTACAAAACTCCTTTCAAAACTCTGTTCAAGTAGGTATAATTAAAACTTTAAAACACATACTCTCTAGAAAAGAGATTAAAATAAAAGTTAAACTGTTAACTTGACAAATGGGAAAGTTTTTATCGGGAAAACCTTTCCCAACATAATATAAACAAGTAGTTTGAGAAAAGAGGTTTGGAAAAGTGTGTCAATGTCCCTCGTTCTCTGATGCTGGAAGGGACATTAGTGGGACATTACAAAAAGTAATTTGTTAATATATTTTAAAATGCTTTCAAATGTGTATACAATGGAATACAGTGGTGTGTGCCTATGGTCTCAGCTACTCAGGAAGAGCCCAGGAGTTCAAAGCTGCAGTAAGCTATGATTACGTCACTCAACTCCAGGCTGGGTGACAGAGCAAGAACGTCTCTCTAAATTTAAAAAAAAAAAAAAAAAAAGGAAAACTGTTAAATATAAAGGTAAAATTTTAATTAAAAAATATGTATACATCTATATACTTGTAATTCCACTTCTTGTAATTTATTCTAAAATTGTAACTGCTACAAATTTAGATATAACAATTATGCTGACTGTTTAAAAGAATAAAAAGCTGAAAACAAGCTGAAAGTATAACAGTTTATATAATTGTTGGTAGAAATATACAATAAAATGCTTTAAGCTTTTAATAATAAATACAATGTTAAAGATGTGGAAAATAATTATAACATATAAAGTTAAAAAATAGGTGCAAGACATATAGGGTAAAATTTTTACTTAAAAGAGACTGTGTATATCTTATTCACAATACATTTGTATTCAATATGTTTAAGATACTGTTCTAAGCACCTTACAAATATTAACTAATTTAATATTGATTTTAACTCTATAAGAAAATATTATTATTATTATTACCACTTTACAAATGAGGAAAATGGAGGCACAAAAAGAAGCAGCACACCTACCTGATACCACACAGCTAGTAAATGGACACATCAGGATTTGAACTCAAGTATTCTGGCTCCACAGTCCGTGCTTTCATTCACTGATTATTTTTCCTAAGGTTGATTTTTGCCTATCCATATTTTAATATGCTACAGTGGATATGTATTATTTTCATTATAATCAAAGTGATTTTAAGTATATGGTAAGAGATCTATATTTTAAAAGAGTATTTTCTGGGTAACTGTTCCTAACAGCTACATGTTTTTTTCTCGCCATAGTATGTTTTATTTTCATGAAAACATTCTAAGTATAAATAATCAGTACAGACGTACAAAATTTTATTTAATCCAACTTTTACCTAATCTGCATTCTCCTGTCTCCTCTTAGTTTTAACAGAAAAAGGAGCTTCCTGCTAATTATACAGTTTTTATGGAGTTTTTTAAATAAAATAGAGTTTCCATCACAGAACTTTTACGCTTTTCTTATCTAAGACGTTTTCTAGGTTAACAGTTCAATTGTAATCATTCATTGCCTACCTATTATAAAGAAAGAAAGTAACAAACATGTAATAAATCTAATAAAAATCTGAGTAGGATTAACACTGAGGTGAGTTTATGGCCATGGCTAGTCTGATACTATTCCAGTACTTGGGGACATGGACAATTAGACCCGCCTACATCAATAATCCTATTGGTATCCATAAGGAAAGTATCAGTATCACACACAACCTAACAAGCCAAAAAACTAAAGGAAAGTTGTGCTCCAAATGATAACCATGTACTTTTGATTTAAAACACAGTTTGCAAAACTCCAAAGTTTTCAAATTTTATTTATGAGACATCTGTTTTGAAATGTGCCATGTAGGTTTTAAAATAACCTCTCCATGCAGCGTCCACAATGATCATAACTAATACTGTGATACAGTTCAGTTGAATTTCAAAACTGATTGTTCATATATTCAGGGAGATTTGCAATATAACCTATTTTCGGATTATGAAAAAGAGCAGCCTTTCAAGAAGTCTCAATATGAATCCAAGGTGTTCTTCAAATTCAAAGCATTTTAGTCCCCTCAATCATCTCTGAAAATTTAGAAATTACCAGATAAGTTATTCCTTTACAATCCTTGATTAAGATTTATAAGCACGTAGATTTTTAAATACAAATCTCCCAAAACAGGAAAATATCCTTCTCAATATATGGCATTGCTCTTATGGCTTTGATACCCAGGGGATCTCCAACTAAATTGGTTCACCAAAGGCAGTACCTCCAGGGAGTATATAACTAACATTAAAATATGTCACTAGTTATCAGGGATGCAATTTTCAACACGTTCTTTGATCTGCATCACTTCTTTTCACTTACAATTGCCTAACTTGGTGAAAAAACTTCCAAGAACATTTAAAACTAATCACACCCAAATTTAAAAGCCATATTTGCTCTATCTGAACTAACATTCATGTTGCAAAAGTTCCATTGCGTAAGATGTTAAAATAAAATTCTTCCTCTCACTTCTGACTAAGGCTTAGATAGGTACCAACCACTCCCAAATTCCACGTTTGTGGTATAATTTTTAAAAGTACATTTGGTCTTTGTACCAAGTTCTAGTCACAGAGTTTCACAAATTCTTGGAATTTCCTGAATGATAAGAGTGTCTTTTGTTATTCATACAAAACCCTTTGGACCATACCTGAATTTATGCCAGCAAGGTGGTTCATGGATATGGGGTGGGGAGACTGGCTGGATGGCTTCAGGATGGAGGCTGGTTGCCAGAAAAACCAATTATGTAATTAGGGGGTTAGAACTTTCACTCTCCCAATCTCTGGGGAGAAGAAGAGGGCTGGAAATTGAGATCAATCACATGGCCAATAGTTTAACCAATTATATCCATAAAATGAAACCTAGAAAAAAACTCTCAGCAATAAGGCTTGGAGAGCTTCCTGGTTGGTGAACATATTGATATGCTAGAAAGACAGACCAGTGGGAGAGGGCACAGAAGCTCTGTACACAGGACCCCTCTAGACCTTGCTGCCCTGAGTATCTCTTCATCTGGCTGGTCATTTGTATCCTTTACAATAAACTGTCATTGTAACTATAGTAACTATAGCACTTTCCTAAGTCCTGAATCAATTGTAACAAATTTTTGAACCTGACAGGGGAAATTCCATATTTACGGTCAAATTGAGCAGAAGAACAGGTAGCATGGGCACCCAGGATGTCCAGCTCGCATCTGAAGGAAAGGCAACTGTATGAGACTGAGCTTCTTAACCTGTGGCGTCTGCACAAACTCATGATAGTATCAGAAGTGAACTGAATTGTAGGACACACAGTTGGTGTCAGGGACCACCAAAAAGACCTTAAAGGAGGTGATCAAGAACTTCTTTTGCAACTCGGACCTGGACACCACCTCTAAGGTTGGAGAGACTGGGAGGAGAGGTGTGAAGTTGTAACAGCTCGTGGTATTCTTTGGGGACAGGGAGTGATTTTCTGCACCTCAAGCCCAAGGAAAGAGATATCAGAGACATTCATATGTGTCTCCTAGAATGAAAGTGAGCCTACACCTGAGAAATCTAAAGCGGAAAAGAATGCCTGGCAACCTGCTCTGACAACATTGCCAAGAGTGGTCCCTGCACTGGGGGAAGAATGCAATTACAGAATGTGTGGGGGCAAAGGGCATGGCACTATTTCCCCTGGGTCAGACGTGGGCCACACTTGAGAGGGCCAGCAGTTGTTGTCTTAAATTCTGCCCGAGGGTCCTTGAGGCAGGGTAGAGACACCAGCAGTGTGTGGGAAGTGAAGGCAGAAATATAAGTGACCCGCCAGAAGGGGTTTATTCACCCATATCACAGAACTCAGGGGAGAGATTCCCAGCAACACTACAGAAGGTCTCCAAAGGTCTCCAAAGAACCCACAAAAACACCCACAACTGCCTGGAGTGTCCCTGAGGGGTTGTCTGTGACTGCTACACTCATTTATGACTTTTCCTATTCCTTACCTTATTTCTTTGCTGGAGGAACCAATGCATTGGGAGGTTGGATTATTGCCCTGGACTGGATTGAGACTGCTTTGGGGGCACTAAAAGTAATCAGATAAAAAAATGTATTTATACCTAAAAGATGCCAGAAAAGTCATGAGATACCACCTCTTTTTGGTGAAAGAAGGTGGGAAGGGGTGAAAAAGCCCAACAGAACTGAAGCTAAAAGTAAAATATTTTGAAGAAACCTAGTTATTCAATGAGATAGATCTTCCTCAAATTTGCCAGCATTGCTAATATGCATTGTTTTATTATGTGCTGCACATATTTAATCTACATGATAACCCTATCAATTATAGGTACTATTATCATCTTTGTATTTGATAAGGAAACTAAAACTTAAAGAAATGAAATAACTTACCAATATTGCACATGACCAAGGAGTAGAGCTGGTATCTG
Source organism: Rhinopithecus bieti (assembly GCF_001698545.2). Taxonomy (NCBI): domain Eukaryota; kingdom Metazoa; phylum Chordata; class Mammalia; order Primates; family Cercopithecidae; genus Rhinopithecus; species Rhinopithecus bieti. The sequence continues at coordinate 551,393 of NW_016809238.1, forward strand.
AACCCAGATCTTATTGACAGCAGAGACAGTGCACTTATTTAATGCATCATGTTGACTTGCCCACTGAATATAGGTTTTTAAAATCATATTGACAAATTACATAATGATGGTTAAGCCCATATGATTCCTTTTGAAGTTGTTATTATATACTCAAGCTCGTTAGCTTGTACTTTGAATAATGAATCGGGTAACTTCCAATAATGAATAGCGTACACATGAGACATAGTCATTAAGACGAATTCCCACCTCTGTCTTAGCACTGCCCCTATTCACAAAGTCGTGTTACCATTTTATGCATCTCAGTTTCTTTATCAAGATGGTGTGATTTCCACTGTCACATAACTTGATCCTGGTAAATTTAAATAGATGCCTTTAAATGGTGGCCTGATTTACCATTTGACAGGAGAGGAAATATTTAGTGAAAAAATACATAATGTACAATTTTCCTTACAACATTAGTCTTGTCAGAACCTAGTTTTACAATAATTTTTAATTATATACCTTTGGGCTTCAAGTATATTTTATTATTCATTTATTCTTGAGAAATGAAAGGAAGTCTGACATTTTCTTGCATACATACATAGTATAGTTTTTGCTACTATTGTTCAGTAGAATAGATGTGGATTATCATCTATAATTATTACTGACATTATTATTATTAGTATCCTCCCTCTCACATCAAATTACCATGGCTACTATGAGTTGGAGGAGGGTTTACAACATGTCAGACATTCTACAGGATTTATCATATTTTGAGGCCACAGGGTCCTGTCAGGACTTCAAGGGCATCCATGTGTCTGTCTATATACATTCCCTTCACCATTCCTGAGCTTCCCACTCTGAATTTTATATGCAGTTGGCAACACACTTGGGAATGTTTCAAAATGAATGACTCCGTACTGTGTAACACATAAAGAGATTATTATTGTTGTCTTCAATTATCTCAAATCCCAAGGATCGTAATAAATGAAATCTTAGGAATAACGAAATAATAAATTTTCATTTAGAAGGAGTTGCAATCTGAATATCCTTAATACCTGCCATCAGTCTTTCTCCTAAACTTCCTAGGACATGGGCGATATTGCCCTTGAATGTCCTCAGGGCTGTCAGTAAGATTAAATCTTCAGTCTTTACTGATGTAAATTCTTAACTCAAGGGAATATAAGACATTCTTTGTGAAACAAAAGGTGACAGACAAAAATGGTTTAAGAAATCACTCTTTAGAAATGTATTAGCAATAGATCTCCTAAGGGTTCTTTTACCAGACTGAAAGTTCCTTAAGATCATGTACCTAGCAAGCACAATACCACAATATATGCTTGTTTCATCAATGTTAGATTTTATTTTTAAAGGCAAGGCCTAAGAGAAAGAGACTGAGGCAGACTTGAGAGAGATGATGAGGAAAGAGATTCATCTCCATATCAGCTTCTCAGTACCTAGAAGTTGCTCATCACCCTTAAAGTTCTGACCTGCTTAAGAATCTCTGCTATTCTAACTGAGCACAATGTCTCAAATCTGTAATCCCAGCACTTTGGGAGGTTGAGGCAGGCGGATCACTTGAGGTCAGGCATTCGAGACCAGCCTGGCCAGCATGGTGAAACCCCATCTCTTCTAAAAATGCAAAAATTAGCCAGGCATGGTGGTGCACGCTTGTAATCCCAGCTACTTGGGAGGCTGGGGCAGGAGGATTACTTTAAAAAGCCCAGGAGGCAGAGGTTGCAGTGAGTCAAGATTGTACCACTGCACTCCAGCCTGGGCGACAGAATGAGACTCCGTCTCCAAAACAAAGAAGCTCTGCTATTCTGAACATCCAATCCAGCAAACAAAGACTGTAGTCTGGATTCCCCACTACCCAACAGCTTTGATCACGTGTTGAGCTCCTACCTTTCCAGAGGCCCCACCTCGTTTCCCTTCATTCTGCTATAGAATTGGAATTATTGTTTTGCCTTATCTGTCCCTCGATCCCCGAAGCTAATCAGAATCAAACACTAACTGCAGCTAGCTTTTCTGTAAAATTTGTCAAATAAAATAAAACTTTATTACTCACTAAGCATCAATCATTATTTGCTCTGGGAAAGCTGTTATTTGCAAAGTGGTGGAATCTAAAGTTAATTCCTCGGGCCATTCTCTCCAATTGAAAAACCATTATTAACCCAGCCCTTTATTTTAAGGGCACAAATCATTATGTTGGATGTCACTTTTTTAAATGATTGGACCCATTTGTCTTGTGGATAAAAATAGTTTATAGATGATTATAATTTTAGATAAAAGATTTTGTAATTAATGAAAAATCATTATCTTACACATAAACATACATAAACTTGTCTTTTAGTGCTCTCACATAATGTCCCACATGCAAGGAAATAAATGCATAGATAGGGACTAACCCAGTCATTTCTTTTTTTTCTTTTTTTTTTTTAAGTGTTTTTTATTTTACTTGAAGTTCCAGGATACACGTGTAGAATGTGCAGGTTTGTTACATAGATATACCTGTGCCATGGTGGACTGCAGTACCTATTGACCTATCCTCTAAGTTCCTTCCCCTCACCCCCCACCCCCCAACAGGCCCTGGGTGCGTGATGTTGCCCTCCCTGTGTCCATGTGTTCTCATTGTTCAACTTCCACTTATGCGTGAGAACATATATTGTTTGGTTTTCTGTTCCTGTGTTAGTTTCCTGAGGATGATGGTTTCCAGTTTCATCCATGTCCCTGCCAAGGACATGATCTCATACCTTTTTACGGCTGCATAGTATTCCATGGTGTATATGTGCCATATTTTCCTTAGCCAGTCTATCATTGATGGGCATTTGGGTTGGTTCTATGACTTTGCCAATGTAAATAGTGCTGCAATAAACATATGTGTGCATGTGTCTTTACAGTAGGATGATTTATATTCCTTTGGTATATGTATATACCCAGTATGGAATTGCTGTAACCCAGGCATTTCTTGACCACCTTTTAAACTAGGATAGAATTATCCAACATTTCAGACCTATTTCCTAATACCTGCTATATAAATATAAAAAAAAGTAGTGAGAATTATAGTGATATAATGACAAAAATGATTACAGCATTAAATGCCACTCCCTTGAAGTACTGATTTGTTATAATACCATATTTCCAAAAGCTTTCATTTATCTTAAAGAATTACTCTATCCAGTATGTGTTTGTATTTCTCATGTTCTGAATGCTCACATATACTCACAGTCAATGACACCTACTGTGACAAATACATGCACGCTGTCTTGGCCAACAGTATTATTCTATCATGCTAAAAATACTCTCAGGCAATGGAAATACTAACTTACAAGGAGTTGAACATATTCTGAAACATGAACTATTTATTTAGCTGTAACCTCAGTTCTGCCCTTTATTTTGTGTACTAAAACCATTTTGATCCATAATAACCAAAAAAAAAAAAAAAATGCATATGATAGTACACAGAAAAATTTATCAGATTCAGCTAAAGCCGTTATTGAAGTGTATAGGAAAGTGTTTAACCTTTAATATAATGGAATGGAAGAAAAGTTGAAAATTAATGAGCTAAATCCATCTCAAAAATTTACAACAATAACAGCAAAACAAATGCAAATAAAGTGAAAAAAGAGAAGGGGCAAAGATAAGAACAGAAATGAAAGAAATAGAAAACAAAACTTAGAAAGGATCAATGAAGCCAAAAATTGGATCTTGAGAATGACTGTAAAATTGATAATTCCTTGGCCAGATGAATGAAGAACAAAAGGGAAAAAGAAAAATAATAATGTTAGAAATGAAAAAGGGGGCATCACTACAAAATCTGTAATATTAAAATAACAGTGTATCATAATATGTGAGAAGGAATTTGAAAATGTAAAGAAAATGGATAAATTTCTAAAATACAAAATTGACACAAGAAACAAAAAAATCAATAATTTCAATAGTTTTAATAATTTTATAAAGTAAATCTGTGATTTAAACACTTTTCCCAAAAAATTTCAGGCCCAGGTAGCTTCATTGGAAAATACTACCAAACATTTAAAGGGAAAAACAAAGCCAACTCTTCCAGTGAATAGATAAAGACAGAACTCTTCTCAACTTATTTTAGGTCAGTATAACCTTGGTATTACATTCTAACAGTAAATTGGTGCAAAAGGAAAATTTCAACTCAGTTTCACTTGTGAACATAAATGCAAAAATCCTAAACAAAATATCAACCAACTATATCCAGTAATATATAAAACTAATGACACATCTTGACCAATTGGGGATTTTTCTCTGAGGGCCTACCATTTTGGGTTTTATGGTCTACAGTCATATAAAGGATTAGATGCAAAGTCTATGGACTAGTCAATTTAGCTGGTAAAATTATTGACTCCTTACAAAGCAAGAATTTTTAAAAAAGCAATACCTTCTATGAAATAGTGAACCAGAAAATAAAATACACCCTACAGAACAAACTAAGAGAAAAACACATCTCTTTGTCTTGAATATGGATGGAGGTAGGTGATTTGGGGGCTAAATTCAGAGGATCTGTGTCATCAAAAAAATCCAGGCCAAAATATTAATATCTAGTAATCCAAGGTTGCCACAGCCTACAGTTTTAGATAAAGCAAACTCAAATTCTCTCTGCAGTAAAGCACTTTAAATGTGAAGTTCAAAGTATTCCTACAGATAAAATCCCATGGATTATGGGCTCAAATGTAAATACGATCAAACATATGAGGAAATAAGCAACCAGAACGCAGAGAGCAGAAAATAACAGAATCAAAGATACTGCTGACACTGCATTTAACAGATATCTAATGTAACTGTATTAGTTGGGGTAATCTAGAGGGACAGAACTAATAGAAATAAATACATACACACACACACATATATACACTAAAATATTAATCTATTTTGGCAACACCCACACAGACACACCCAGGATTAATACTTTGTATCCCTCAATCCAATCAAGTTGATATTCAGTATTAACCATCACAAGTCCATCCCTTGTCAACTTGGATCCATACACATCTCTTGAGATCATACATAATTTTCAAATAAAAACAATAACGAGGTCATAATTACGCCTAACGTAATACAACTATCCTTCATACAACCGGAAACACACTAATCCCCAACTCCAAAATACTATTACATAAAGGTAATGATACTTAAATGCTGATATGAAGTCAACAAATCTTATGTCACATGATAAAGGAAAAGGAAATAAAATGAAGATATTTTCTTAGTACAAAGTCTATACATGCACAAATATGTTTTTAACAAAAAAGGAGGAAATAAAAACTCATGACAGTTACAGTCCTCATTTCTGTAGCTGGTCACATGATCGTAGCTGGTATTGATGACTACCTTCTTCTACTACCCATTCTGTATTCCCTTTGCCTTCAGCAAGCACCTCGGCAGGTCGTGGCTTTTTTTCCTGGTGTACTGACCCAAACCTCCATTCCTGAAGGGTGTGGGTCATTTGTAGTCCTGCCTGATTTGGGCTGTTGTAGTTTCCCATTGACCTTAATCACAGGGCATGGTAATACTAAAAGACGCCCAAATGGATCGCCTGCATTCCATGCATACTCTTCCTTACCTCTGTTATAGAGTAGTAGACTGATTTCATCTTGATAGTCCGGGTAAATCACCCCAGCCAACACTGAAACTCCCTTGCTAACCTGTTAACTTAAAGGCAGGAGGAGCCCAAAGTGTCCAGGTGGCAATCTTAACTTCCAGTTTAATGGAATCATTGTTGTGTCTCTTGGTGGCAGTGTCCCTCCCTCTGGAACTAAGACCTCTAGCCCAGCAGAACGTAATGTCACTTGAACAGGGAGCAAAAATTTTGCGAGTGGATCACTAGGGGTGACGGTGAGTGATGCCACTTCCACTTCCACCCCTTGATTCCTGGACCTGGAATCAGGGATATGAGAGAAACAGTACCATATATTGAACGCTGATTCAGATCATACTTGGTCTTCTGGAGAACTTTGCCCCACCCCTGCAAAGTATTGTCACCTAGTCGATGTTGTAATTTTGACTTCAAAGGCCATTCCACCATTCTATCAATCAAAGGCCATTCCACTGTTCTATCAATCCAGCTGCTTTAGCATAATGGGGAACATGGTAAGACTAGTGAATTCCATGAGCATGAGTTCACTGCCGCACTTTTTGAGTCTCGCACCATCACCTGGGCTGGACTGTAGCGGCACGATCTCAGCTCACTGCAATCTCCACTTCTCAAGTTCAAGCGATTCTCCTTCCTCAGCCTCCCTGGTGGCTGGGATTACAGGCGCCCGCCACCAGGCTTGGCTAATTTTTCAATTTTTAGTAGATAGGTTTTCACCATGTTGCCAGGCTGGTCTTGAACTCCTGACCTCATAATCCACCCACCAGAGCCTCCCAAAGTGCTGAGATTACAGGCGTGAATCACCACGCCCGGCCACTGCTGCACTTCTTTAGCCATAAAGTGAGTACCCTGGTCAGAGGCAATGCTGTGTGAAATACCATGATGGTGGATAAGGCATTCTATGAGTCCACGGATGGTAGTCTTGGAGCATTGCATAGCAGATAGGCAAACCCATATCCACAGTAAGTGTCTATTCCAGTGAGGACAAACCTTTCCATGATGGAAGAGGTCCAATATAATCAATTTACTACCAGGTAGCTAGCTGGCTGATCACCCCAAGGAATGGTGCCATATCAAGGGCTCAGTGTTGGTCTCTACTGCTGGTAAATTGGGCACTCAGCAGTGGCTGTAGCCAGGTCAGCCTTGGTGAGTGGAAGTCATTGTTGCTGAGCCCATGTGTAACCTCCATCCCTGCCACCATGGCCACTTTGTTCATGGACCCATTGGGCAATGACGGGTGACTGGGGAAAGAGGTTGAGTGGTGTCCACAGAACAGGTCATCCTAGCAACTTCATTATTAAAATCCTCCTCTGCTGAGGTCACCTGTTGGTGAGTAGTCACACAGGACGCAAATATCTTCACAGTTTTTGACCACTCAGAGAGGTCTCTCCACATATCTCTTCCCCAAATTTCTTTGTCACCAATTTTCCAATAGTGCTTCTTCCCAGTCCCTGACCATGCTTCTTCCAAGTTCTAAACCATTGGCTACAACCCATGAATCAGAATATAATTGCACATCTGGACATTTATCCTTTCACGCAAAGTGCACAACCAGGTGCACTGCTCAAAGTTCTGCCCACTGGGAAGATTTCCCTTCACTGTTTGTCCTTCAGGGATGTCCTAGAAAGGGACTGCAGTGCTGTAGCTGTCCACTTTTGGGTGGTGCCTGCATATCCTGCAAAGACATCTGTGAGCCAGTCCCTAGTCTTCTCTTCCCATCAACTGATCATAGAGAACTCCCCATGAGGCCATCAGTGCAGGCTGGGGTTGGGAAGAGAAGGGCGGGTGGCAGGAGTGGAGATCATGGGCATTTGAGCCACTTCCTCATGTAACTTACTTGTGGCTTCAGGACCTACTCCAGCCCTATCACGTATATACCACTTCCATCTGATGATGGAATGCTGCTGCTCATGCCCCACATTATGGCTAGATGGGTCAGAAAGCACCCAGTTCATTCAGGTTGCATGGTGACTTGATGATACACGGTCAAATATTCAGTTTCCACCAAAGCCCAGTAACAGGCCAAGAGCTGCCTCTCAAAAGGAGAGTAGTTATCTGCAGAAGGTGGCAGGGCCTTGCTCCAAAATCCTAGAGGACTCCACTGTGATTCACCTGTGGGGGCCTGCCAAAGGCTCCAAACAGCATCCCTATCTGCCACTGACACCTCAAGAACAGCAATTACAGGGCTCTTCAAAGACACAGGTGCTGCTCTCACAAATCTATTTCTCAAGGCATTAGTCAACAGTGTAACTTCTGGACCTTCCCAGCTGGGATGAGTATATTTAAAGTAATTAATCCACTCCAAAATCCCAATCTCCCTAGGCCCTTGGATCCCTTCCTCTACATTAAACCAAGGGAGGTCAGGCATTTCCAGCTCACTCACAGTAGGGCCATCTTTTCAGCTAACAAAGCAAATAAACTATTAGAACCTTTTTTAACTCCCTGAGCTGCAACACTAAATGCAGAGTCCCTACTTAGTGGGCCCAAATCAATAAATTCAGCCTGATCCAACTCAATGTTCCTTCCACCATTATCCCATCCCCTTAATATCCATTCCCACTGTTCTCCAGATTTGTTTACATAAACTAGAGAACTCAAACAGTTCTTCTCACATGTAGTGCACCTCCTCGTGGGTCACACTCAACCTCACTTCCAGGGGCCCACTAGGACTTCAGTTATAGGTCCAGAAGCAAACAGGGTTGTTGGGGGTGGCTTCAGAGGAGAATCAACATTATTTTGCCTGGAAACAGACTTGAGGAGGCCATCACTGTTGTTTCAGGCAGTGCAGGGTTAATCTCCTCAAAAGTGGAAAGGCTGATGGCAGCATGGGTCAGGGAGTGAATGTTGCCACTACGGAGGATAGGGCAGCTGTTCCTTCCGGCAAAAAAAAGTTTCATCAGAGTTTACAAACTCAGTGCCCCCAGCTTCATTAGGGACCTCTCACAAGTCCCCATTCCAAGTTTCAGGGTCCCATTCTTTTCCAATCAATGCCCTCGCTTTAACAGTAGACACCAGGTGAGGCTGTGCATCCATCTTTCGTTGCAGGTCAGCCACTCACATGATAAGAGCTTGTATCTGTTTATCCACAATTTCAGCTCTTTCTCTACAGAAGATAAAACTCACTTGGGACAATCTTAGCAGATTTGAGGATTAGTATCTGCTTCTGAAGCCAGGAAACAAAATCGCTGAGTTCATCATTTTCTTTCATCACTTTGTCCACTAAACTTAGGAGCAATCACCAGCTTCTTTATGTTCCTTGGTTCTCCACATACGGTCCAGGACTCACTAAACTCCTTGCCTCTCACAAGCGGTGAATTAGGAGTGTCAAATGTATTTATTTTGCATAACTCTCTAAACAATTCACATTAAGGACTAATCAGTGTTCTCCCTACTATTAGAAGTAGAGTCCTTAACATTTTGCGGTCTAATCATATTCAGAAGCCAACTACAGAAACCCAAAAACCAACGAAACAATTCCATCCTTAATATTCTTTTCCTCTACAACTACTCCTGGTACCAAAATCAATATTACTCAGGATTCCCTAGAGGGACAGAACTAACTGTGTGTGTGTGTGTGTGTGTGTGTGTGTGTGTGTGTGTGTGTGTGTATAGGAGTTTATTAAGTATTAACTTACACAATCACAACGTCCCACAATAGGCTGTCTACAAGTTGAGGAGCAAGGAGAGCCAGTCCGAGTCCCCAAACTGAAGAACCTGGAGTCCGATGTTGGAAGGCAGGAAGCATCCAGTATGGGAGAAAGATGTAGGCTGGGAGGCTAGGCCAGTCTCTCCTTTTCACATTTTTCTGCCTGCTTTATATTACTGGAAGCTGATTAGACTGTGCCCACCAGATTAAGGGTGGGTCTGCCTTCCCCAGCCCACTGACTCAAATGTGAATCTCTTTTGGCAACACCCACACAGACACACCCAGGATTAATACTTTGTATCCTTCAATCCAATCAAGTTGACACTCAGTGTTAATCATCACAATAACTATGCTTAATAATATTTGAAAAAAATTAAGATTATGAGAGATTTTTAAATAAGTAAAAAAATCTCAGCAGATTAAAAAAATAAAACAACCAAAAACATAATACAACTTCAGACATTGAAAACTGTAATTATCAAACATGAAGAAAATGAATAGGATAAAAGGCAGATCATACATAGCTGAAAAGGGAATTTATGAAATGAAATATGAATATTAAAACACTGATCTTGTATCCTGAAACTTTGCTGAAGTTGTACATCAGATCTATGAGCCTTTGGGCAGAGATAACGGGGTGTTCTAGTATAGAATCATATCATCTGTGAAGAGAGAAGTTTGACTCAATCCCTTTCTATGTGGATGACTTTTTTATTTCTCTCTCTTGCCTGATTCTCTGGCTAGGACGACCAGAACTGCTGAATTGGAGTAATGAGAGTAAGCATCCTTGTCTTGTTCCTGTTCTCAAGAAAAATGCTTCCAGCTTTTGCCCTTTCAGTATGATATTGACTGTGGGTTTGTCATAGATGGCACTCAGTGTTTTATGTTCCTTGAATGCCTTATTTGTCGAAGGTTTTCAACATGAAGCGATGTTGAATCTTATTGAAAGCCTTTTCTCTGACTACTGAGATGTGTTTTTTTTGTTTGTTTGTTTTTAGTTCTGTTTATGGGACAGATCACACTTACTGATTTGTATGACGAACCAACCTTACATCCCAGGAATAAACCCCACTTGATCATGGTGGATTGGCTTTTTCCTGTGCTCCTAGACTCGATTTGCTAGTATTTTTTGAGGAATTTTGTATCTATGTTCATCAGGGATATTGGTCTGAAGTTTTCTTTTTTCATTGTGTCTGTCAGGTTTTGGTATCAGAATGATGCTGGCACAGGAGGCTGAGGATCGGGAGACTATTGGGTACTATGCTGACAACCTGCACAATGAAATAATGTGTACACCAAACCCCAGATGCAATTTATCCATGTAACAAACCTGCACATGTATCTCCTAAGCCTAAAATAAAAGTTGGAAGGAAAGGAAAAACATATATGAAAACATTACTGCGAGGTAGTGCAAGCAGCTTGTGGTCAGAGAACATTGCGTGCATGATACAGATTCTTTGAAATTTGATGAAAATTGCTTTATAGCTGACCTGCTAAATGGTTAATTTTTGTAAATAATTGATATAGCTCAAGAATACTATGTATTTTTGCATTGACTGGAGTGTTCTGTACTTTTGCAGTAGATCAAGTAGCTAGTCATGTTGTTCACATGTATTTCTTTTTTCCATGTGCTTATTTTTTCATTTGTCCATTTACTTCTGTCAATCATTACTTTTTGCATTTTGACACTATGTTATTAAGCATGTCACAAACTATTCCTGGTATGTTGAACATCTTTGTAATATAGTATATGACCATCTCAATAAATAGAGAATAATCATGCTATGAAATCCAACACCCACTCATGAATAATAAAAACAAATTTTTATCTAACTATAAATAAAAGAGCACTTATTTTGCCCAACAAGGAAGATATCAAAAAGAAACATAAAATGTTAAAGCACTCATTTCAAATCAGAAGCAATACAAACATGCTTTTCATTACCACTAACATTCAACATTATACTGGAAGTTCATGTCAATGCAATAATACAGCAATAAGATATAAAATATATAAGGATTGGTAATGAAGAAACAAAACTGTCATTTTTAAGATGATAGAATAGTCCAAAAAGAAACCTGGAAAGATGTACATATAAATTATTCAAATTATGAAGAGATTTTAGCTCCTTTGCCAGATGTAAGAACAAATATAAAAGTTAGCTACATTCCTATTGTTAGAAAACTTAATCTAATAAAATAGGGAAATATATTTATAACAGTCACACAAAAAACATAAAGAAACTAAACAATGGAATTCTGGGAGCCAGTTTGTACAGCTTGCAAGAAGTCACTATTAAATTTTTAAGAATTTTGTGAGCCAGTTGTTAAATAAGATCATAATTAAAAATTACATTATATAAACTTGTAATTATTAATAATTATTACATTTTGCAATTATTTACATTGTTGAGGTTACTGGCATCTATTGTTTCCGTTTTGTGGCGATACTATATAATGGCACACTACTCCATATCTCTTCTCAACTCCCCCATTCAGTGACATCATGTCAGTAACTTGATATTGGCCATGGTAGGAGAATTTACAACATGGAAATCAGCAAATCTACAAGCTGTTCCCCTTCTCCCACTCCCCAGATAAGCTATTGTGAAACATTTACTGGCACATCACCGAACCAAAGAACAAATCTATCACAAGATGTTAAAGACCTTTATGGAAAAAAATTATTTAAAATTAATTTATTGAGCACCTACTATATACCAGGGACTATTTCAGGAAATAATCAGGCAGATAAAACTCTTTGTTGTCATTTATATCAAGGAGAAGCAACATGTAATATGAGGTTAAGAAGTATGGTAGTAAAATAAAAATATTCTAGAAGAGGGTGGGGTTTCTTTTTACATAGTCTGGATGGTAAAGACTTCATTGAGAAGGAAAAGCTAAATAAAACATAAATAAAAGAGAAATAAAGCTAGATAAATTGAAAAGTATAACACATTCACAGATTAAAACCCCAAAATATTTCAAATTTGGGGAATTTTAATCTGTGAATGTGTTATACTTTTGCATTTCATAAAATTTGTGACTTTATCACAAATTTATCTATACATGGATTGCCAGTCAAAATCTCAAAAGTTTTTGGTAGAATTTGATCACCTAATTCTAAAATTTACATGAAAGAACACAAGCCCAAGAATAGTCAAAGTTTCTGAAGAGCAAAGTTGGGAACTCCTGCCCTATTAATTATTAATATAATAATTAATAAATATACAATATATAATAATATAGATGTTATATATTATTATATATTTATATAA
>NW_016809238.1:563978-584657 GCF_001698545.2 Rhinopithecus bieti
TTAATAGGTTATATTGTTAATATAATAAATAATATATACAATAATATACAATAATACTATGTATACAATAATACATTAATTCATTGTAAGGTTATAGTAATTAATAAAATACGGCACTAGCACGGGTACAGAATCCAGAAACAAATCTCACGGATTTAGAAAACTGATATGCCAGAGATAGCATAAGAGTTCAGTGAAAGAACAGGGAAAGGCTATTATAACCAGTGTCTAGGGAAAGCTTTAAAACAGCTGGACAAAAACTTAGGAAAATATCTCCATAATCTTAGTTTACAGAAGAATTTCTTAAATAAGAAACATACAATCCATAGAGGGAAGAAACTTAGGAATTCAACTATATTAAAATTACAAACTTTTGTTTATCAAAAGAAACATCAAAGAAATGAAAAATAAGCCACAGTAAAATGATATGATGTCTGGCATTTGCTTGGGGGGGAGGTGGTGACTCGTGAGTACCTGCTTGATGAAATAAGAGTAACCATGAATTAAGGAAATGGATACTGCTGTAGCTGAGCAGTGGGTACCACTATTCCATCTACTTTCATATGTGTTTGAAATCGCCACCATTCACAGAAAACATTCAAAACACATATTGAAAAAAGATTAATATTCAAAGCATTTAAACAACTCCTAAAATGTTAATAAGAAAAACAGGATTCAGTATAAAAGAAAAAGGCCACCAGATATAAATATGTTTTCTACACAAGAAGAATATTGTCAAAGGATCCTTCAAGTGTTGATTCACCAGCTGGAAACCTCTGTGGCCAGGGGCACCTTTGCCCAAGTTTTTACTCGGGCCTGCTGGGCTCATCCCACCCACTCAGACTGGCAGACTGTACTCAGCTCACACTACTGGTCTGACTCTCATGCCAGTCAAGGGCAGGCCAGGCACGGAGTGGTGAGGGGTGTGTGAGCAATCGAGTGTGGGGTCCGGTCACTGCGCACAGCCATGCACACTGGCTGTGGTGGGGTGCTTAGCTCCGGGTTCTGAGATGGGTGCCGGCTCCCTATAAGGCTGTGACTGGAGCAGGTGTACCACAAGCAGCTTCCACGGCTTGCACTGGGGAACACAATGGCACCCAGAAGCTTGAAGATGCCAGGAACTGCAGAGCCCCAGAGAGCGTGTCACAGCCCTGGCTTGGTCTAGGCTCCCCAAGGGACCACAGCCTTTCTCTCCTTCTCTCTTCTCTCCTTCTTGTCACCTGCAACAGGGCAAGCAAGGGGCATGTTTCAGCTCTATTTGTGTTATAGCTCTTTTAGCCCCAACATTTGGCAGGTCCTGAGTTCTTGTCCTGTGTCCAGGAAAAATGAGGTATGCAGACAAGTGGAAGGTGAGCAAGATGAAGAGGGGCTTTAGTGAGTGACAAAACAGCTAAGAGGAGACCCTCAGTGGGTAGCTCCTATCTGCAGGCAGGGGATCCCAGCAAGTATTCAGCTTTCAGTGGAGAAGAGACCCCCAGTGGGTAGCTCCTCTCTGCAGCTGGTACTCCCAATATCTGCCCAGCTCTCAGCAGAGGAGGCACTGGAGTGCTCCTCTCTCAGCAGAGAGGAGACCCTGTAGTGGGTGGCTCCTCTCTGCAGCTGGTAGTCCTAACGTCTGCCCAAATCTCAGCAGAGAAGAGACCCTGGAGTGGGTCGTTCCTCTCCACAGGCAGATCATCCAGTCATCTCCTTGAGTCTGGCTGAGTTCAAAGTTTTCATGGGCTTCAGAGAGGAGGAAGTGTGTACTAATTGGTTCATGGGTGGCCGTGGGTGGGCAGAGTAAAAGCATCATATGTTCCCATTCTTGTCCATCAGCCAGGCCCCCAGGCTTCAGGCCCTCCCTGGCTTGAAGATGGGGCTTGACAGGGGACCCACCCCTTTCTGCCCAGGAGCCTATCTGCCTCCTGTCATTGCCCAGGCTCTTTGTGCCGAGGAGTGCCTGCAGGCCCCGGTAGCCACCCTTAGCCTCCCTCCCATGCTTGTCAGTGCCCAACGTCTGGAGGGGCCGAGGTGGCAGGGATCTGGCATGTCAGCATTGCCCCAAGTGGCTGGATTGTGAAAGCACCCATGCTCAGCCTCAACTTTGCTCCAAGATGGGAGTGAGCATCAAGAGCAGGGAGAGGTCAGGCAGCAGGAGCAGGCCCTTCCAAGCTGCAGGGAAGGGGGGTTTCCCAGGCCATCAAGAGCACAGAGATGCCAGGCCTGCAGCTGTGGCTGGATGGCTACAGCTGTTCCCCAGGACAGTGGGGCTCTTGCCCGCTTCCAGCCCCCAAGAGCACAGGGATACCTGAGTCTGCAGCCACAGCTTGGGTGGCTGCAGCTTCACCTAGGAAGTGCAAGGCTCCTAACCTGCCAACTTGGAAGGGGGCAGGGCTTCTACCTGTTCCCAGCTCCCACCAGCTCCATGGAGCTGCAGCCCTGGCCACACCTCCCTCACTGTAGCCAGTGTGTTTGCAGTGGTCACTCCAGGTGGGCCGCTGCTGCCATCAATATGAAAGATCAATAAATATGAAAAGATATTTCAACCTCATTTGTAATCAGGGAAATTAAAATTAAAACCATGAAGAGGTAACATATTACATAGATGGGTAAAAATTGTAGTCTGTTGTATAAGTAAATAAGAACTGACCTGCAGCTGATAAGAGTACAAATTAGTACAACCAACCTGGATAATCATTTGGCATTATCTAACAAAGTTGAAGATACACATAACATATAACCTTACAATTTGACTCCTAGGTATATTTGTTATCTGTAAATTTGTACCCAAAGAGACATGTTACAAGAATGTTCTTAGCAACAATATCTGAAATGGCAAGAAAACTACAAACAACCAGAATTTCCACTAAGAACAAAAAAAGATTTTTGTGTTATTTTCCTTCAACAGAATATGGTAATAAAAGTAAATACCTCAGTCATAAATGGCAACATTGCTATATCTCAGAAAGATGAAGTTGAGTGAAAAAAGCAAGTCTTGGCAGTGTATATTATATGAGTATGATATCAAGTTCCACAAATGGAAAATAACATATTAACTGAATGCATTTATACCTCATAAAATATGAAGAAAGGCAAATAATTACAAACACATAATTAATTATAGGAATTTCCACTGGAAGGAGGCAGTAGAGTGGGGGAAGACCAGAGAGATGTCCATAGAAGGCTTCAGGATATTAGTTGCTTAAGCTGAGTGGTAGGTAGAAGATTATTCCATTCACTATTATTCTTTAAACTTACAAATATTTTATATACTTTTTTCTATATTTACTTATTTCAAAATGCATATGTCATTGCTAAAAAGGACAATGTATATAGCAACTTCAGTGGAAAAGATTATTTTAATGCAATGTGAGATGACAACCACTGAGATCTGTAATGATCTCTGTGATCTAGAAACTTTCTACTTTTCTACTTTATATTATTAGTGCCCCAAAACTGTACAGAAAAGCACAGAGCTAAACATCAGAGAACAAAGAGCTAGAAAACACTTAGTGGGGAATGAGATATGTCCTTCTATCATGTCATAAAACACCTGCCATATCTTTCATTTGATAAAAGATATTAAGAAAACTCAAGGACCCTCAATAGTCCTGCTGTTGCCTTCCTCTCTCTTCAGGTGTGATTCCCATCATTTTCATCTTGAATCAAATGACAGACAGAGAAAATTCATGGTCCCATCCTCTCCCTGGTGTAACCTCGCATCAATTTGTTATCAAGCATAACCTATTTAGCTAATTGTAAGACCTCAACACTAGCGCTGTCAGCAGGTAAAAGTCATCTAAAATCCAAGCCAGATTCAATACATTAATAAAGATTATAAACTTTAAGAAAAGAGTACACTCAATTTAACACACTAGATTAAGGTAAAGAGCAATGAATAGAAAGAATCAACGTTCAATGTTAACCTAAGCTAATGCAGTCATCTCCTGGCTGGTCTCCTGCTTCAAGTTTATTCAGTCAGTCAATTCTACATATACATCCAGTTAAATAACATATTGGGTTAATTACTTGACTACTATTGTTTCTCTCACTAGAAAATACATTTTTTGAGCAAAGGAAATATATTTTATTCATCTTCAAGTGTCCAGCATTAGGCATATAGTAACACTCAATAAATACTAAATAAATGAATGAATAAAGATATAATCACAGAATACATAAGCAGCCATCTATTCAATTCCTTTGTTTCACAGGTGAGAAAAATGAGACCATCCAGATTTCTCAAAATGCCCACACGGTTGTTTCATTTGCATCCTTACTGAACTCAATAGAAACAGAGCCAGTAGGAGATACACACACGGGGATTTATTATAGTGGAATTGGCTCATGCAATTATGAAGGCTGAGAAGTCCCACCATCTGCCATCTGCAAGCGGGAGACTCAGAAAGCCAGCACTGTAATTCAGTCCAGGTCTGAAAGCCTGACAACCATCAGAGCTGATAGTGGAAATTCCAGTCTGAGGAACAGAGAAGACGAGATGAGATGTTCCAGCTTAAGGCAAGAAGCAACAGGGGCAAATTCCTCCTTTCTCTCCATTTTGTTCTATTCAGGACCCCAAAAGATTGGTGACTGCTCACATTGGAGAGGGCAATCTACTTTACTGAGTCCACTGATTCAAGTGCTAATCTCATCTAAAAACATCCTCACAGACACACCCAGAACTGATATTAAATCTGGGCATCGTGTGGCCATTAAGCTGACGCATAAAACTGTCACAGTGTTAAAAGGCACATCATAATAGCATTACCTTCCTACAGAATACAGGTTTTTCAAAATGTAAAAGAATCATTCATTTTGAATTTTCATTTTCTCAAATTTTAATTTTCATTTGAGTTTGATTTATTGAGTGGACAGCTTGTGAGTCCACTCTGAATTCAAGACTGCAGTCTAAAAATAGCTACCAAAAATTGTAAATTCTGCATTTGCAGAATTCTAACATGACTTTAGGAGTAATCACCACGGACTTAATTGCACTAAACATCACACATATATTTTAATATATTTGGACTAATTTAACAACTATTATTTATACTGTTCATATCAATTATTTTGCAAAGATAAATGTTACTGATTTCCCGGTGAGGCCATAAGAACCTGAGGATAGAGCCCCTCACTGCCCCATTTACATTTCTCTTTTTTCAGAAACTCTGTTCCATAGAAGCAATCTCAATTAAGACTCTTTTAAAGCTGAGCACAGCCATGGGTTGGTACCATCAGATATCTATGAATTGAGTAAATTCCTCTCCTTATGAGGTCCCAAGATAACTTTGGGCTACTGGACTTGATAGAAAGTGGCATTCCTTACTTACCACAAGTCAGAAACCCTGTACAGGAACTGTGGAGACAAAGTATGAGACATTTCCCCAAAGGGCTTTTATTGGCTCTACAAGTCAAATTTGATTCCTTAAAGGAAAGCCAAGGCCTTGGTAAAATAACCAGTTTTTCCTATTGTGTCCTGTTATAAAAGGAAACAGATTCTTATTGCACTTATGCAAATAACTACATTGCCATAAATTAAGGATACTCATAAATAGTTTCTAAATTATGGACAAATCAGGTAGAGAGAAACAAATATGCTCCAAATTTTGTTCATGAGTATACTTTACTCAATTGCTACAAGCTGTAAATAGCTCAAAAGAAACATTTTCTCAACTCTGAAAAACAGAGCAAAGTATCAGCAGCATTTTAAGCAAAAAGGTAAAAGATTACTTCAGATTTCTTTAGTTGAGTTTATGTATTTAACTCCTGTTTGATATTCATGAACATTTCAGCTCTCAATGAGAGTCCTGAAAGTTGTTTCCTTTATTCTAATGTCACAATTTCAGAAACAATTATCAGAAACCTGCATTTAAGTGCACCTGTCGAAGTTCTATACCTGACTATACACCATCTTGTAAAGAGGACCAAAATAAGACAACTGTCTGTGGATGGCAAAAGTTCTAGGAAAGCCACAGTTAAAAACACGATTGACAAATTTTGGTTACCTCTGTGGCACACAATGATTTTATGTAACAATTATAATTATTAATATACACTAAGTTACATCAGAATTACAGGAGTTTCCTATAGTTTTCAACATATATCAATAGCACATTTATACAAATACAGCCCAAAGAATGCCAAACACTGTTTTACATTTGACAATGCTACCTGCATGATTTTTACACCAAATAAGCCAAATGTCACTGTTGCCTTAGTCCATTATTGATGTCAAACCCAATTCTTAATAAAACCTTATAGACAAATGTATTTAATCTTAATTGGTTTGGCCCTAAGGTAAGAGCCTCGTAAACCTTTTATAACCCTTTACAAGTTTTGTTAAAGAGCAGATTATAATCAGGCTTTTGCTTTAAGGAAAACCTGTTGTGCTTTTATTGCAAAATTCAATATACAGAAAAACTGAATAATGGCACTTTAGCCAATATATTCACACACAGAATTTCTTTTATAATTAACTTCTCACAAACCTTCTACAACTTGTTTAAACCTTCAGCTTTATCCTATTTAATTTAACCCATTTATGCTGGAGGTTGCAAATTTTGGGGGGAAAATCAGACCTTGGTGTTGACCTTGAGCAGTAGGACATAAATAATTCTCACAAGCTCAGTGTTCCAATAATGGAACACTAGGCATATATAGGTTAAAACAATCCTTTAACCCTTTAATTTAGGCAAGAAAAATCCACATTCCCATGCCTTTCTATAATTGTTTCCAAAAACACATTTCACTTTTGTTACACACCTTCCATGTAAAACTGTTTCTTTATAGTAGTCTCAAATACACGTTACACTGTTAACTCTTAGTGACTTTTACTTTTGGTGAAAATCCTAGTTAGTAAGCGATTTTAATTATGTACTAGGTGTGGAGCCTATCCTAGGACACACCAGGCAAAAGTGCAGATAAGGGCTGACTCCAGCACAGCTAGACAACGTGGCTAACTCCACATGTCCCCAGGCTTTATCTAGAATTTAATGCTCCAAAGTAGGTAAATTGAACAATTTTCAAAAGTCAAAGAAGCAGTTTATGACCTTAAAGGATTTAGCAAACCTAATATCGAACCTGCATAACTTAGACCAAATCTTTACATTTTGAAGATATTTTATTTTACCAATAATCTTTAAAACTGTCTTTATTTCCTAAAGACTACTTAAGTCACATGAACTAAAAGTATTACACTTTTACTTTTCTAACAAAATATTTAAGCTCTTATTTTAAGCCAATTAATCAAAGCTCTTTTATATCACACACATACAACATATATACATATACATACAAACAGAAGACAAAGGACTCATCTCTAAACCAGGAATTGAACCCTAAATGCAGGCCGCCATCGTGAAAAGAGAAAGCACAGCCACATGTTTACAAGGTCAAGCTCCCAAGGACATACACGACAAGAAGGAAACCTCATCCAGTTTTCTCAGGGAACTGCAGCAAAGTTTTTAACTGACCAATCTGCTGGGCTATCTTCAAAAGTGGGCTTACAGGTGTCCTAAGCCCGTGTTCTATCCTAAGGTAGCCCGCTCCATTATAGAACACCGAAAGACACACACACCAAATTCACAACAGTTTAAGATTAGCCTCGCAAATCTTTTTTCCCATTAATCAAAACTTTAATAAACAGTGATTTTTACCATTCATTCAACCAGTTTGCAGCAAGAGAGAGAGGAGCATTGCCTGTGGCAGGGTAGGGAAAGCGAGGCACTCAGGGAGGTCAGAGAAAGACCCACCCATTGCAGCCAACACTGAAAAGTTCAGGCAGTCGCTCGTCAGCAGTAAAAGAATCCTTTCCAGCAGTTCTAATAGCTCTCAAGTTTCCCCATTTAGGGAGGAAAAAGCTCCCCATGTCCCATGATCCTGTACATGCCTAATCCTGTACATGCCTGTACATGCCTAAGGATTAGGCTTACCATAGTTACAAGCAAAGAGTGCAAAGCAGATTATTCCAAAGAGAATAGCAGTTAACAACCCGTAGTGCCAAACCTATTCTTAGCCAAGAAGGACTTAAACGAGAAGGACTCTACCAAGAGGGACTTTACTGAGAGGGGTCTCTAACCCCCTAAATCTTAGAAGGAACTCCAACCCTCCTAAGTTAGACTTCTAACCAAAGGTCAGTCAAGCATCCTTGCCTTGCCTTTTATTGAGAGGAGCCTTTAATGGTCTCTGTCTTAGGAGAGACTCCAACTCCCCTGAGTTAAGCCTGTAACCTAATTCCATTCTTTTCCCGGGTATGCATATACCCAAAGTCATCCAATCAGTGCTATTTCTTTGGGTGAGAGTTCTCTCAGTATCATTCCTTCAGGGTTCTCCAGAAAGAAGTTACTGGACCCCACCTCTTACCCAAAGTTAGCATTTGGGTCAGGGGTTTCTGCACTATAGTCCCTTCCATGGTCACTAGAAAGACGTTACAGGAAAGGAGTTCCAATCCAGACTCCATTCCTAGATCTTGTGCAAGAAAGAATTCAGGGTGAGTCCACAGTGTGAACTGAAGGCAAGTTTATGAAGAAAGCAGAGGAATAAAAGAATGACCACTCCATAGACAAAGCAAACCCAAGGGCTGCTGGTTGCCCATTTTTATGGTTATTTATTGATGATATGCTAATCAAGGGGTTGATCATTCATGCTTCCCCTTTTTAGACCATATAGGGTAACTTCCTGATGCTGCCATGGCATTTGTAAACTGTTATGGCACTGGTGAGAGTGAGGCAGTGAGGATGACCAGAGGCCACTCTAGTGACCATCTTGATTTTGGTGGGTTTTGGCCAGCTTCTTTATTGCAACCTGTTTTATTAGCAAAGTCTTTATGATCTGTATTTTGTGCTGACCTTTGATCTCATCCTGTGACTTAGAAGGCCTTAACCATCTGGGAATGCAGCCCAGTAAGTCTCAGCCTTATTTCACCCAGCTCCTATTCAAGATGGACTTGCTCTGGCTCACATGCCTTTGACAAAATAACACTAAGCTTAAACATTGATTTGCTCATTCATTCATTCATTCATTCACCTCATGCCTTTGTTCCAGATACTGGAATGATGGAAGTGTTTTAATACCTTTAAAAAAAAAATCTACACTCAGTCAAACAGCTTTTGACAGTAAATAATAAGTATATATTTCAAATACAGAAAACTTAAGAGTGTGTAAGAGCTAACTTTAGACTAACATAAGGGCTTCAAAGGCCTGAACTCACACTCATGTATTCTCCCTATATTTAAACAATTTCTTTAATACTACTTGTAAGGTACCCTAACAATCAAACAATAGGTCTAAAGTCCTAGAATATGACCCTCTACCATCCATTTAGTCACTGTTAAGAAATATGATTTAAACATGACCATCTGACATCATGTGCCTCTTCAGGTAATGCAGTAAGAAGGAAACATCTCTCACGTAGTATTCCTCATAAAAATGCAGCATCTGAGTCCAATCATGAAGTAACATCAAATAACTGCAAATGGAGAAACATTCAACTATATTACTGACCTATCCTATCCTCTTTTAAAATGTCTAGGTTACAAAAGGCTAAGAAGGCCAGGTGCGATGGCTCATGCCTGTAATCCCAGCATTTTGGGAGGCCAACATGGGTGGATCACTTAAGGTCAACAGTTCAAGACCAGCCCGGAGCCGGGCGCGGTGGCTCAAGCCTGTAATCCCAGCACTTTGGGAGGCTGAGACGGGCGGATCACGAGGTCAGGAGATCGAGACCATCCTGGCTAACACGGTGAAACCCCGTCTCTACTAAAATACAAAAAACTAGCCGGGCGAGGTGGCGGGCGCCTGTAGTCCCAGCTACTCCGGAGGCTGAGGCAGGAGAATGGCGTAAACCCAGGAGGCGGAGCTTGCAGTGAGCTGAGATCCGGCCACTGCACTCCAGCCTGGGCGACAGAGCAAGACTCCGTCTCACAAAAAAAAAAAAAAAAAAAAAACCAGCCCGGCCAACATGGTGAAACTCCATCTCTACTAAAAATACAAACATTAGCTGGGTGTGGTGGTGAATGCTTGTAATTCCAGCTACTTAGGAGGTATCGCTTGAGCCCAGGAGGTGGAGGTTGCAATGAGCCAAGATTGTGCCACTGTACTCCAGCCTGGGCAGCGGATACTCCATCTGTAAATAACATAACATAACATAACATAACATAACATAACATAACATAACACAACACAACATAAAACACAAAACGCTAAGAAATGGTTCAAGGTTTGAAAAGACTGAAGAAATGAGCTAACTACTAAACACAACTCATATTGCATCTTGGGTTGGTAAAACAGTTGATAGGAAAATCATTCATGAAAAAGTTATCAAAATGCCTGTGTGGTCTATAGATTGTTAATACCATATCAACGTTAAANCATCTCTACTAAAATACAAACATTAGCTGGGTGTGGTGGTGAATGCTTGTAATTCCAGCTACTTAGGAGGTATCGCTTGAGCCCAGGAGGTGGAGGTTGCAATGAGCCAAGATTGTGCCACTGTACTCCAGCCTGGGCAGCGGATACTCCATCTGTAAATAACATAACATAACATAACATAACATAACATAACATAACATAACACAACACAACATAAAACACAAAACGCTAAGAAATGGTTCAAGGTTTGAAAAGACTGAAGAAATGAGCTAACTACTAAACACAACTCATATTGCATCTTGGGTTGGTAAAACAGTTGATAGGAAAATCATTCATGAAAAAGTTATCAAAATGCCTGTGTGGTCTATAGATTGTTAATACCATATCAACGTTAAATGTCTTGATAATTGTCTTGTGTTTACAAACAAAAATGTTCTTGTTCTTAGAAAACACAACTATTTAGGGATATATACAAACAGAAAATAACAGTGCAAATATGATTTTAAAATATGGTGATAATTGCTAAATATGAATATTTGAAAGATTTTGTACTATTGTTTACAACTTTTCTGTAAGTTCTAAGTGAGTTCAAATAAAAGATTAACAAAATGATTAAACATGTACTTGCCAATTAAGAGATCTGGGAAAATAAAAGTGTTCCAGTCCTACTCTCATGAGTATAAAAGAAAGATAAAGAAACAAGTAAAATATGTAATAAATACTTATAAATCATGATAAATGCTATTTTAAAACTCTACAGTGTTAAAATAAGAAATAATGGGACTGGGAAGGTTTCAATGGGAACCACTGATGTAAAGGTCAGGGACTGTCTCAGTGAGAAGGTGACATGTGAAAACCCATCTCTTCAGAGGCACGTGGAAACCCAGGGAAAAGCAACAGAGGCATCTGGGCCAGCATGTGCAAAGGTCATGAAGTGGGTCTCCAGGTTTTTAATCACAGTCTAAATTTACAAGAAAAGACAGAAAAAAAAAATGTGGCAGGAGGGTACCAGAGCAGCAGGAGTATAAAATCAGAACAGCCTATGGAATTATTTTGGACATATGAACATGGTTCCAACAAGTTAATACCACTGCAGATGGCTAAAAAACAACCACAGCAAGGAGCAAGCCAAGTCTTTGAAATGAAATTTCTTATTTGAGTGAAAAAATGAGAATAATCACAAGACCAAGATGTGATAATTCATATAACAAGGTCACCTGTTATAGCCACAAACCAATCAGTATGTTTTCCAATGCAGAGGGTAGAAAAGATTATTGGTCCATAGCACAAAGATTATTTGTGCTGACAACTAAAGTCATCTTTGAATGAGAAGAAGAGTGACCTGGCCCACCTAAAATTTCCTCCAAAAGGATATATAAATACCTCTATGGGGGGATGGGGAATTCTTTGATTATACCAGAAATTCATAAATTCTTTATCAAGAATTGTAGCTGTGTAATGAATCTAAATTTGGAGTTCTATCACATATGTAATTGACAGAAGATCTGAAATACCATCTGTTATATTTAAACTTCAGAAATTTTCTCTAGAAATGTTCCTTTTCTCAAGAAAAGAAGACTCTTTAATACTTGTTTGGTAGAATAAAAAATGAGATGTTCCAACAGGCTGCCAGCAACATTTTTTTTCGAAAATACAACAGCTGAATTCACAAATTGTCCCAGCATTTCATTACTACATGTTCCTAAACTCATAAAAAGTCCTTTCAACACCAATCAATACAACAGTGAAAAAAGAGAAATAGAGCTCTACATTCTTGTTTTTCTATCTTTAAATAGGATTAATTTAATGCTTACTTATTCCTCCATATCTTTCTTTAACTTATCTAGTTATATAGTTTATTTTCCTAAAATTCCACATAAGTTTATACTCTATTTCCACATTAGCAGAAGGAGAAGCCTATTATGAACAATTATAAATTTAAGTAAATCTGGTGTTCATCTAATTCCTTCTTAAATGAAAGTATGAATCCAATCAGCTGCACACCAATTGCGTATGGTGATTAAGTGCTCCTGGACTGTATCTGTTCAACTTGCCATCTGCTTCGTTATGTTATAATTAATATTATTACACAAGATGGAGTCTTTAATTTACATCAGTATTTTACAGGCATTGCTTCACTGACTCCTCAAAACAACCATTTGAGCATTATAATCTCCATTCTATACAGGAGCAGACTAAAGCCTAGCAAAGTCAAGTTACTTGCCTAAGGTCAATGACTCAGTCACTATACAGTGAGTCCTATTATGTATGTGGTGGAGAAACTTAGTCACCTTTTGGTTGTAACATGAAAGCTAGCTCCTTATTCAAGCACTCCAACCTGCCTATATTTAGGAATAGATGATGGTGCTCTCTCTCTTTCTCTCTGTATGTATATGTACATATATCTGTGTGTATGTATATATGTGTGTGTATATATATACACATATACACACAAATATATATATGTTGATACACATGTATACACATATATGTGTGTACATATACATTCAAAGGCATAATATTTTTATACCTACACTGACTAATCATTAAAATAATTTTTCCGGCCGGGCGCGGTGGCTCAAGCCTGTAATCTCAGCACTGTGGGAGGCCGAGACAGGCGGATCACGAGATCAGGAGATCCAGACCATCCGGGCTAACACGGTGAAACCCCGTCTCTACTAAAAATACAAAAAACTAGCCGGGCGAGGTGGTGGGCGCCTGTAGTCCCAGCTACTCGGGAGACTGAGGCAGGAGAATGGTGTAAACCCGGGAGGCGGAGCTTGCAGTGAGCAGAGATCCAGCCACTGCACTCCAGCCTGAGTGACAGAGCGAGACTCCGTCTCAATAAAAAAAAAATAAAATAAAATAATAATTTTCCTTATGTTAAGAAAATCTAACATGAAATGTTTGGGTAAATTTGACTTTCAATCACCACAATACTTCAATTTTGTTTTCATTTGCTGTTTTCCTTCTCTCTCCCTCCCTCCCTCCCTTCCTGCCTTCTTTCTTCCTCCCACCACACCTTCCTTCCTACCTTCCCTTCTCCCTTCCTTCCTTCCATTCTTCCTTTCTTTATTTATTTAGTAATATACCCTGCTTTCTTCCCCAAAAGTTTGAGATACTAAATAATCTGCCTGCTCTTGTTCTCATCAGTACATGCACTCAATCCATGCTCTCTGTACCACTCATTGCAGAAATAAGTACTGCAACGGTGAGGACTGTTCCCTTTCATATCTGCCCATACAGCACTCCTATTTTTATCCTACACATTGTTGAGGTCACCTTATTTTTACGACTTCATCATCCATCAAAGGCATTTCTGCTGCTCAGCATATAATCTAAGTAGATATATCAATTGACTTGCCTCCATTTTAGCTACGTTTTCTTTGCCATAACACCCTAATGCCGTGCACAAGACAAACTATACACATCTCCTTAGTGCTGCACTTAGGAATATTACACTTAGGCTCACAAGGAGCAAATGTCAACAGTTTATTGTTTTTTCTGATCTCATGTTACCATGTTAGTCTTCTGAAAAGGGCTTCCCGTCTTCATGTGGAACGACCAGCTGTCAGTTAATCAGTGACATGGAAAAGAATAATAGTTAAATCCATGGGTTTTCCTACTGGATTTTAGGAAACTAAGTCGCCTTCTTGTTTTCATTCAAGGGTAGTCTTTGCTTTTTTCTGTTAAGAGGGCTGGGTTCATCTGTCTAACACGAATAAAAGCACTCAGCATCATGTTGATGCCACTGAACTGCAGTCTGATAATTGATCTGCTTCCTTTATTTGCAGTTTTTGATTAGATGCCAGACCTCATTGATGTAATCCACTGTCTGGAAATTAAATTAAAATGAAGACTCCTTGTTTTCCTTTTAAATTCATCTCTGTACTTGAGTAGTATTTTCATGGTTTGAGTATAATATGTGTGAAGTCTATATCTATGTGAATCATGAGAAAGGAACATACAACAATTATTTTGATCATTTGGGGAAACTTTTATTGCTGAGTGTTATCCCTTCCTAGTATTTCACACTTTTCACATAAATAATACAAAATTACTGCCTAAGGACTTCATGGCTTTTTAAAACTGAATATCACCCCCTCCTCAACATCATGCTTCTTTATTATGCTCACATTCCTCATGACACCTGTAAATGCTTTAGATAACACTTGTACTTCATTTTACGACCGAATCACACACATAATATGCATGTCTATGCATTCGAAATATTTAAAGGAGACATGTTTTAATCCTTAGAGTAAACATATGAATGAGGTAGTATTGTTATCCTCATTTGACGGTTAAAAAAACAAGTTCAAAATGGTTCCCCTTTGGACACCCAAGTCACGAGGCCAGAATTTTAAAGGAGAGTTCACTCTCTTAATTACACTGTGTTTTAATTACATTGCTTTTCCACCCTTTCTGTCACCTCTGTAATGTAGTTTGGTCAATAAAAATAATTACAGGTAGTATCATCATCATTTCACAGCTCAGAGAGGCTAAATGACTTATCTAAGTTTACACAGCTAATGAGTAATCAAGGCTCAAACTCAAGGCTTCTGACTTTAAGTCCTTTGTTGTTTCACTATATAATGTTGTCTTTAATGTTCACATAAAAACAGGAACCAAATTACAATTTCATACTATGAAGGAACAACAAGTTTTAATGCATCCTTTATGTAGATTCATTTTCTTCATGCCAAGGAAGAAGCAAACCTACCTGGCTTATTATTTTTAAATAACATACTCATAGATATATATTACATATATGTGGTAAGTTCAAGGATTTGGGGGTTGACCACAGAAAAGGCAAGACCCCAAGAGGCACTACCACAGAGCATGCTTTATTGCAACTTACGGTTGCATGAGAGGAAATTCCTCCCAGCAAGAGTACTTCCAGAAACAGTGGCAGGTGGTCACTACTCAGAAGGAGAATAGGTCAAGGGATCTCCAAGGGAGGGGAACTTGGAGAGGGGCTTACATGCCTAGGTTAGGGCATTCAGCAGCAAACTATCTGGGTTAGAGGGATCAAAGGGCAGCAGGGTTTGGTGTCTTTATTGCTGGAGTTTGTCTTATCTATGGTTAGCAGATGCTCGGTGCAGACTCACAAGCTACGTAAAACAGGCAAGCTCTAAGTGTCTAAAAATATGCTTATCTGGGCTATATTTAAAGCAATTGGATGTGTAAGAATTTGAGTTTGGTTCTAGCTAACCATCCTAGCCTGCTATGAAGAAGTAAACAACATAGAGGCCAAATCAAGCTAATACACCAGGGCCTTCTTTAGCCCGTTTCTGTAATACTATACGCATGAACATGGATGAGGCTGGAGGCTATTATCCTTAGAAAACTAATGCAGAAACAGAAAGCCAAATCACATGTTCTCACTTACAAGTGGGAACTAAATAATAAGAACTCATGAACAAAAAGAAGGAAACAACAGACACGAAATAGGTTCTATTCGAGGGTGGAGGATGGGAGGAGAAAGAGGAGCAGAAAAGATAACTATTTGGTACTGGGCTTAATACCTGGGTGATGAAATAATCTGTACAACAAACCCCTGTGACATGAATTTACCTATGTAACAATCCATCACATGTACCCCCGAACCTAAAATAAAAGTTTATTTATGTATATACACACACAAATCTCTCATCTACTGACTGAATTTCAGGTAATCTGTGAGACAGTGAAAAACAATAGTTAAATCCATGGGTTTTCCTCCTCTTTATATTTTTAACAAACTACTTCATAACCCTGATTTCACACTACAAGCAGAAAGAAATAAATGCCTGGGTTTTGCAAGCTGTGTGGTTATTATCATCAAACTCAGCCAGCACAAATCATGGTGTATGTTATTTGCTTAACCAATTGATATGTAAACTGGATCTTGGATTTTGCCTTTTCTATGTATTGTAGCCTCTATTCTGTCTTTAGCATTTTCTCCAAATGAAGTGTAGATTGTGAGCTGAGTTCTGGCTGCTAGCTATTTTTGGCAAACTGTTGACTCCTTAAAATATTTATAAAATACCCTATCAAGAACCAAAGACTGTTTACAGAATCACCGAAATTTACATAAAAACTCCTTAGCCCTAGGTTTAAATCAGCATTCATAGCCTTAGTGCATGCCCAAAGTGTTCAACATATTTGTTTAGATACTTGCAAAAAACTTTAGGGTTGAAAGGTACAAATGATAATGTTAGGGCAGTCCCTTAAATTTGCAGATCAGAGTAAATGATGTCTCAGGGACACAAAAGTAGATGACAGCAACAATAGATGAGAAGTCAGGAATCTTAGCTCAAACTGAGTTCTTGAACTATGCCATGCTGCCACTTTATAAATTCTTCACAGTTGGTCTTTAACCAAGAGAATACATTGAAGGTGGATAGTAAGAGGCATAACCACTGCCCCATGTAGTACTTTTAGAATGTTGACCCTTGTCAGATAGGGCTCCATATAATAAAAAAGACATAAGATAACTGTGAGGGAATAATGATCCACTGATAACAGTATCTGGATACTGCTAACACAGCCCATATTATTTTCATTGGAAGAGTTATTTCTTTTATCAAAAATATCATAGACCTGATCATTGAATTTGACCAAAAAAACCTGGAATTCTTTAATCCTGTTTTTTTCTGAATTTTAAATTTATTTTTAATATGCACAGTTAATTATTAGAAATTTCTAAGAAAACACCATTACTGACTAAACCATTCCCTATGCTACACAGAGGTAGTGGGAGGAAGAATGTCAATTTGCTAAGTATTTTTACCAACCAGATTCTTTTACAAAGTATCAACAATCAGATTTTCATTATGTTTAAAAGAGTTTTTTTCTCAAATTGGGGATTATCATATGTGGAAAGAAGAAAAATCAAAGAAGTTTGGGGGGATTCATTACTCACATTCATAGAGCCTTTATTAGAATGATTCCAAAACTTTCTAGAGACAGAATTCCATCTTTTGATAATTAAGAATAAAAAGGAAGGACTTACACATATCTAAGTAATATTAACGGCACCACCTGTGTAGTTTATAATCTATACATATTCACACTGATTAATGAACCTGCCAACTAGAATAAATGAAAATTAATCAGAAATTACATTTATGAAATAAACACTACATAAAACTTGAAATAATGAGCACATTAAACTTGTTTGCCTAAATGTCTTTATCCAGAAGAAGAAGAAAGAGGAAGATGAGGAGGAAGAGGAAAAAGAGAAATGTATAGAGAAGAGAGCCCCAGATTAGGAAGCTAAAGATCTGACACCTGGTCCTAATTCCAGTACTTATTAATGGTGCAGATTTGAATGAGCCAATACCCTCCTGAAGCCTCTATTTCTCCCTCTGCCACTCTGTCAGGGCTTCTGTAAGTGAGTGTTTCTGGGAAACTCCAATGGGTCTCCTGGGGAGTGAGAATTGACCATGTCTAGTCTTTTCAGGGAAATGTGTGACCTGCTGTACAGGATTTGTCTGGCATGGTCTTTGTCTCAGGGTTTTGCGTGCATTACATACTGGGAAAATGATGGTCTAGTCACACTAGATGAGCCTGCCCCCAAAGATGTTGAAAAAGTGGCTGCCATTCATCATAAAGCCCCACACCAAACAACATTCTTTCATACAAAACACAATTAAACAAGCAAAAAACTCTATAGGCAATTTGAATACAAAAATCTCCTCCTTCCCTGACCTTGCCCACAGCTGAGAACAACTGACTTTTAGGTGAAGTCTACTTAGGGTTGAGTGCAGCTACAAGAGTAGAGTTAATTGGCCAGTCACAGTGGCTCATGCCTGTAATCCCAACACTTTGGGAGGTTGAGGCAGGCAGATCAAGACCATCCTGGCCAACATGGTGAAACCCCGTCTCTACTGAAAATACAAAAATTAGCTAGGCATGGTGGTGTGTGCCTGTAATCCCAGCTACTCGGGAGGCTGAGGCAGGAGAATCACTTTAACCCAGGAGGCGGAGGTTGCAGTGAGCTGAGATCATGCCACTGCACTCCAGACTGGCGACAGAGCAAGACTCCATCTAAAAAATAAAAATTAAAAAAAAAAAACCCAGTAGAGTTAATTAACAAGAATACTTTCTGGATAAAATATTGATAAGGTCCTAGGAGTTGCTTAAGACATATTATGTGGTTTGAGGAATTCATAATAGCAGAAGTCTCCATTTATGTAACAACCAATGGAATAAACAGTGCAAAGAGTTAGTTTCATAACCTAAGAAATGTACCATTTTTATTAAAACAACTGTCTCTAAATTACTTTGGCCATTTCTAATTAAAATTACTTTAAATATGTTTCATCTAATATAGTGTAGAGATTTTATGTTTTTATTGCATGCTTAGAACACTTGCAAATTCAGTAGGTCTAAAATGTAATTTTGACCTTTCCTTAAAGCATACATATCATTGTCAAATAACCTGAAAGAAAATCTGAAGCATAACAAAGGTGAAAAAAATGAATTTTTGAATGAAAGAGTCCTTTTTTCATTCAATCAGCAAAATTCACTTTTGCCTTTTGTAACCATTTTGGAAATCTAGTTGACTAACCAGGGTTAGTGCAATTCCCTACATTTTTATGTTTCTTATCTAATTTCAAGACAAAGGCAGAAAAAGCTTGTGTCTGGGCACAGCTGCCACACAGCATGAAATGAACCCCAGCAGAGTGGCCTCGTCACCAAGAGCAGCCAGCACATACCAAATTGGGAGTGATTAATGCATGATATACCAACTAGATAGTCTAATTAAATAACAGTGGTTAATTACTAATTGGTATGTGACTTACACAGATAGAAGTACTTAGACTTGTCAGATGTTAAAAAGAACATTGAAAAAATCAAAACTCTGTCATTTCAATGATCTATTTAAAAATGATGCATCAGAGGTTTTTTTTTTTTTTTTTTGCTCTCATTTGCCTAGCTAAAACACACCTTGAATAACCTGTTTTCTCTTTCAAAAACTGATGTCCTTATTCTACTTAAATAATAGCATTACCTTTGATGTCATGAAAGACTACAAAGCCTAAAATGGTATAATATTTTGAAGTGGTGGGGAGGGTAACATAGTGTCTAATATCCATTTAAACACCAGCATATTTGAAATATATCATTATTAATCAGTTGGATACATTTCGTTCTTACTTCTTACATGCTTATCAAGTGCATACTTAGAAAGCCCTGGTTTCAACTAAAAACTCCTCTAGTTAGCCAATCCAGTGACAAGCACTCAGAATACACAAATCTATTTTCTGAGTGATTCATGGTCCCTGGACTTTGGGGTAAGAGGAGGGCCAGCAGAATCCAATCCTTGCTTTTAGAAATCATACAAGATTTCTTTCCACAACTGTGAGATTTGGTGGGTTTGGGTTTTTTCCTTTTTTGGCATCTACAGAAAAAAATACCATCTGTCTCCTCATCACCAAAAAAAAAGGGAAAGAAAGAAAAGGAAAAGCTTCATACAGCATAGTGATGCCAACCTTTACTTTCAATTATTTATCACCTAAAACACACATAAACACACACACACACACACACACACACACACACAGAAAGCTTCATAAAAAATGTTTCCTCCTTTTGTGAAAAGTGTAGGTGGAAATACTACATGTATCCTCCTAAATGAATGGCTTCACCCAGAGCATCAGATTGATGCTCATCTTTACTAAACATTATTTTTTCACAAACTCACCAAAAATCCAACTAATCATGCCTTTCCCATCTCCTTGGTGATAGTGACACATTTGTCGCCTTGAAACAAAAACCCATAAACAAAAGATAACACCCTAAAATCCACGACACTTTTGCCTGAAAGGAGGCTTAAGGATGGAGGGACTATTCTATAATTTATCAATTTATATCTGTGTCCAGAATAATACTCATCAGAATAATCAAGAATACTCAATTGAAATGCACTTTTCTGAGTCCCACTTAACACCTCACAGAATCTCTATTTGTGGTAGGCACCAAGGTGACACTGATGCAACCTAAATTATAAAGGTGGTTTGTGGGGCTCAGGGTACTCCACCAATACTTTGCATCATCTACAAATCTTCAGGCACTCTGTTCACCACTGACCTCTGCCTTCATCCCCATTAGCTCTTAAAGATGAAAGCAGATGGTCGGGGGCGGAGCAAGATGGCCGAATAGGAACAGCTCCAGTCTCCAACTCCCAGCGTGAGCGACACAGAAGACCGGTGATTTCTGCATTTTCAACTGAGGTACTGGGGTCATCTCACTAGGGAGTGCCAGACAATCGGTGCTGGTCAGCTGCTGCAGCCCGACCAGCGAGAGCTGAAGCAGGGTGAGGCATCGCCTCACCTGGGAAGC
>NW_016809238.1:585400-589565 GCF_001698545.2 Rhinopithecus bieti
CTTCACAATAGCAAAGACTTGGAATCAACCCAAATGTCCATCTGTGACAGACTGGATTAAGAAAATGTGGCACATATACACCATGGAATACTATGCAGCCATAAAAAAGGATGAGTTTGCGTCCTTTGTAGGGACATGGATGCAGCTGGAAACCATCATTCTTAGCAAACTATCACAAGAACAGAAAACCAAACACCGCATGTTCTCACTCATAGGTGGGAACTGAACAATGAGATCACTTGGACTCGGGAAGGGGAACATCACACACTGGGGCCTATCATGGGGAGGGGGGAGAGGGGAGGGATTGCATTGGGAGTTATACATGATATAAGTGACGAATTGATGGGTGCTGACGAGTTGATGGGTGCAGCACACCAACATGGCACAAGTATACATATGTAACAAACCTGCACGTTATGCACATGTACCCTAGAACTTAAAGTATAATTAAAAAAAAAAAAAAAGATGAAAGCAAACTGTGACTTTGTATTTCCACTAAAGAATAAAGGGAAATGTGGCAAGAAATCAGGGTGAAGAATTAACTGTCAAGTCATGTTTTGTTTCCTATCTAGTGTAAAACACTCATTGATTGAAATGTAGAGTTATGGAGTGAAAGCCCTAGAGAAAACAATTTAAATAATCCCAAAACAATAATTAAGTTAGGAGGAAGAAAGCTGAAGTAAGAAAGAGGAAAGGGCAACCATTCCTAGGGCAGGTGGGACACAGGGAGAAAGGGAGATTCTGCTGTGGCCATGGGGATGGTCCCGTTTCCACCTGGGAGGTGAACTGAGTGAATTCCCAAAGTTAGGTCTGCAAGCAAACAGTGCTAAATTACCCTTGCTAGCTTGGAACCAGGAGTAATGGCTTCACACAGAGGCTGGGACTGGCTGGGTATCTGGCTGCCTTTAAGGAAAAGGGAAAGAAGCCAAATGTGCTACTGAACAGCACCAGGAGAAGCAGCAGTAGTGAGAGGTAGTGGACATAAAAACAAAGCAGCCAGGTGGGGTGCAAGGGAGGCAGAACCCTATGAACCCCACTCCAACAAAAACTGAAGGGAGTTGGAAGGAAGGGGTAGTGCTATCAATCCAGTCAATGGGGGTGACCCACAGATTTACAGTTTATTCCTGGGTATTTTGTTTTACTCTTGTTTTTGAGACACAGAGACAGTAACTCTGTAGTATTTCCAAGCTAGTGGGGTTTTGTAATTAAGCCTGTTCCCACCAAAATGAAACTCTCTACATCAAAATTTTCTTAAATCCCATTATATCGAAATGAGTTGCACAGTCTTATTTGTTGTTTGGTAAATCCAATTATATCTCAATGAGGTGTATAATATTTGTTTTGTTTTGTTGCTTACTTCATATAACAAACAAACCTGTCATATATATAATTAACAGACTGTTAGGGGTCAACTTGGGAAATTATTATACTTGTACTTATTTTATTGTTTCTATTAGGAAAATACATTCTGAATCCGAATTCTGAAGAGTTAATTTATAAGCAAATTTTTGGATCGGTACATGTGGGTAATTGAGGACTTCCTGTACAACTAAATTCTGGCAGGTTCTAGCTCCTATAGGTATCTTTGCTACAAATGTTTATCCACAGTGCCCTCTAGTGGTTTTAATTCTCATTTCAACATAAACAAAAAAAAAATTGAGCAAAAGCTTTTTCATCTTGAGATGAACATATGCATGTAAGTCTTAGAATCATATAATCCAAAAATTTTATGTCCAAAAAATACCAAGAAATCTTATTTGTGTATATTATATATATAATCAAGAATTAATCACTGATCACCATGACATAAAAGAAATACATTCTTCATAGAATCGATAAATAAAAGCCTCTCTGGGTTTTATTCTTTTCAATTAAGAATATCAATATGGACACAATAATGACTGACTTCAGACTTCTTTTAATTTAAATTTTCTTTTTCATTTTTTTTTAAGTCCAGCATCCCCTCTTTTAGATGATACACTGTTCTTGGACAGATCTTGTAGGTAGTACAAGTAGTAATAGCCAAAAAAGAAAAAATTGTTCTATGGTAACTACATCATCTGTGTCTCAAGTCTCCAATTTATATATTACTACTGTAGCCAGCAATTTTTTTTTTTTTCTGAACCAAGTTTGCTAAGGTTTTTCAGATGCCTCTCAACAAATAAAATCTCCTAAGTGAGGCCAATCAGAGAAATTACAGCAGGCTTGTGCTGTTCTCAGGCTAGATGCAAGGTAGTGTGCCTTAAGCTTAATTAAATTATATTATTTTCACATACTTATCACAGCATTTCACAGAACATAGAAAAAAACACAGTACAACAAATAGAGGCTATAAGGAAAGATCAGAGTAAGGAGAACAAATAAAATGAAGGAAGAAAGAAAGAAAAGTGTCAACATAAAAGCAAAACATCAAGGGGAAACAAATAGCAGTAACCAAAAGATGGGAGATACCAGTGTTCATTTTCCTTGCTACATCTAGGTGATTAACGATATAGTACAAGAAAGTACACTACCTGTGG
The DNA here is from genome assembly GCF_001698545.2 of Rhinopithecus bieti. Lineage (NCBI taxonomy): Eukaryota > Metazoa > Chordata > Mammalia > Primates > Cercopithecidae > Rhinopithecus > Rhinopithecus bieti. The sequence continues at coordinate 587,920 of NW_016809238.1, forward strand.
AATTGGGTAGTGTAATCTATCTTTTGATTATGCATAGATCTACTTATACTTACCAAATAATAAGAGGTTTGGAAGTTTGGAACAAAACAATGCAGTGGTTTTCAAAGTGTTATCCCAGATTTAGGAGCATCAGCATCACCTGGGAACGCGTTAGAACTTCTCAGGCCATACCCCAGCTATTTCTACCTCAGGCTCATATCCTCCCTGGAAGCAGACACCTCATGTTAGGTCATGAGAAACTCAGCTCCTCAGACACCTGGCTGACAGTAATTGGCCTCATCTTTCAATCTCATCCTATCCCCTCATCGTAACCCCAAGGCCTCATCAGGTCTGCTGAGGGAGCATGTCCATACCACCCTTAGTGACAAAGGGAAAATGCTTCTGTTATTCTCTGCACCACAGTGGGGTGACTGGAACTCTGTAAGGTTGCCATGGCCCCTCTACCTGCCATGGCCTATCTACCTAGAGCCAGTTCAGTTCTATTGCTTTTGTGCTGTGGGGACAGGGACTTCTGAATATGGCTTCCCACTGCCCAGGCTTCACCGTGAAAAAGACACAAGTCTTTCCTTCTCTAGTCCACAGCTGTATCTGAGCTGTCTATTGTTCTCCTGTGCCTCTCCCTTGAAAGTTTGTTGGGTTTCAAATCCTTTTTCAACTTCCAGTTTCCTGTCCAACATGTCAGGAGCTTGGAAGTTGCCACTCCATCCTAACAGCAAGCAAAAAGCTGAGTGATCTGAAAAATCAACAACTCTTCTTAGATCTGTCAGTGAAGTGAAGTCATAGGGCAAACCCTACACCAAAAGTTGGAGAGACAGACAGGCAAATACAGAGAATCACAACTTACCAAAGGAGGAATTCATGAGCAGAAACCACTTCAGGAACCAAGGCTGAGGTGCAGAAATCTGAGCTGCAACTGATAAGCTGATGGAGGCTTGGTGTGGACAAGTCTGAGAGCTAGAAACTCCAGGGAACCCAGCCACGGAGGACCCTCACACTTCTGTGAGTCTTACCTCCAGGTCCTCACAGCGACTATCAGAGAAAAATCCCCCTGTGCTTTCAGCAGTGGGGAGGGAAGAGGAACCATTTGAAATATGAAAGAAAGGATATTCTGTTCTTTGCAAGGCCTGCCCTCCAGAGCCTAACCTCCTGGAATTTTATCAGAGCCTAACCTACCAGGCGGAAGGGAAATACCTAACTCCAGACCACCCTAGTCATCATATCCAGCCTAAGTTGAGGAAAAACTGTGAAGCACTGGTGAAGTTCAGAGCCCAGGGCCACAGGCTCATTAAAAGTCTGAGACCTAGACTGGGTGCAGTGACTCACACCTGTAATCCCAGCACTTTGGGAGGCTGCAGGCTGATCACTTGACCTCAGGAGTTCGAGACCAACCTGGGCAGCATGGCGAAATCCCATCCCTACAAAAAAAACAAACATTAACTAGGGTGTGATGGTGTATGCCTGTAGTCCCAGCTACTTCGGAGGCTGGGGTGGAAGGATCACTTAAGGCTGGAAGGTTAAGGCAGCGGCAGCAAGCCCTGTTCACGCCACTACTGGACATGAGCCTGGGTGACAAAGTGAGAACCTGTCCCAAAAAAAAAAAAAAAAAAAAAAAAAGCAAAAAACAAAAAAAAAAAAAAAAAAAAAAA
>NW_016809238.1:589984-671087 GCF_001698545.2 Rhinopithecus bieti
AAAAAAAAAAAAAAAAAAAAAAAAAGGCAAGCAAGAAAGAAAGAGAAAAAAGAAAAAAAGTGTGACACTCAATCAGAGGACTACAAAAGACTTCCCCTCCCCACCACACCCTACTAATGCACCAATGGAGGCCTATTTACTGCACTTCTTTCTACCCAGTACATCACGTCCTCCTTTCAACAAGAAATTACAAGGAAAACAATTATAAAGCAAAAACCCCAGTTTGAAAAAAACTGAACTGGTATCAGAACCAGAGTCCCATATGCCAGGAAAGTTGGAATTGTTAGACCAGGAATGTTTAAAAACTATCATTAATATGCTAAGGGCTTTTATCAAAAAAAATAATAATAATAACTTGCAAGAACAGATGGATAACATAAGCAGAAAGATGAAATTCTAAGAAAGGATTTCTTTAAATGTTACAGATCAAAACAAGTGGATCAGAAATGAAGAATGCCTTTGATGGGCTCATTCATAGATTGGACATGACTGAGGAAAGAATATTAAAACTTTTTTTTTGAGAACATGTCAATAGAAATCTCCAAAACTAAAAAGCAAAGATAAAAAACAGAAAATAAAAAGGAATATATAAGAACCATGGGTTAACCAGGAAAGGTATAACTATGTGTAATGGGAATATCAGAAAAAGAAGAAACAGAAAAAAAAAAGAAAAGAAAAGAAACAATATTTGAAGCAACAATGACTGAGAATTTTTCCAAATTAATGTTAGACAACAAACCACAGCTCCACGATGCTCACAGAACACCAGGCAGAACAAGTACCAAAAAAAGCACATAACACCTGGGCATATTGTATTCAAACTGCAGAAAATCAAAGGAAAAAAAATCTTAAAACCAGAGGGGAAAAAACCACCTTACACATATAAAGGAAAAAAGATAAGAAATACATCCAACTTCACCTCAGAAATCACGCAATAAAAAGGGACTGGGGTGAAATACAGTGGTCCCCCTTATACCATGGTTTTGCTTTCCATGATTTCAGTTGCCCTCTGTCAACAATGGTCTGAAAATATTAAATGAAAAATTCTACATATAAATAATTCATAACTTTTAAACTATGCACCATTGTAAGTAGTGTGAAGAAATCTCACACCATCCCATTCCATCCCTCCTGGGAAGTCAATCATCTCTTTGTCCAGTGTATATATGTTTATGTGCTATAAATGTGTATAGTCACTTAATAGCCTTCTCACTTACCAGAGAACAGACAACAAAATGAAGTTTGGTATAACACCGTAAGATATTTTGAGAGAGAAACTATGTTTACACAACTTTTATTACAGTATATTATCATAATTATTCTAGTTCATTAATATTGTTAATATCTCACTATGCCTAACTTATAAAATAAACTTGGTCATACATATGTACATTTGTATAGTAAAGAATACAGTTATATTAGTCTATTTTCACGATGCTGATAAAGGCATACTCAAGACTGGGATGAAAAAGAGGTTTAATTAAATTACAGTTCCATATGGCTGGGGAGGCCTCACGATCATGATGGAAGGCAAGGAGAAGCAAGTCATGTCTTACATGGATGGGAGCAGGCAAAGAGAGAGAGCTTGTGCAGGAGACCTCCTCTTTATCAAACCATCAGATCTCATGAGACTTATTCACTATCACAAGAGCAGCAACAGAAAGACCTCCACGTATGATTCAATCATCTCCACTTGGGTTGTTCCCACTACACATGAGAATTGTGGGAGTTACAATTCAAGATGAGATTTGGGTGGGACACAGCCAAACCATAACAATAGTATATACAGGGCTTATACTATCCTCAGTTTCAAGCATCCACTAGAAGTCTCAGAATGTATCCCCTACAGATAGAGGAGGGACTACCGTAATAAAGAATTGAGAGAAAGGAACTCATTTTTTTCTAGAAAAATCCTAGAATTCTGTACCCTCTGAAATTATTCTTCAAAACTGAAAGAAAAATAAAGACTTTCTTGGACAAGAAAAAAATGAGAAAATTTGTTACTAGTAGATGTATCTTGCAGGAAATGTTAGAACAAAGTTATTCAGAGACAAGGGAAATGATACACGTCAAAACTTCCAATCTTCATGAAGGAGAGCATTGTGAAGGAACAAATAAGGTAAAATGAAGACTTTTGTTTCTATTATTCTTAATTGCTCTGACAATTTGTTCAATAGTAAGAGCAAAAATGTATCTGATTATGTATTCTCATGTGTATATGCTTAGGTATAGTTTTATATAAGTAAAACGAATGATAGCAATTATACAAGGGATGAGAGGAAGGAATTAGGAATATCTTATTATAAGGTACATGCACTACCCATCAAGTGGTACAGGGTTATTGGAAAGGGGACTTAGATTACTTATAAATGTACATTGTAAACTCTAGGACAAACACCTAAAAAGTAAGAAAACAAGTATGGTGATATTCTAAGGAGACAATATAAAATCATATAAAATATTCAATTTAAACCACAAAAGGCAGCAAAAGTTTGGAACACAAAAATGGAAGCAAAGAACAAGGGCAATAAAGAGAAAATAGGTATCGACCGAGGAATAGTGAGTCCAGGTAAGGTCTCCGGGAGGTGGAGGGCTAGAATGGGAAAACTGATCTTCCAGAGCCCCTTCCAAGGCTCCCAGAATCTTGAAACTTCACTTGCCAGACATAGTGTGCTTTCCTGACACTGCTTCCACATGTGGTGCAGGAACAGAGAGCTTCAATACCCAGAGCAGCAGGGAGACATGGCAATAGAGGGTAGTCAAGCAGAGGAAGATGAAAGTGGCCTCCAGGGAAGCCAGAGCTGACAGAAGTGCTCCTAGGAACATCTATTCATTGATATTGTACCAAACCTGACGCACTCTCATTTGTCAGAGGTGGCCCCAGGTGGGTGTCAGTGTCACACATTGGGGTAAAACTGTTCCTAGAGCAAACAATGATGAGAGAGCTGAAGGCAAATGCATACTTGAACCCCCAGATGGGGACTATGTGGGAGACTAATGGGTCTGTGAAAGAGAACTCCAGTCCCAGTAAGAAATACATCACATAAATAGGGTATCTCGGCCTGAGGATGCTCACAGGCACTTCCAGACCTTCTGATACGATGAAGCAACTGGACCACCAGAGGCTGTCAGCCTACTTCAGACATTATGCCATCAGTGATTGAGGCCAGAGATCCACTCAAAAGAGCAGATCTTAGAAATACTGATGGTAGAGCAGTCCCTGACTATTTTGCACAAGGATACCCAGAACTGGATGCAGAAGCATCATCCACAGAATGTCAAAACAGGCTGTGGTCCTGGTGAAATGCTTGCAGAGAGAACCTGGTCAAACAAAGAATAAGGTCACAGCCCATGAGCTGGGAAAGAAGGCAGTGCTCCTGGGAGGAACAGCAGTGGCCCCAGGCTTCAAGTGTAAACCAGTGAAGCCCCAACCAAAGAGTGTGTTCCAGAAAGAATGCTAGAATATATACTGGGTACTCCAAGAACAGCTGGGCTGGAATACTCACAAAGAAACACAGCCTGTATATGAAAGAGTTGTGTATGTACAACAGTTTTTAGCCTGTTTTGAGCAGAAAAGGACCAAAGACTGGAAGATGGCACCTGACCTCATCCTACCTGAGTCCCAGAGTTTTTGACATTTGAAGAAGTGGCTGTGTATTTTTCTGAGGAAGAATGGCAATTATTGCATCCTCCTGAGAAGACTCTACAACGTTGTAATACAGAGTATCTATGAAACTGTCATCTCTCTAGGATTAAAGCTAAAATATGACACTGGAAATGATCATCCTGTATCTTTCTGCACCAGAAATACAAATGTTAGGATGCAAAGTATCAAAAAAGACCAGAATGAAATTGCCCAGAAAACAACAGGCAGGGAAAATCATGGTGATACACACAAGGTACAGAAACAGCATCGAGCTTTTCCAAGGAAGTAAAGAAACTTGCCACTTGTAAACAAGAGCTTCCAAAACTTATATATCTTCATGGGAAACACCACACAGGAGAGAAATCTTTTAAATCTCAGGAATGTGGGAAAAGCTTCAGTTAGCTCTGATCTTCTTAAGTACCAGAGAATTCACACTCAACAAAAAACCTGTAAATGTCAACAATGTGACACGAGGTTTAGATGGAGTTCAGATCTTAGTAAGTGCTACATGACACATCAAGGAGTAAAACCATATAGATGCTCATGGTGTGGGAAAAGCTTTAGTCATGACACAAATCTACACATACACCAAGTAATTCACATGGGAGAGAAGTCCTTTAAATGTCATGAATGTGGAAAAAGATTCATTCAGAACTTCCACCTTATCAAACACCAGAGAACCCACACAGGTGAACTGCCTTATACTTGTATCATATGCAGAAGAAACTTTAGTAGGTGGTTGAGCCTTCTTAGACACCGGAAAAGCCACAGAAGAAGGACGGTATGTCCAGTGTCTCTAAACTGAGGATTTACTACATAGAGCTTCACCTTAGAAGTGATGAAAGAATACAAAACTATGAGGCATTCGATGATAGCAATCTGTCACCAGTAGAACATTTGGGAGGGGTAGATCTTACGCTTCACAAAAAGGAATCTAAGTTGCCTTATTCAGCATTGCATTTTCAGTGCCTAGCACAAGTCTTATACATAATGAGTATTTTATAAACAAAAAAAGAAAGTATACCTATAAGATATCTTTACCTATCTATCTATATGTATGTATCTGATTATTCAAAGCTTCCCCACCCCCAGTCATCTAAATTCTTCCAGTATCAGGTGTTTGACAGATAACAGTCAAGACTTATTCTTCATTCTTTGTGAGGACAGATGGAAAGTAAGAGTACTTTGACCCTCTCAAGGGAGCTCACAGAGAATTACTAAGTTAGAGACAGTATTAATAGCTATCATTCAATCTGGAAAGCAGTCTTGGTCCTCATCCAGGTATCTGTTTCTTTGTAGGAAGCACAGATAAGTGGTAAATGATCTTTTTCTAACTTTCATTATGTGGACTGGATGGAGGTTTTCAAACTGGTGCCATACTGCTGCAGGGCCTAAGGGGAGGCCTGTATTTATGGCTGATTCAGCCACAATTCTATTAGTCCATTTTCATGCTGGTGATAAAGACATACCCGAGACTGGGCAATTTATATGGGAAAAAGGGTTTAGTGAACTCACAGTTCCACGTGGCTGTGGAGGCCTCACAATCATGGCAGAAGGCAAGGTGGAGCAAGTCATGACTTACATGGATGGCAGCAGGCAAAAGGAGAGAGCTTATGCAGGGGAACTCCTCTTTACAAAACCATCAGATCTCATGAGACTTATTCACTATCATGAGAACAGAACCAGAAATACTAGCCCCCATGATTCAATTACCTCCCACTGGGTCCCTCCCACTACACATGGGAATTGTGGGAGATACAATTCAAAATGAGATTTGGGTGGGGACACAGCCAAACCATATCAATACTATTTAGAGGGCTTGGTACTATCCTCAGTTTCAGGCATCCACTAGAAGTCTTAGAATGTATCCCCTACGGATAGGAGGGACTATTGTAATAAACGGTTGAGAGAAAGAAACTCACTTTTTTTCTTGAAAAAAGCTAGAATTCTGTGTCTTGTAAAGTTATTTTTCAAAAGTGAAAGAGAAATAAAGACTTTCTTAGACAAGAAAAAAAAGAGGAAATTTTTTGCCAGTAGATCTATCTTGCAAGAAATGTTAGAAAATGTTTTCAGAGACCAAGGAAATGATATAGGTCAGAAACTCTGGTCTTCATAAAGAAAAAAGGAGCATCATCAAGGAATAAATGAACGTAAAACGAAAACTTCTTTTTCTTATTCTTAATCTGACAATCTGTTCAAAATAAGAGCAAAAACATATTTGATTATGTATGCTCATGGGCATATGCTTAGGTATAGTTTTGTATAAGTAAAACAAATTATAGCAATTATACAAGGGATGAGAGGGAGGAATTAGGAATATCTTGATATATAAGGTACATGCACTACCCATCAAGTGGTATAGTGTTATTTGAAAGGGGACTTGTATTACTTGTAAATGTATACTGCAAACTCTAGGACAAACATCTAAAAAGTAAGAAAACAAGTGTGTTTCTAAACTGAGGAAAGTTACCATGTAAAGCTTGACCTCAGAAGTGATGAAAGAATACAAAATTATGAGGCTTCTAATAATAGAAATCTGTCATCAATAGAACATTTGGGAGGGGTACATCTTACACTTCACAAAAAGGAATCTAAGCTGTCTTATTCAGCATTGCATCTTCAGTGCCTAGCACAAGACTTATATATAACGAGTATTTTAAAAACAAAAAAATGAAAGTATACCTATGAGATATCTTTACCTATCTAACTATATGTATCTGGTTATTCAAACCTTCCCCACCCCCAGCCATCTCAATTCTTCCGGTATCATGTGCTCGACAGATACATAATGGTCAATACTTAGTTTCATTATTGATTCTTTGTGAGGAGAGATGGAAAATAAGAGTACTTGGGTCCCTCTCAAGGGAGCTCACAGAGAATTACTAAGTTAGAGAGAGTATTAATAGCTATCATTTAATCTGCATGAAAAATCAAGCCCAGGCCTCAGGGAACTTGACTCTGTAACAGCAAGAGAGGATTCAATGTTTACCCTGGGAGAGTGCCCCATTCTATTTGCTTCTCTCGTAAGTACCCACTACCACAATGTCTTCTGTCAAGGAATCGCAAGTAGCAAGGGAATGTCTGAATGCAAGGACAGACCTAGGTACCTTGCAAGCACTTCATATCTCTCTGCTTGCTGACTCTGTCTACATAGACATATAAAATGACATGAAGAGGGAGGCAGTCTTGGTCCTCATCCAGGTATCTGTTTCTTTGTAGAAAGCACAGATAAGTGGTGAATGTTCTTTTTCTGATTTTCGTTATGTGGAATGGATGGAGGCTTTCAAATTAGTGCCATACTGCTGCAGGACCTAAAAGGAGGCCCATCTTTATAGCTGATCAGCTACAACCCTATGTATTAGTCCGTTTTCATGTGGCTAATAAAGACATACTCGAGACTGGGTAATTTATACGGAAAAAAAGGTTTAATGGACTTACAGTTACACATAATTGGGGATGCCTCATAATCATGGCAGAAGGTAAGGAGAAGAAAGCCAAGTATTACACGGATGGCAGTAGGCAAAAAGAGGAAGCTTGTACAGGGTAAACTCCCCCTTATAGAATCATCAAATCTTGTGAGATTTATTCACTATCACAAGAATAGCATGGTAAAGACCCGCCCCCATGATTCAATTACCTTCTACCGCGTCTCTCCTGTAACATGTGGGCATTGTGGGAGCTACAATCTGAAACAAGATTTGGGTGGGGACACGGCCAAACTATATCACCTATATCACTTTCTACATCTGAATACTCTTCAAGAAGGCCTGGAGATTTTGCAAAACTTATTTACTGAGAATAGCAAGGACAGCTCTGTGACCTCTTAGTCTTGGTGCACAGCTAATACCAGGAGGGAACATCCTGAAGTGTCAGAGCAAAATAAGGCATGTGCCTTAGAGTGATGACCCCAGTCAAAACAAAGCTGGATGGAGACTGTTTTCTAATATTATTGGTTTTCTTCTTGTCCCTATTAGTCAAAGTGACTATCTCTTATGAAAAGATAATATGATGTCAAAGGAAGTTGGAATATATGGATTTACGTCAGTTCCTGGTTTATAATATTGTGCAAGGCTTCTATATATTTAGTATTTCATAAAATTGTACTTTTAAATGAAAATGACGTTTCATGTTAACTTTAGACATTAAACAAAACTTTGTTACCAAAGCACCCAGAAATGGCCAATGTTCACTTATTTGAAACAGAGGTCTTCAGGTATTTTTTCTACCAAGAATCCGTTCTCATCTTGTTTTGAAATTTGTAAAATGAGCATAGTAATTCCTACTTCCTAGGGCTACTGTGAGGATTAAATGCACACATGTGAGCATGCCTGACAATGACTGGCCACAGTAGATGTTTCCTAAACATTTGGAACTTTCTTCATTCTTCTTTCAGTTAGTTATTAGAAAATAAGCTTTGTCTACTTGTCCAGCTTTTAAGCATCCTTCATTAATGAGTTTTCCCACATTTCTAGCTGGTATTTAGGCCCACTAATAATGGTCAGAATGGTAGCCTTCAGCATATTTCTTTCTAGAGGTGCTCCTCTCTAATCAGCCTGAAACAATACATTGATGTCGCAGCTTAGCTAGGTATACTGCTCATGGTATATTACATAAAACCAAAATATACTAGAAACCCCCAACTTGAGATTCCTGTAATGGAGGGGAGGTAATGGCTAGGGGTGGAATTTTTGTAGACAATATTTATGCTATTAGGTGCATCCTCAAGCCAATAAAGTGGAAATGAAAAAGGAAAGAGGTGATTGTATAAAGTGGTCACTAAAAAGAATGAAAGTGCTAAGCCAAGAGGAGGAAGCTATCTGGGAGGAAAGGATCTCATTATATTCCCAAAGGCTGGAGACTATGACTGCCCCACCATCCTCCCTACAATGACCTGAGATTATTTATGCCCTTGACACTAAAAGGGGAAATTCCACTTCCTGCAGAGGGCTCCATTCTCTTTGTGTGAATCCATGTTTGCTGGCATCCTGGGTAGCTGCTAGCATACTACCATTCCAAAGAATTTATTCATGTAGCTTTTAGAAAGAAGGGAAGTTAACTCAAAAATTCAAGGATGTACTGGATCAATGGACCCAGCAGTTATTGCTCCTCATGAGAATCAGCAAAGTCCCCAAAAACAAGTCAGCAAAAGAGCACTCCATTTTCCCAAAGCTGCTTACCCCTGTTATACTCCCTGTTAGCTTCAAAGCTTATCATGCAGGTCCGTCTATGCTGGCATCATTACCAGCAGGGTTCGAGAGCAGGAAACATGGTTCTATTTGAGAGATCAATTATTTATGGCAGGTGGCAAGAAATGATTACCTTTAGATGTGTCTAAGCAGAAACAGAGAATTGAGATTTGTTATTCCAAGTTCAGATACTCTACCATCATTTGAATACAAGGGCTCCAGGAAAAAGCATATTCTCATCCCCGAGGTTGTAGAAGAGGATCAGGTTGCCAGGGTTTCTGACTGACTCATTAGTGCCTAGTCTGCCCTTTCAGCCCTCTGACACAGTCTCCCAGGGCCACATTCCCTGTACATCCTGACTACTCATGTCATTTCCTTGCCATCTTAGAAAAAGAGAGAAAGCGTATGTCCATGGAGACATGGGCAGTAAGGAAAGAAATGACAAAATGAGATAAAGGAGAAAGATGGCATCGTACTACATATCTGCCCACCACCTCCTCGGCACACGGCTAAGAGACATAAACTCCACTGCCTTTCTGAGGACACAAAAGAAAGACAGCATACAAAAGCTCAGGAACTAGAGAAATTGGCAGATTTTCACGCATGGGACACACTGAAGAGGCAGAATGCTCCAACTCCAGATCCCACAGGCAGAAATGGAACTGAAGACCCGAACCAAGTGTGAGGGGGTGTGGGTGCATGTTTCAGTCTCCCAGAGAAGATGGGCTGAGCGGAGAAAGCCAAGAAAGGGTCTGTGAGAGCAGAGGACAGCAGGCTTTTTCACTTGTGTGCATTTGTGAGGACTGAGGTTGGAAGTCAGGAATTCAGGGAGCAGAATGCCACTGTTTGAGGTGGCTGAGGCACAAGAACATGTGAGTGGATCAAGCCTACCCTGTGCTAGACTCAGGTCTCCACCTTTTCTCTCCCAGCAGACAATGACATGGCTTCTCCCCATGGGCCTTTTAAAGTTTCTTCTAGCATCTCAAGAAACCTCTTCCTCCTTCATTGCCTTGTTCCCTCTGCCACAAGCCAATCCTGCTCCTGCTATTTCCATTTTCCCAGGGCAGGAGAGGAGGAGGGGCCCAGACGCAGGGCCTAGTGAGTGTTACTGTGTTCCACTGTTCCCAGAAGAATGGGCATGATAACTGAGAATGGCAGGCAGCGTTGGGGAGAAAAGAATAAACAAAAAGGAATGATGGCCTAGTCTTTTGTCAAGTAAGTTAAAGGCCCTCCTTGCTACCTCCTCTTTATTCCTTGAAAAACAGTAAATGGCAGGTAGGTGGGCATGGCAATGACCATGTTGGGGAGGAAGGTGTTTCTCATTTAAAGGAGGGAGCCACCTACAAAGTCCTGTCCTTGGCTCAACAGCAAAGCCCTCCCATTCTCATTCTTGTCTTCTTTGCCTTCCTCTTCTCCATCCATGCTACCCGCTCCTTCCTACCACTGTGGGTTCAGACAAGGGACACTGGAGTAGAAGGAAGAAGGGACAGGGAGCCAGGGAAACTCTCAAGGATCAACAATTATGAGATATGAGGGGAGGGGTCAGGAGCCATGTTTGAGAGCAGTAGAAGGACAATGTCACCCTTAGATCTGGACAACCCAGGGAAAGGACAGAGGGAAGGAGGCCAGGTCAGCTTTGGGAAGCAGTTCTGCTCCAGGGCTGGGAGTTAGGGATGAAGTAGGAAGAGCCAGGCAATGCCTAGAAAGATTTCACTTGTCCCTCCTCAAGCTCTGGGTATCTCAGGGTGAGACCTGGGATGACAAAAAGGAACTAACCCCAACCCGAGAGCTGCAGCAGACACTTCAGAGGGATTCTGAGTCTGGTAGCAGAAGATCTCATCCCTAAAGGGGGTTGTCTCTTCGGGTTGTACCCATGCATCTGCCCATCTCCAGGCTTCCATTAGGGAGGCCCTCAGCTTCCATAAAAGGGGTTATTCTAGTTTTATTTCTTCACCTTATGCCCATTCTGCTGTAAGTGACAAGAGGGTAAAGACCTTATTTTGGTGGCATTCTCTATGTTGAAGCCTGGTGCAGGTGTTCTCTTGGCTGTCTCCTATAAGGCTAGGAATTGCTTCTTAGGATGGTCTGGGCTTTTTGTTGTTGTTCCTCTTGGAGGGTTCCAAACCTATTCTCTCAGGATATCCCCTCATCAGAGGTTTCACTCCTGAATTCTTTAAGAGAGAGCTGGCCCATTAACAGGGGGTGCTATGTCCTCCAGAAACACTTCCTGTCCCTATATACAGTCTGACTGGGAAATCACCCCTCCTCTACCCATTCTGAAGCAGGAGAGTCAAAGGAAAGGATGGACACAGGAAATTTCCCTGGAAAGGCAGAAGAATCCTCAAAACATCCCACCTTCACATTTCTGTGCCACATATTCAGTAATTTTTCTCAAATACAATCGTCACAATGTCACTCTTCCACTCGTAAAGCTGCAACAGCTCCCAGTTCCCACATCCTTGAATCCCCCTCCCTCCTTCAGCCTCAAGGCCCTACTTCGCCTTACCCCAGATGATAGCCACTCTCTCTCCTCTCTTCCAGCTCACATATACCTGATGCTGAACCAGGCTGTGAATCTGTCTTCAATTATGCTTTGTTTTTAGCCCCTAATATCGCCTCCCAACCTGTCCAAATCCTTTCTTCAGCATCACATCCTGCTTCCTTCTTGTAGCCCCCGCAAACTCACTTCACAGTGTCCTCTTAGAACAGCTTCTGAAATCCAGAATTTGATTAAACACCTATCAATGAGTCCTTGTTCCAGAGTTTCTACTTCAATTGGTCTGGAGTAGGGCCAAAAAACTGGCATTTCTAACAAGTTATCACGTATGCTGATGTTCCAGCAACCCCACTTTGAGAACTACTGTCTTAGAGTACATCTCCTGCACTTTCTCCAGAGAGGAGGGGTTGCCTTAGAAGCCCAGTAATTCTACTAAAGGCTAGCCCAGAGCTAGGTATCTATATACACTCTCTGAGTAGATAAGCCTGGCCATTTTAGGGTTAAATGTGAACTTAATCTGTACCTTATTTTCATCCAATTGGTAAATCTGCACCAATAATTAAGAGTGGGTACAAAATCTCCATATGTTCCCTCAATGTAGAAAGCTTCCAATGCCTGTCTTCCTAATCTTCCTGATGTCTCCAGGACTGCCAGAAGCCTGGTCTCCTCGAAGTCCTCTGGGTCTCCATGAGCAGGAACTCATGAAATAGCACTTCTTCCATCTGCTTTTCCGGGCCCTTGCACATCAGTTACCACAACTTCAAAGCTGGATACACAGCTAGGACCTCTGGGATCTGGTGGCCTCTAAGGGTAGAACTGACCTAAACACCTCTGTAAATCATCTCTGTAAATTACAGGAATCATCTCTGTAAATTGGTTTTTCTCTTTTCTAGTGCTGAGTCTCCTCCACTTTCCTACCTGTTGGCCCTCTGCAACTCAGCCCATCCTGCATGCTGTCCCCTCTGAAAACCCACCCAGGCAAAGGTCACAGAGAGGCCTGAAATGATGTAGTAGGGAAGTGCAGGGACCTACTTCTCTCCAGGGAGATTCAACTTCCTCTGAGCACTCATAGCCCTTACTTCATTCTGGAGGTAGGCAGGGGCTGGATCCATCCAGTGTCCTGGAGGTACAGGTGACAGTGTGATCAAGAAGACTCAGCCCAGCAGCCCAGGCCTGTCCAAAGTCCTCTGAGAAAGTTGGGACTCCCTCTAGTGGTTTGAGAGTCCTCACCTCTGGGGCCTGCAGCTCCCCAGCCCCTGCAAGTCAGCAGCTGCACTGTGTTTAAGACCCAGAGAGGCCTCTGGAGATGCAGTCTTAGGAGCAACTCCTGAGAAGTCCTTAGTCAGTTGTCTTCAAACAAAGGTCACTTGCCTCTGGGACTACACAAAGATGGTCCTGGGAATAGTGGGCATGAAGAGTTCTAAAGGAATCTATTTTCAAATTCTCAGTTCCATACATACTTCTTCCACAGACTGATCCAATGGAAATCTTGAGGGAGGTTCTTTCCTGCCTTCCTTTCGCTGACCTCTTCCACCACTTTCTCCTTCCCTGAGCCTACCAGGGTACATTGCCCCAGAGTTTACTACTTCCCAGGAGCCAAAGGGGCTTTCAAAATATCCTAGCACAGGAAAGGAGGAAAGGCTGGGAAGGAAATCCTGCAAATAATTTCCTGTGTTTTCCTTTCAACAGAACTGAAGAAGGACTTCATCAATTAGTCAGCTGATCATTGGGCAAAACTGATGATAGTTCAGGATTTAATTTGTGTCATATAACTCTTAAAGGAAATTTAAAATTTTGAATGACCTCATTATAAGAAAATTCCTTTTATTCCCATTAACATACCATCTCTGAAAACAAGAAATAGAGATATAATTGGTGGTGAGCCAAGCTTTATTCTCGAAATAACTAATATTAATTCATGGTATGAACTAATTTCAAAAATCCATCTATATCCAGCCAGGCACAGTAGCTCACATCTGTAATCCCAGCACTTTGGGAGGCTGAGGCGAGTGGACTGCTTGAGCTCAGGAGTTCGAGACAAGGTTAGGCAACATGCTGAAACCCCGTCTCTACAAAAAAAGAAAAACAAATAACAAAAATACTAGCTGGGTGTGGTGGCGTGTGCCTGTAGTGCCAGTTACTTGGGAGGCTGAGGTGGCAGGAACACTTTAGCCGAGGAGGCAGAGGCTGCAGTGAGCCAACATTGTAACACTGCACTCCAGCCTGGGCAACACAGCCAGACTCTGTCTCAAACAAACAAAAACCATCTACATCATTAGAAGTGGGATTTTTAATAAATTCTAATTTTTCTTCATAATTATTTAAATGTATAACATTTTTCTGGTTTGATCAAAAGCATTTAATAATTCAGTCAGAAGAAACATAGCACTTAGCCTCCTGGTCACAAGAAAGCTTTTTCTATTTATATGCATTTTAAAGAAACCTTTGTGGAAGCATGACACACAAACAGGAGTATTTAGTGTAAAGCTCAGTGAATTGTTACAAAGTGAACATCCTTGTAATTACCATCCAGATCAAGAAAAATAACATACAGCAGCATTCTGGCACTCTAGGAGTGGAATGACTGGAATATTGATATATGTTCACCTTCTTTATAAACTGCCAAAGTGTTTTTCAAAATGTACCAATTTACATTCTGAATAGCAGCATATGAGGGTTTCCTTATCCTTGTCAACATTTGAAATTGTCTTTTTCATTTTAGCCTTCCTAGTAAGTGAATTGTAGTACTGCATTGTGGTTATAATCTCTATTTCCTTGATGATCAATTAAGATGTGTTTTCATGTGTTTGAGTATTTGAATATTCTCTTGTGAAGTGCCTGCTAAGTCTCTTGACTATATTTCTATGTCTTTTTCTTACTGATTTGTTTGATTCTAAACTTGAGTTGTTAGATATGTATGCTGCAAATATCTTCTCTTACTTCCTGGCTTGCTGTTTCACTCACTTAATGATGTCTCTTGATGAAGAGAAGTTACAAGTTGTAATGTAGTCCGATTTATCAAATATTTCCTTTCATTATTAGTGCTGTTGGAGTTCTGGCGAAGAAATCATTGTCTAATCAAAATCATGAAAATAACTTCCTATGTTTTAATTTTCCAGTTGTATTATTTTAGCTTACACATTTAGACTTATCTGGAATTGATTTCTTAAATAAAATGTGGTATGTCCAAAATAAATAAACAGAAAACAGTAACAAATATGGTAGATATTAACCTAACTATATCCATAGTCGCTTTAATGTCAATGGTCTAGAAACAACAATTAAAAGAAAGATTATCAGGCTGTATCCAAAACCAAGACTTAAATATATGTTGTCTACAAGAAACCCACTTTAAATATAAAGACATATAGATTAAAAGTAAATGGATATAGAAAGATATACTATGTTCTAAGAAAGTTCTATTCTTGGCTGGAGCCCTGACATTTCCAGTCCTTGCCTTTCCCTCTGCCAATGTCTAAACGATCTTGTTTCTGTAATTCCCAAGCAGTAATTTAAGTCCTATGCTTGTAGGCAGAATCACTATCCTATCTACAAAATAATTTAGGTATTGCACCAGTTGTGAGGGATTTTTGCTACAGATCTTACCTTCCCTAGTTGATTCCATAGCGCTTTAAACACTGATTTGGACTTCCAGCCTAGCAGCCAGACACTCTACTAGACTAGTAAGAACACTATCTATTTATCTCCCTCTCTTGCCCTATGGAGTTGTGAGAACCAGCTCTATCACAGAATCTGGCATAAGCAGTAATATTACCATGAGTGCATGCATGAACTTTAAAAGGAGATTGAACTGGATTCAAATCTGGGCACTACCACTTACTAGGTATGTGATCTTAGGAAAGGTCAGAAAAGCTCTCTGAGGCTCAGTCTCCTCATATATAAAATGAAGAGAACCATAACAACAATGGTATGTCAATAATAAGAATGGTAGTAGGAAACGAAGAGGAGGTGGGCCTACAGGGCTTTATAGTAAAACTTAGATGAGATAATACTGAAATTTGCCTAATTTGTGCCAGGCCCATGCAATCACTCAGTAAATATGATGCCAGTGACAATGGCAATGATGATAATGAAAATGAGAAATTATAGATTCTATATATGGTGTCCTACATAAAGTGTTATTTTTAGAACTTGAGAGGAATAGAATTGGAGGATGCAAAGGAAGAAGCAGAAAGAAACCAGTCATCTTTCACAAAGAAACTGATAACTAGTTCCAGTTAAATATGTAGTCTGAACTTGATGGACAGGGTATATATTTAAAGTAGAAGTGGAGATATTAAGTAGAAGATCAGAAACTCAAAGAAAAAAAGGAAGATCTCTTTACTGTTTCTTATTAAGTCCCCTATGCCTATACCAAAAAAAAAAAAAAAAAAAAAAAAAAAAAAAAAAAAAAAAAAAAAAAAAAAAAAAGAAGAAGAAAAATGGAAACAAAACTAAAACAAGCAGGTACCTATGCATCATTTCACCTGTTCTTGCTGCTATTTCTGTTGGAGAGAACCACATGGAGAGGGAAGTTCCAGAAATACTCTGCTTCAAGACTATGAATCTTAATGGTTGCATATGCAGGCTTTGGAGTCAAATATAGCTGGGTTCTATGTCAGTTATACCACTTTCCAGCTTACCTAATCTCTCAGGGCCTCAGATTTTTAATCTTTACCCTTCTAAAGCAAATGTATTAGAACATTTTGTAGAATGCCACAGAAATCCAACTCAAACTAGCGTCAACAAAAAGAATCTACTGGCTTAAGACTGAGCCGCCAGAACAACTGGAATCACAGGCACTGCCTGAATATTTTTTCTGACTCTTGTATCTGCTCTCTGTATTGTCAACTTAATTTCCTCTCATTAAGACCAACAAATATGCGCAGTGAAAACTCCCACTGCTTCAGCTACCAGGGAGGCTCCAAGTTAAAATTTTTTTTCTAAGGTAGCACTCCATTAAGCTCATTTAGAGTCAAGTGCCCATCTCTGATCCAACTAAAGATTGCCACTGGGATATGGTTATATAAGAAGATGGCTGCTCCTATACTAACCATAGTAGACAACAGAAGAAAGGATCATGCGGGGAGAAAATCCCACCGATATTCACTAAGCTGATTTTTTTTTTTTTTTTTTTTTTTGAGACGGAGTCTCACTCTGGAGTGCAGTGAGACGGAGTGCAGTGGCATGAACTCGGCTCACTGCAAGCTCTGCCTTCCGGGTTCCCACCATTCTCCTGCCTCAGCCTCCCGAGTAGTTGAGACTACAGGTGCCCGCCACCATGCTCGGCTAATTTTTTGTAATTTTAGTAGAGACAGGGTTTCACTGTGTTAGCCAGGATGGTCTCGATCTCCTGACCTCGTGATCCACCCACCTCGGCCTCCCAAAGTGCTGGGATTACAGGTGTGAGCCAACACCCCCGGCCAATAATGTTTCTTAAAAATTTTAATGATATATTTCAGTGAAAATGGATTCATTAACTTTTAAGTAAAAATGAAATAAAACTGTATCTAGGAAACAATCTCAACTTTAGAAAGCGTAACATATACTAAAATCACTGTCAGAAAAAGGACTAAAATGTTAATAATGTTTATCCTAGATAACAGAATTATGAATAACTTTCATTTTTTCTAAATGTTTTACTTGTTCTATATTTTTTTCTTCAATAAGCTTGTATTACTTTTACAATCAGCATGAAACAGTAAAAGATTTTGGTTGTCATTATTTTTTTTAATATTACTTATATTCGTTTCAGGTTAAATTCTGCAATACATTAAGACAGGCTCACACATAACCCTAGTTAAAATGCAAGGGAATGCGACAAAGTTCTACAAGCTTTCTTTGACTTCTACAGTAATTGTGAAAGTTGTCCAGAGAATATATGAGTTTATTTGAAGACAGAACTCCAGAACAAGTTTTCAGAGATGACTCATTAAAATCACATTGGTTCTTAATTTTATAATTTGGCAATTTATGATATTACTGTTATTGTTTCGGTAATGTGCGGATGATTACTGTGTTTTCTTATAGCCTGTGATGTCTGATCATTCGGTATTCCACAGATCATATAAGGTCCAGATCACTAGCTAGCATTATCTAACCAGAGGGAGGTGAGGGATGAAAGACTACATACTGGGTACAATGTATACTGTTCAGGTGATGAGTACACTAAAATATCAGAAATCATCACTAAGAACTTTTCCATGCAACCAAACACCACCTGTTCCCCAAAACCTATTGAAATAAAAATTTTAAAAAACAAGAAGACAAGTAATTACTAGTGCTGGCTTCTTTACAGTGCTTCAAAGAGTATGGAGAGAGAGTTCCAATCTATTTGGTAACAACAATGTTAATCCCTGTGTGAACACTAAGGCATCTAAAATCAATCACCTTTAAGAGACAACAGGTTTTACAAAAGGTCAGAGGGGAAAAAAACCACAGGCCTCAGAGTCAAAGTTTAAAACTCAGAAATTCAGTTTTGCAAGCTCTGTGGCCTTCAGCAAAATCCTTAATTTCCTTTTTTCTTTTTTTTTTTTTGAGACAGAGCCTCACTGGAGTGCAGTGGTGCAATCTTGGCTCACTGCAACCTCCGCCTCCCAGGTCCAAGCGATTCCCCGAGTAACAGGGACTACAGGCACACGCCACCACACCCAACTAATTGTTTGTATTTTCATAGAGATGGAGTTTCACCATATTCGCCAGGATGGTCTCGATCTCCTGACCTCATGATCCGCCCGCCGCAGCCTTCCAAAGTGCTCGGATTACAGGCGTGAGCCACCACGCCTGACCAAATTCCTTAATTTCTGAAGCTTCAAGTTTCTCACCTACAATAAAGATAATGCTTCTAACATACAAGATTACTGTTGGATTGGATGAGATAACACATGATATTCTCATTATCACACGTAGTGCTTCTGGCACACAATAAGCACTCATCAAAACTACACTTCCTCCTTCATCTCCCATCCCAATTCCTCTTCCCATTCCAACGAAGACCATTTTGCATCAAACATAGCATGTTAAATAAGTAAATGCGAAACGTGATTTCTCTTGAGCATATATATTCACTATGAGAAAAGGATAATTATAAATCTTTCTTTCAATTAATTGAAAAGAAATAGTAGCTATAAAATACACTACTTAGATAAAAAAGAAAAAACTATATAAAATGTTTGGACCATGTAACTATCGCTAATATCCAAAATCCTGGATTTTACTACTGTTTTGTTGTTTATTTGCATGTTTGTTTCTTTTGCTTTCCAATCTCTGATCCTCCAAAATAACAAAGCTTAAAGATTGCACAAAAGTTATTCTATGGGAAAAAAAATTTTGGCCATCATCAAATGCTAGGCTTAAAATCACGTAGGAAACTCCTTTTATTATAATGAGAAATAGGAATATAAGATAAAACTTTTCTTGTTGAATCATGATATTCTACAGTCACCAAATATTTTAAGGGGTCTATTATCAATAAACATGCCTCCATTCCTCAGAGATGTAGCTCACTGCCTTAGTTCTGACTGGAGAAAGCACAAAAATAACAATGCTTCTTTACCTCTGTTAGAACATGGAAACTTTTAATACGATGGTCCCTTTCCTCAAAAACAGACAAGTACAAGTATGAAATTTGGCATTGCTGACCTGAACAGAAGACATTTATAGGCCTTCCATGGACTCAGGTTGGTCCCTTAGCAGGATTAAGAACATCAAAATATTCTACATTAACATCTCCATTCTCATGAAAACATTCTCACGAGCTTTGAAAGAAAATAAAAATCTTGGCTAGACACAGTTGCTCACACCCATAATCCCAGCACTATGTGAGGCTGAGGTGGGTGGATCACTTGAGCCCAGGAGTTCAAGACCTGCCTGGACAACATGGCGAAACCTCATCTCTACGAAAAATACAAAAATTAGGTGAGTATGGTGGCACATGCCTGTAGTCCCATCTATTCAACAGGCTGAGTTGGGAGAATCACTTGAGCCCTGGAGGCGGTGAGCCAAGATTGCACCACTGCACTCCAGCCTGGGCAACAGAGTAAGACTCTGTCTCAAAAAAAAAATTTTTTAAGGGAAAAAAAATCTGAATTATAGGTGGTTTTTAATTTAATATAAACAATTCTATATCTGCTGCCTGCCTGAGATAGATACATAGTGATTTTTTTTTTCACTTCCCTCCCATTTTCTCCTCACATCTTCCATCCCTACCCCCTCCATCTTCTCCAGGGCTCTCCTCTCAATCCCAAACCCTAACACAAGAGTCTAGTGCACCAGGGATATATGTGTTCTCAATCATTAGGCTTAGGAAATGCTTACATCCATGTAATCTGTCCCTTGAAAGAGTTAAGGATCCCTTGAATTGAGCTGAGGCATATAGTACAAGTGACAATGATAAGTGTAACAAACACCCGTTGTTGAGCATCCATTATGTGCCAGGCACTATGCCAGGTATTTCATATTTCATAATATCAAATTCTCTCAACACGTCTGTAAAGTAGGTGTTACTAAAACATCCATTTTACAGATGTACAATATTTTATAGCCAGGAAGTAGCTCAGTCGGGATTGCATTCTGGCACAAAGACTACAGTTTGTCTAACTGATGCCCTAGAGGTTTACTTGAATGTCTTTATTCCAGAAAGACCAAGCAAAAGACTTTAGCTAAAGTATCACATTTATGTGACCTTTTCCCTGTCTACATAATCAAGGCAGTGTCTACTCTCTGTAGTTTTTCTTGCACTGTTTGTCCAAACTACTGAACACTTGTTCCACACTGCTATGCATTGTTATTCATTCAATATATATTTAGTGAGTATCTTTCTTGAGCCAAGATTTGAACTCTGGGGAAAGACCAGTGCACAAGACATAGTCTTTGACCTCAAGCCTCTTTGGTTTAAAGATGAAGGACATAAAGGTTATTACCCCAAGGGATCAGGGAAGACTTCTTGGAGTTGGCATATAAACCGAACCTTGACTGATGAGTCGAACATGGCCTGAGGAAAGGAAGCAAAATGGGGTCCGATAATGCAACTTGTGCCACAGCTCAAGCAGGAAGTGAAGCTGGGGGCCTGGGCCAGACCTGGACACATGCATACCTGAGAGAGCATGGAGAGCTGGAACACTGTTTCAGAATTTGGAGATAAAGTCAGAGGATGTATGTGGTATAAGCAAGTCTGAAGAAGCAGTCAGGGGCTGGATCATGAAGGGTATTTTCAGTCAGATAAACTAACAATTCAGGTTGGGTGTTGTGGCTTACGCCTATAATCCCAACACTTTCAGAGGCTGAGATGGAAGGACTGCTTGAACTCAGGAGTTCGAAACCAGCCTGGGCAACATGGTGAGACCCTGTGTCTACAAAAAGTTTAAAAAACAGAAAAGAAATTAGCCAGGCAGGGTGGCATGCACCTGTAGTCCCAGCTACTTGGGAGGCTGAGGCAGAAGGATCACTTGAGCCTGGGAAATGGAGGCTGCAGTGAGTTAGAAACACACCACTGCACTCCAGTCTGGGCAACACAGTGAGACCTCATCTCTAAATTAAACAAATATTAAATTAAAATTAAAATTAACTAATTAAATTAAAATAAACTAATTCATACTGAAGTACATGGAGAGCAATGAATTTTAAGATAGTGGTTCTTATGCTCAGACTTGCTTTTTTTTTGTTTTTTTTTTTGGAGACAGGGTCTCACTCATTCACCCAGGCTGGAGTGTACTAGAGTGCAGTGGTGCGATCTCAGCTCACTGCAACCTCTGGCTCCCAGGCTCAAGTGATCCTCCCACCTCAGCCTCCTGAGAAGCTGGGACTACAAGCATGTGTCACCACTCCCAGCTAAGTTTTGTATATTTTTTGGCAGAGATGGGGTTTCACTATGTTACCCAGGCTGGTCTCAAACTCCTGGGCTCAAGCAACCCATCCTCCATGACCTCCCAAACTTGCATTAAGTTCACTTTGGCTTCAGTGTGGAAAATGGGTCACAAAGGCTGAGACTGGAAATGGAGAGATCAGTTTGGAGGCTGCTGCAGTCATTCAAATGAGAAAGGATGATGGCCTCATTTAAGATGACAGTATGGAAAACAGAGTAAGATATAATAAGCAATCTCTCTCACTCTTGCTCTCTCTCTCTCTCATCTTGTCCACAGATAATTAGAACTAATATTTATTAAGCATATATTATGTAGCAGTCTCTTTCCTAACTCCTTTATATTTGACTCCTTTAATCCTCAAAACAAGCCAATTCCTCGTTATACAGGAATTTGACTTCTTTAATCCTCAAAACAAGCCAATTCCTCATTATATACCTTAGGATACAGCTTGAAATCAAGTTACGTGGCCGAGGTCCTTGAGGAGGTCAGAGACAATATCCTGTGTTTCTTTCATTTTAGACAGATAGACATAGATAGATAGATAGATAGATAGATAGATAGATAGATAGATAGATAGATATCAATAGATAGATACCAATAACTATTTGTAGATTGGTTATTACAACCCAAAATTTCTTGGACTTCTTATCTCCCGAGGTGCTCAGAGAAATGTGACAATTTGTCAAGGATGCTTTGAAACAAAATCCTGTATTGTGTGGAAGTTTTACTCAGAAAATCCTAAGGCCCCAAATACTACTAACATTCTGATGACTTTATAATTGGAGGAATTTAAAGGATGCATGACTTGATCATTAATAGAGAAACCTCTGAGCTTGCAAGGTTCTCCACCAGTAAGAAAATCATCACCAGTGTCACCCACACTTGCAAACACCATATTCTCTGGCTACTATTTCTGAGGTCCTCTTTCAGTGCTCCCCACATGACTGGGCAAAAGGAAATACGCAGCTTTGTGTGACAGGACACTGATCACACATATTTCCCTGAAAACCTAATCAAAGTATAATAGAGACACAGTGATGTTTTATTAAATTATTAAATCCACTTTAATTTCCTAAAGCACCAGCATGTAGTAATATGCTAATTTCCATGGACAATGTAGCATTTTATAATGGAATTAGGGATATTTCCAAGGAAAGGTTGAAAATCTCTCAAATCGGAGAACTGTGCCTTTATTGCTTTTCTAATATTAACATGCTCTGGGACTTCGGGCAGGTCTCTTATGCCTCTCTCAGCTTCATCTGTATCTCATTTGTAAAATAAGGAATAATACTTAACAGCTACCTCACAGGGACATATACTGAAAAAATAATAAGCTAATATAGACAGGCAAGATGCTCTGAGATCTTTGGATGAAAGATCCAGCACATTAAATCCTAATTAATGTTAAAGAATTAAAGAGGCACACAAATCCTATTAAATGTATATATTTCAGAGGAATGGACCATGATATCATAAGCTATATAAAAAATCTTTTATGGTGTGAGGTATGAAAATATTAAAATAAAGATCACTTTATAAATGTCCTCTCTTTTTAGATTAAAAGCCAGCAGTGCTCAATTCCATCTTCTTTCTAAAACTTCAAAGGATAGTGAAATGTCCCATGATAGTATCTTAAAAGGAAATCTGGAGTTACCTTAAAGTCATTTCTGGATAATAAAATAGTGTAAAGTCTAATTTTTGAAACTGCAAGAAAAAAGACCTCAGATTCATTTGACCCTCAATTCCTGTGCTCATCGACATTTCTCACGTGGGTTGAAAGCAGGCAGATGGTTAACAGCTGCCAGGAATGACAGAGTTCTAGACTGAAGGATGATGATCCACTCCTCTAATATCCTCCACTCCAAGAACTACCTTTAAGAGTTTTTTAAATCAATTTTCTTATAATTAATATTTCCTAAGGCAGATTAGCTTCCACATTAGGAAATGCTGGCCTTGATTTATGTTCTAGTTTAAATCTTACTAAAGGGCATCTTTCCCATTTTAGAAATATAGTCTAAAATGCCATCTGAGAGCTAGTAGATAATACAGTCATTGTCTTATTCAAAGGCATTGTATGTAAGGTATGCAGAAATAACACAGAAATAAAAATTTGTTTCAGAGTCAGAAAATGCCACTGATCCAGAAGATAAGAGATATTTTAAGATCTAAGCTCTTAAATGAAGATCGATTACTGTTTGAGGCTAAAATTTTAGGCAGAACTTAAAACAATAATTAATAATAATTATCTGGAAGAACAGAGGAACAGATTTTATGGATCTAGGATTCCTAACAAGAGCTTTGACATTCTCATAAGGCTTAAACAGCTAAGTACAGCATCCCCTAACAAAGAAGGGAATTGTCCGGAAAAATGAATACATTCGAATTAAAAGAGGTCATTGATCTCTGATTCGAATCTTGCAATTGAAA
Organism: Rhinopithecus bieti; assembly: GCF_001698545.2. Taxonomy (NCBI): domain Eukaryota; kingdom Metazoa; phylum Chordata; class Mammalia; order Primates; family Cercopithecidae; genus Rhinopithecus; species Rhinopithecus bieti. The sequence continues at coordinate 613,604 of NW_016809238.1, forward strand.
TTTCCAATATCCAAATGTTACGCTGCTTTCACAGTTACTAACCACTCTGAAAAATAAGAGAAACCAGCCACGGGTAGAACAAATTATAGAATGTAGAATAAGATTGCAGTTTTTAAAAAAATGTAACAGTAGAGAAATTCTAGATCTTATATTTATGAAACCAAAACTAAATTTCAAATACAAATGAGTCATTAGGAAAGCATAACTGCAAAACTGCCTGTCAGCCTACTTCCCATTCCAGGGAGGTCTGAATCAAGCGCAGTGACTAGAAAGCAATGAATAATATAAACATACGCCCAAGAGGAACAAATTCTTAAAACCTGTCCCAGAAATATAAAAGTTGGAAGGAATAAAGTTTTATCTATTTGTAAACCTACTTTTTAAATATTTCATCAGGACCAATAAAAAATTGAACATGACATGTGCTATCTTATTAGCACTTGGAGAAGAGTGAGTAAATGCCTCATACTGGTACCACCGCTCCCTTTTCCCTTGCCCACAGTAAACATAACTTATTGAAAAACAATAGTTTCCCACTGAGCATAGGGAGGGTTTTTGAATCCTTTTGAAAACATTGCCCCACTTAGTCACTACCTCACTACCTATCAACTGGAGTTGTGTTCTGAGGTGACAGCTATTTCCTGTCTCCAACTTAGATACTCATACGGAAAAGTTGCTTATAATTAAAAAGTAATGGTTTCTCATTTACATATTATGTCTAGCAAACACTTAAATATGTACTTGTAAACGTTTTGCAAAATACCAACTATCATTCAGAGCAGCCTCATATTTATTTTATGTCATTTTGTTTTTTAATATTTGTATAAATGTATGGAGTAAACATTAATTTTGTTCCATGGATACATTGCAGCATGGTGAATTCAGAGGCTTTTAGGGTATCCATCACCCAAATAATATACATTGTACCCACAAACTCTGACACTCCAACCTATCACCATGCAATTCCCGTTGCTAACCATTTAAATATTTGATGCTGTGCTTTGTCGAATTTGCCAAATTCAAGTCTACATACTTTCATTCTAATTTGCTGCAATTTAATAACATCTTTCCTGAAGGAGAAGAAATAAAGCACTACCATATGAATGTAATTTAATTGTAACACTGCCAAATTTCTGATCATTAAAATTTGAAAAATGTGTGTGATATACACATACATAAGCTAAACCCTAACACTCACACTTCTACTTCTGTGAGTGGTACTTTTAAGCCAAGGGTTGAATAACACAAATTCACGCATGTAGATCTCATTTTACTAGATGCTGCCAGGCATTTAATACATACATTTTTAAAAAAATATATAGGTGAATTCAAGTGCCCAGTTCTGTGAAGGCTTATTACCACACAGTATCTTATTTTACTCTATTATAAAATACATTTAAATGAAACCTTTCTATTACAATATTTCAAATTTTCATGTTTTCCATAAGCAGTAATGTCTTTCCTAAGGCTTGTTCTGAGATTCTAAAGGCATTTCAACCAAAAATAAATGTTATTTTAGTTGATACAAAATTAGAATATAATAATACCCAGACAAATTGAAATTGGTTTGTCATGATTAACTGCAGATACTACATATAGTTAAAAACAAGATCCCACCCCATCTTCAAACATTCATGTGTTTTCCTGACAAATATAGAAATAAATGTTAATTTCAACTTCCTGGAGGAAGCCAAGAAAGACTTATAACTTGCAGAGCTCAGAAATCGATAACACCGGATCATCAGAACAAAATGTAGTCCATCACTACTGCACGTTTTTGTTTTACAGGTATGAATATGAACACTGATCCTAACTTACAAAAGAAGAAATGAGTATGCTAACAAGCACATGAAAAAGTTCTAACTAAAATAACACAAAAGTTCTAACTAAAATAATACAAATTAAAATAATACTCAATTTTTTGTCCATTTGATTAATATTTTTTAAACTGACCCAGGGCACATAAGACTACCAAGCAGGGGGAAAAAAAAACTAACTAAAAGCTTCATTGAGAGGTTAATTCACAGTAAAATGTACACTGTAAACAAGACAAGGTATCACTGGGACAAGATAACAGAAACAAAAAGCTAGAAAATAAATTAAAATATGTTAAACAGAATCAAAGATATCAAAAAATGATAAAAGTCACATTAAAAAATCACTCTAGCGGCCGGGCGCGGCGGCTCACGCCTGTAATCCCAGCACTTTGGGAGGCTCAGGCGGGCGGATCACGAGGTCAGAAGATCCAGACCATCCTGGCTAATACGGTGACACCCCCTCTCTACTAAAAACACAAACAAAATTAGCTGGGCGTGATGGCGGGTGCCTGTAGTCCCAGCTACTCCGGAGGCTGAGGCAGGAGAATGGCATGAACCCAGGGGGCGGAGCTTGCAGTGAGCTGAGATCGCGCCACTTCACTCCAGCCTGGGCAACAGAGGAAGACTCCCTCTCAAAAAACAAACAAACAAAAATCACGGTAGCATGTGCATGACTTGGCTAGGTGTGCCATAACAAATATCCCATGTACTGGGTAACTAAACCAACAGAAATTTATTTTTTCACAGTTCTGGAGACTAGAAGTCTGAGATCAAGGTGTCGGCAGGTGTGGTTTCTTCTGAGGCTCTCTCCTTGACTGACAGATGGCCACCTTCTTGGTATGTGTTCACACTGTCTTCTCTCTGTGTGTGCTTGTGTCTGGTGCCTTAACTCTTCTTATAAAGACACAAGTCATATTGGATTGGGGCCTACCCATATGACCTCATTTTACCTTAATCATCTCTTTAAAAGCCCTGTAGCCAAATATAATCACATTCTGAGATACTGGGGGCTGGGGCTTCAACAAATGAATTTGGGAGGTGGGGACATGATTCAGCCCATAACTATACAGAAGGGAGAAAATATGACTTAAAAAAAGAATAAAATAAAACTTACGGAAATAAAAAAATATAGCCTTAAATTTAAAATCTAATTGGTAGGTTAAACAGCAGAAGTTCAGTTTGGAGGTCTGAAAAGAGAATTAGTGAACTGGAAAACATCTGTGGATAACATGGAATATGCACAGAGAAACAGAAAGGTGAAGGATAAGACAGGATGATTAAGACAGACAGAATAGGATGAGATGGTTCAATTTATGTCTCATTGAAATTGCAGAAAGGATGTTATAGAAGTGAGTGAGAGGTAATAGTTAAAGAGATAATGGTTGAGAATTTTCCAACAGTCATGAAAGATATTGATTCTAAAATTTAGGAATACCAAGAAATTCCAAGGAAGACAAATGAAAAGAAATCCACATTCAGATTATTGTAGTGAAGTGCAGAACTTCAAATACAAGGAGATCTTAAAAGCAGTAATGGAAGGAAAAAATCATTACCTACAATGGAATGAAAATTATAAAGACATCAGCAATAATAGATGCCATAGGACAACAGAGTAATGTTTCCAAAGTGCTGAAGGAAAATAATAGTCAAATTCTAATTCTATATCCACTTATACTATCATTCAAAAGAGAATGCAACATGAAAAGAAAATACTTTATATCAAAACATAATCGTGAGTACTTCTAAGTACATTAATTGTAGATGATTTTATTTCTTCTTTATATTTTCTGTATTTTCAAATATTTCTGTAATCATTTTTTTAACCTCTATCATTTTAACATTAATAATTTACATTTACACACAAATAATTAAAACATATTCATCTTTGTTAAGACAATGGAATAAAATAACTTCATAGTCATTTTCTTCATTTTAACCAGTAATCTTTCTTTCTTGGTGTATTACATCTCAGAGCCCACTAGAATAAATATCATTCATTCAGACTTTGATTCTTTCCCAATAAAGTGTGTGACCAAAAAAAATAATAACAATTTAAGACAAGAGGTGGGACTGCAATTTAGAATTCAAGTATAGCAGAATTATAAATGTAATTAACTCAGCATTATTGAACCAACAAACATAGAACTTTCAACTTGAAGTATGTCCTCTGGATCCCTCACTGAAGGTTTGTTCTTCCAGCATGATCTATTATATCAGCAGTGACAGGCAAGGCCAATGAACAAAAGCAGAAATCCTGTTGGGATTCCATCCTCAGTTAATCCTAGCTTGTTTTAGAAATTACTTTAATCACCTTCATTTTCAGTTTCTAGCATTTGCTTACCAACATCTTGATTACTTTTTATTAACATATCCAACACTAATTATAAGCTGAGTGATGCTGCTAAATCTTTCCTTCCAAAACAATGTTCCATATACAAACATTTGAAAACAGAATCAGCAAGAAATAATCATCCACAATCATGTTTTGCAAGTACTTTTAAATGAGCAACTATAATAATTAATATGTAAAAGTTATGCTCATTAATAATTTCTTAAATTTGGGATAACAAAACATATAATGATAAATTATTTATCAAATAAACAAAATAGCTGATTTATCAAAACCAGCTATTTTGTTTTTCAGTGTTTCTCTGGAATAGGCCAAATTTTTAAAAAATTATATCACCTTTTTTGGTTCAAATATTACTTTCATATAAATATAAAGCTTTGACCTTGTAATTTTCAATGTTTCATTGCAATTTTACTAGTTTTGGGCTTTGGCAGAATCCTGCTGTTTTCTTGCAAGAAAATGACTTTAAAATAACTTTCTAACCCACACTTTACTTGGTGAGCACAGAAGATAACGGCTTTAAAAAAATCTCTAATCAATCTATAAAGCATTCTTGAGAATTTCAAGTAACCGTTTGACTTCTTTGCATGTAGAGATATGTAGGAACTTACAGACATTTCCCTCCCATTGTTTTCTATCAAATGATTCCCAGTTTATTGATATGCAATCTTTATGCAGGTTAGGTAAGTATGAAAAAAAAATCTCAAAGAGAGAAGTTTCAAATAAAGCCATCACACAGGAACTTATATCAGTTCAAATTTCCATTGGACATGCTCCCATTTTGTTGATATTTCTTTAAAAGAATCTTTCTGCTCCAAATTTAATGGCATGGTTTCATTTTGCAAATAAAAGACATTTCAGTATGTGGGCTCACTGTAAAACAAACATTCCATTTTGCATGATTGAAGACAAATGAGATTAACAAAAAAATAACAATAGATTGCAAAATAATACTTCTCCTTTACCTCTTTGGACTACATACTTGAGTAATAAATGCTTTGGTTCAAACACAAGGTATTACATCCGAATTGTTTAAGTGTCTCTTATACTAGTTATTGGTTCCTACAAGGATCTATCAATAGGGGAAACTGATGTTCTAATTTATTCCACCCAGAATTCAAATCTTTCCCTATGGTAATGATTTTCTGTAAGTCACAAAGAAATGTTAGCAGATGCTGATAAAAGGAGATTAACTGCAGTGGAAGGAGTCAGGTGCTCATCTGACGAAAACACTATCTCAATGTAATATAGTAGTCGTAATACACCTTTCAGCTAAATTAGGAGTGGGAAGCTAATGATATGCTTTTGTTGTTGTTGTTGTTCTTGTTGTTGCTGCTGCAGTTACGGAGTCAGTTGTTCTTGTTGTTGCTGCTGCAGTTACGGAGTCACACTCTGTCACCCAGGCTGGAGTGCAGTGACGTGATCTCGCTTCACTGAAACCTCTGCATCCCGGGTTCAAGCGATTCTCGTGCCTCAGCCTCCTGAGTAGCTAGGACTACAGATATGCACCACTGCACCCGACTAATTTTTTTATTTTTAGTACAGACGAGGTTTCACCATGTTGGCCTGGCTGGCCTCAAGCTCCTGACCTCAAGTGACCCGCCCGCCTAGGCCTCCCAACGTGCTGGGATTACAGGCATGAGCCACCCCGCTCAGCCATGATATACTTTTAATCCCCTGTGATTCTGAGCATTCTGCTTTCACAAGCTTATGGGAGTCTATATCGGGTAACAGTGGCTTTCAAGTTTAAAAAAATCAAACAATTCATGGCAAGAATTCTATTATGCATTGTGAGCCAACAGACAAAAACAAATACAGTTTGTGAAAAAGTACCTATTATTAATATATGCCATTACTAATATTTTTTGTTTTTATTTTTTATTTTTTAATGCTTGTTGAGTCCCATAGACTGGAGTGTAAAGTGCTAACTGTGACCTGGGACAAGTTATTTACCTTCCTTGCATCTCAGTTTTTTTCACTCTGAGTTTACAAAATTAAATGAGATAACATATGTAAAGTTCTTGGCACATCATAAGTTCTCAATGTAGATTAATTCCCTCCTGTTCACACTATTCTTTGTCACTTAAATATAAAGTAAATCCTCATATTATGTTGCTCAAAGCCAAATATTAAATGCCTACCATATATATAAATGGTTGGTGCAAAAGTAATTGCAGTTTTTGCCACTGGAAGTAACGGCAAAAACCACAATTACTTTTGCACCAACCTATAAATTTATGCACAAACTGTGATAGAGGCTATAGCAGTGACTCCTAGTGTATTACATCTCCCTGTATCCATGACCCTGCATGGTCCTCTTCCTCACGGACTGTGAACTTGGCAATGGGACTTACTTTGGCCAAAGAGATATTAGCCAACATGACACAAATAGAAGTTTAAGAATTGCTCGTGCACTGGGTCTTTGCCCTCTTGGTCCTGGGAACTCTTTCTTGCTACTTTTGGAAGGCTGACACCATGTAAACAAACCTGCAAAGCCTACCAGAGACTTGTAGTCCTGCAAACAGCCAGAACCACCAAACATGTGAGTGAGGTCATCTTAAAGCATCTCAGAAAACAGCTGCTTGAGATGGGCAAAAGAATATCCAGCTAAGCCTAGCCTGAATTGCTGGCCCACAGATCAGCAATCAAATAAAATGGCTGCTGTTTTAAGTTTGTAAATGTTGAGGTGGTTTATGATGCAACTCCTGTAACTGCATAGTATTTATTCAACTTTATAATAAGAATTTAAAAATGAGATCTGTTACTCTGCTTGAGAAGCTATAGATTAAGGATATCATTGGCCAGGGAAAATGAGGTAGTATATGGAAGGGGTCAAAATACTTTCTCCAGGAAATTTGTATAGCTCAAGTATTTGATAGCTGAGCTTCTAAACAAAATACATAATAGGTGAATACTCTCTGTGTTCTATTTGGCAATATGACAGAAAAAGTAAAAGAAGAGTCATTCTATTCACAGTTTATCTCCCAGGAGAGATTGTGACTGAGCAATCTGGGGTGTGATTTTTCTTGAAAGGGATAAGCACACAGAATAATTTTAAGAGGAAAAGAAGTTCATCTCCCAGAATGAGCTAAGCAGAAAATATTAAGATGCCATCTCAATAATTTGTCAAGTATATCTAGGGAAGTAGATTAAATAATTACATAATGTAGAAAAGGGAGAAGGTATTCTTTAATGCATTTAATTAGAAAAAAAAAATGGTTAGAAAACAAGAGTATGGGGGTTTCTTAGCAGTAACCATCTTTTCCTGTACCTAAAGTGAAGCCAGCGTGTAGACTGAGTTTGCTTACCAGACATCTCCCTTTTGTAAACATGGATACATTAGAACCTGATGTCATTTGCCATTCAATAGTGTACCCATTTCCCTTCTTCAGATTCACACTCACCCTGGACCCTTCTGATCATTTTATATTCCTCGGAGAAACTATTTTAGCTGACCCACACATCTGGTTTCTCTGACATTTGTAGTCTCACCTTAAAATAATGAACTCATATTCCTATTTATAGATTTAAAAGAATTTTTTTAATTTTTCATTGGCACTTTGTAATTCTACATATTTATAGGGTACAATTTAGTGTTTTGATACATATATATGTTGTATAATGATCAAGTCAGGGTATTTGGTGTATCCATCACCTCATGCATTTATCCTTTCTTTGTGATGAGAACATTCAAAGGATCTCTCCTAGCTACTGTGTAATATATAATACCTTACTGTTAACCATCATCACCCTACTGTGCATTAGAACACCACAACTTACTCCTCCTATCTAATTGTAATTCTGTGCTCTTTGACCAACCTCTCCCCATTCTCTCCTCCCCCTCACCTTCCTGTCTCTGGTAATGACTGTTCTACTCTCTGCTTCTGTGATAACTACACTTATTTTTCTTTGCAATTCCACATATGAGTGAACACCTCTTCAAAAGGTAATTTTTCTAGTAGAACCCATTTTCTTTTTATTTAGATTTCATTTTGAGGCAATGCTTTGCTCTATTGCAAACACTTGTATCTTTTTTGTAATACTAAAGAATCTTGGACTAGGTAGAGGCATTAGAAGTCAGAAGGTTTAACCAATCACTCAAAGTAGAAATCTTATCTATATTCTCCCTGACAGGTAGTCTATCTAGTAGCTTCTCGAACACTTCTACCAGTAAGGAACTCACTGCTTTACCAACAAAACAGGCACTTTAGTTTTACGTGGCTCTAAGAGTTAAAAAGTTATTGCTTATATTAAGCCCAAACTGAAGCTCTATAACTATGATCCATTCATCCTTTCTCTTTCTGTCCTCTGGAACTACACAGATTAAGTCTACTCCCAATTGTACATGACAGCTCTTCAAGTATTTGAAGATAGTGATAATATTCCCCAGGCTGAAACCCAGATTGAACAATTCCTGAAATAAAATTGTCAGAAAAGCCTTTATTCAAGTGGTCTGGCCTCCAAATATAATCAAATAGCCAATGAACCTTCAAGAATATAGACTTGAAATGTGGTGAAAATGTGCTAGACATGGTGTAGAAGATCGGTCAGGGTCATGGGAAAAGTTATAAAAGTTATACGGAAAGACACAAACTTTCTTGGAAGGCCAGGAGATTTTGCAAAGCTTCAGAGAAGAATGAGCTGAAGGCAGCTGTTCTTGCCCTGGGGCAAAGGGCGAGGGCAGATAATAGGGAAATGTAAAGAAACCTATCTAGATAAATTTGTTTAGTCCTGTCTCAAGAAACCAACCTTTGATCATTCATGCTCAGGACTGCTCTCTACTCAAGAGAGTTAACGATGTTTATTACCCACCAATTGTGTTTGCTCCAAGCCTTTGTCATCAAATCTGTACTAAATAAATGTGAGCATTGCCGGCTTAGGGGGCTGCTAACTCTCTTCAGCCCCTAGTGCCAGCAGTTCCCTAGACTGCTCTTTCACTGGATACCTGTGTCTGAGTACTTCTTTCCTCTGTTGCTTGGCCAGAGCATGCAGGACAGACTTGGCAGGTGGTGCCCCATGTGAGGAACGCTGCAACGGATCGCAGTGGAACCCTCAAAAATGGAGGTGAAGAGACTGCACAGTCAGTAAGTCAGTAAGTCATTGGTGCCTGCTCAGGATTTCCAAGTTTAAGGAAATTATTCAGGCTAAGGTTTTATCATGGGACAATAGTTATCAGCTCAAGAGCAACAGTATATATAAGTATTGAAGCAGCTGCTTAAATACTTAAAGCCTCAGTTTCATAGGCTCAATTAAGGGACCTAATGCAAACTGTTGTATCCCATAACCCATGGTTCCTAGAAGAAGGTATGCTAGACGTAGAACTCTGGGAACAAGTGGGAAGAAATCTGAAACAACATCATGCACAAAGGCAAAGGATCCCAGTAACAACTCTAATGTTATGGGCTTTAGTTAGGGCTGCTTTGGTCCCACTCTACACAGAAGAGCCTAAAAAGGGAAGGGAGGAAGAACTATCACCTACCTTACCACCTCTTCCTTCTCCCTCAGCCAAGCCATTACTGGGCAAAAATAACAAAGAGGAAACAGAGGTTTTGCCTAAGCCCCCTCCTCCAATAAATTGGAAAAAAGACAAGGGATACACTATAGCTATGGAACCCTATCTTAGGCAAGCAGCATTAAAGGGAGAGTTCTTAGCCTGCCCAGTAATGCAAGATTGACAAGGCAATCAGGTCTATGAACCCATTTCTTTTAACGCTTATAAAGAGATAAGAAAAAGCATTAGAGGAAATGGAGTTGTTAGCCCATTTACAAGAGGGTTAATTGAGGTCACTCTGCAGGCCTCTTTCTAATAATGGCCACTGTTATTCCTCCCCTACCCCTGACATAGCTCTCTCAAAATCCTATTTGGATAGAACAGTAGCCTTTAAAGGGAGAGAAATTACGAGCCCATGAATTAGTTGAGGAGCAATGAAAAGCCAGCCATATAGAATCATCAAACAGCCTTTGGAATTCGCCCATTTTTATCATTCCCAAAAGATCTTGCAAATGGAGACTTTTGCATGACTTACAGTCTATCAGTACTAATTTGCAACCTATAGGGCCCCTTCAACAGGCCCCCCCATTCCCCTGCAGCGATTCCTCAAGATTGGCCTATGGTCATTATTGACTTAAAAGACTGCTTTTATACTATTCCCCCTGCAAAACAGGACAGAGAAAAATTTGTATTTACAATACCAACTATCAATAATGAAAGGCCAGCTTGCCAATTTCATTGGAAAGTACTTCCTCAAGGAATGCTAAACAGTCCTACCATGTGTCAATATCATGTAAATCAGAATTTGCTGCCCAGTAGAAAAAAATTTCCTAATTCCAAGATTATTCATGTTGTGGATGATATTTTACTAGCAGCCCCAATGGAGCCAGTACTTTTAAGTTTATATGCCTCTGTCATAAAGAACACACAGTTAAGAAGTTTAATCATAGCACCTGAAAAAGTACAATTGTCTTCTCCTTGGAAATACCTTGGATACATACTAACTCCCTGGTCAGTAAGACCTCAAAAGGTTAAATACTAGCAACTTACACACCTTAAATGATTATCAAAAATTACTGGGTGATATTAATTGGCTTCACCCCTCCTTGAGCATAACTACTGGTAAGTTACAAAACCTGTTTTCTATCCAAAAAGGCAACACAGCCCTAGACTCTCCCAGGCATTTAACTCCTGCAGCAAAAAGGGAAATTAAGTAAATAGAGGAAGCTATTTCTCAGAGGCAACTAGATCGCACAGACCCAAAATATTCAGTCCAGTTGTTTGCCTTTCCTACTAAACATTCCCCAAGAAGATTAATAGGACAGATGGTCCCAAGGCTATGCTTCCTAGAATTAGATTTTTGCTCACATACCGGGACTAAAACACTATCTCCCTATATGCAGCTAGTTAGTAAAGTCATCTACACAGGCCACAGACAATGCAATCAGTTGCTAGGTTATGACCCTTGTATCATAAGAATTACTTTAAAAAGCAATTTGAAGTAATATTGCCCCTATCTCTAGATCTTCAGATAACACTCTGATTATATAGGTCATACAGAGCATGCCCTTCCTGCTGACAAACTAATTCAGTTCTTATCTCATACTCATGTAGTTGTGCCTACAAAAGCAGTTCACTCCCCCATACCTAAAGCTTTAACACCTTTTACTGACAGCCCTGGTAAAAACAGAAAAGCAGCTGTTTGGTGGAGACCACATAATTCCCTCACTTCTTCTGGACTTACTAACACTCAGAGAGCCGAGGTTAGAGTCTTAATATTAGCCCTGGAGACCTTTTCCGCTCGGCCTATCAGTATTATTAGTGATTCTGCTTACTCTGTTTATTGATTGCAGAACCTTGAAATAGCCCTCATTAAGTCCACTCTTGAGCCCACCCTGTGTGCACTTTTTCTTCAACTTCAGCAATTGCTGGATCAACGTACACATCCTATTTTTATCACACATATTCAAGCCCACAGCTCACTGCCTGGCCCACTGGCTACAGTAATAACCAAGCAGACATGCAAGTTATGACCTCACTGCTTGACCAAGCCACCCAATCATGTCAATTTTTCCACCAAAATTGGAGGAACTTAACTAAACAATGTCAACTTACCCAAAGACTAACTAAACAAATTATCCTGTAATGCCCAGATTGTCAGCTCACAGGCATGTCTCCTTTAACACGTGCTAACCCTAGAGGACTAGAACCTAATCAGTTATGGCAAACAGATGTTACACATGTCCCTGAATTCGGAAAACTAAAACTACATATGTACATGTATCCGTTGATACCTATTCTCACCTAATTAGCACACATGCTCTTCCTGGAAAGTCCAACCAATATGTTATTAAGTATCTTCTCTCAACTTTTGCATTTACAGGGTGGCCCACAAAAATTGAAACTGGTAATAGTCCGGCTTATGCCAGATCACAGTTTCAATAATTTTGCCATATGTGGAATATCCCGTATAACCCCCAAGGACAGGTCATAGTAGAATGTGTCCATTCCACTCTGAAAAATACGCTCAGAAAACAACAAAGGGGGAATATGAATAAGGACCCTGCAACACTACTAGCACAAGCCTTATTTACCCTTAATTTCTTAAATTTAAATAATAAATTTCAATCAGCTATAGAAAAGCAGTTTGCTAAAATTTCTCAAGACATAAAACCTGCAGTTTTATGGAAAGATGTAAATAGTAATGTAAGTTGTGGTCCAAATGAATTGCTAACAAGGGGAAGAGGATATGCTTGTGTTCACACTCCCTCAGGTCCTCTGTGGATTCCAGCACGACACATCAAACCATACCATGGCATGGCTAGGACAAAACCCGGTACCAGAAATGAAGGAAACATCCCTGTGGAACCCACAGCCTCAGACGATGTGGCTTCCTCGGATGACAAAAGCCCCAGACATTACCTAGGGGATGCTGAAGAAGACAATTCAGGATGCTGAGTGAATCCTGATCCAGATGCAGACACCATTCACTCCAGATAATCTGTTCCTTGCTATACTCTCTGTTATACATTACAACGCACGTAGGGTATTGATCATGTTTATGCTCTCGCTCTGACTGCAACCCGCACCTGCTACACTCTGTTAGGCTCCTCTCTTAGATCTGCCTTTCTTCCGCCCTGTTACTTGGGCAGTCTCTAATAACATAACTGCTTAGCTGGAAGGGGTTAACATACCCCCAAGTGGGGGTGTTCCTTAGTAGCGGCACACATTGAACTAAGGTGCCAAGTAATACTACATGTCACTCCTTGATTAGAAAAGAAGGTTACTGATTACAGTCATGTTTGTCTTATGTTATTTACTAATTCTAGGATGCAAAGCCAGAATACGAGTTATAATCACAGTGCCTGACAAACCTGTTGCTGCACACATCAGTACTCTTCAATAAACAAAACCTGATGCAAAAAACAGAAAAGGGGGAGATGTAGGAGATCAGTCAGGGTGGTAGGAAAAGTTATAAAAATTATAGGGAACAACACAAACCTTCTTGCAAGGCCAGGAGGTTTTGCAAAGCTTCAGGGAAGAATGAGCTGAAGGCAGCTGTTTTTACCCTGGGGCAAAGGGTGAGGGCAGATAATAAGGGAATGTAAAGAAATCTATCTAGATAAATTTGTTTACTCCTGTCTCCAGAAACCAACCTTTAATCATTCACATTCAGGATACTGTCTACGTGATGGGTCGACAATGTTTATTACCCACAAATTGTGTTTGCTCCAAGCCTTTGTCATTAAATCTGTACTAAATAAATGTGAGTGTTGCTGGCTTAGGGGGGCTGCTAACTCTCTTGGGCCCCTAGTGCCAGCAGTCCCCTAGCCCACTCTTTTACTGGATACCTATGTCTGAGAAATCCTTTCATCTGTTGCTCTGCCAGAGTCTGCACGACAGACTTGGCAACATGGTCTGATACTGCAGAGTACTATTAATTTCCTTATTTTAGAAAACAATGCTACCTATGACTCATTATAATGCTCCTGTAACAGTCATGTCACATTGGTGATTCCCATTTAGCCTCCAGTCAACTAGAAGCGAAAAAGCTTTACTAAAAACAAACTTCTGTTAACAGTTCAACCTCTATTTTTTGGGGAGATAATTAATACAAGTGTAGAATTTAAAGTTGTCTCTCATTTTAGTCTTGGTACTTTCAAGCCATCACACCATCCTATGGATACTTTTTGTAATTCTGATTCCTTTAGCTACTTCTCTCACCATCACCCCAAAGACTGATAGGCTGAGGAATCTGGCAGATCCAGAGCCCAATGGCATGCCACTAGATACTGCGGAGGGTCATTTGGCTATCAGTCTTTTCAGTGTATGTTTTTCCATGTCATCCTAAAGCCATAATGCTTTCTGCTTTTGAGTCCAGCATAATGAATTGTATCACAAAGCCACTGGGTTTCCAGCAAAGATCACCTTTGTTTAATGGATAAAAGCAATGTACCCTGAGAGTCTGCTAATGCTTGATGAATAAAAGTTTATTTTAAACAGAAGAAAATGTATTTTTCAGATACCCTATGACTTAATCACCACACAAATCCTATAAAGTAGATTTGATATTATCATTCTTACTTTATTCCTAGGAAAAATCCATGTAGCTAACACTGCCAGTTCTCTGGAGCGAGAAAGACTGCATCTGAATTCTAACTCTGCCTGACATGATATCGGCTACATGACTGTCAGCAAACTACTTAACCTCTGTGAGTGGTCTGTCTCTCCCCCTAAACTGTCATGAGCATTAAATAAAATTATATACATGAATCATGTAACATAGCACCTGGCAAAGAGTTAGGTCTTGATAACTATTATCTATAATTATTATAGCCCGGGATGAGAGAGTTTGAGAAGTGGCAGAAGCAGGATTTGAAGCAGAATTTGTCTGGCCCCGAAACCATTAGAAATATAGAGTCAAGGGCTCACAGAACTAATTTTACTTTTCCTCTAGCAAATACAATTCATCTTCCTGACCACACCTCACCATACCCATAAAAAAAAAAAAATGAGGTGTTGAGACTTGTAAGAGGAACAATGCAACCAAAGATATCTCCCAGTTAGACATTTTATAGTGACAACTTAAAGACAAAAACCAGGTTAAGAACTAGGTCATGGAAAACATGAGTCACAAGGCAGACAAATGGTAGCTGAAGGCAGGATATTTGTGAGGCAATGACAAATTCACTTGCTGTCAAATATTGAGGGCAAAGGCTGAATGGCATTTTGATTGTGATAGGTTAAATGCATTGTCCTGGTTCTTTTGTGTGTGTGTGTGTGTGTGTGTGTGTGTGTGTGTGTGTGTGTGTGTATAGAAGCCTTTTATTAAATATATAATATGAATATATTTTCTTGAAGTCGTTGGTTTTTATTTTTTATTTATTTATTTATTTTAATTATACTTTAAGTTCTAGGGTACATGTGTATAACGTGCAGGTTTGTTACATANACCAGTCTGTGTCGCTCGCGCTGGGAGTTGGAGACTGGAGCTGTTCCTATTCGGCCATCTTGCTCCACCCCCCCTGTCCTGGTTCTTAACAGGACCTTCCTGGGCTTTAGACAGCTCCCTACATTTTCATAGGTAAAGATATTAATTATAATATCATGGAAACTAACACTAAGGAAACTAAATTATTCATTAGCATTACACATTATTAACAGATACATCAATATTATTAAGAATATAAACATAGAAGACATAATTACTTTCTAATTTTTAATAAAAAAAATCTATTTCCATGTTGTAGCAAAGTTGAGGAAATTATATTAAATACATGATAACTGGAATAAAAGACATCAAAAATGTATATCTGGAACAAGGTTAGGTGAGATAGAGAGATCATAAATTTTGCCTATCATAGTTATTAGACAAGAGGATAAACAGAAATGAGAACAGAAATTCCAAGGAGCAGTCTTCTCACTATCAGGTGTCAACCAATCTGAAGTTTATTTAATCAATCATTCAGCATTTTCTTAAAACGTGATAGAAACAAGAACTCAGAAATAAAACAAGTCCTTTATAAAACATACTTTCTAAAGGATAATTCCCAGCTATATATCCCTTAATTTTAAATAAATAATATTAATATTCTTCTATAAAAGGAAAAGTTTTTCTGAATAAAGTCAGATTTAAAATGCTGAAGTTTACTTAAAAGCCTTTAATATTGGGATTCAACTACAGAAGTGCAATTAGAGTCTCTCTAGACACTGCAGTCCCCGAGTAAAAACAATAATGTGCCACCACTCTGTGTCAGGTGAAGAAACAGGTATTGAAACAAATAAATCTTGCCAGAACCTGACAAAAGCAGGAAACTGTTGTCTTCCAACTGTGGTTTAAAGTCAAATCACTGAAGGGAATAGAAAAAGTTACTTGATTCAATTTAAACAAGCCCTCTTTCTATGGTCTGATGACTACAAAAGTTCTGTAGAAAGAGCCAAGTAAATTCTGGTATAATTCAAAAGACTTCTTGTTTAACATAATTTAAACTGACAAAAAAAAATACAAAATAGTATTTTTTTGCTTCTAAAAAGTCTCACTACCCAAGCAAACATTTCTACTTAAAAGATTTTAAAGTCACTATAATGTGGCATATGAAAATGGGTTATGATTCTGATTTAGGAACAGTCAAAGAAGTTCACATGTGGCTTCCTTGATAGTAGACTTCTAAATAAGTGTCCCAGAAAGAATTATAGCATCTTGGAAACCAGTCCAAAGCCAAGACCCCAAATTGCTGTAGCAGCTTTGAATATCAGGCTCTTGCAGCAGTAAGTATATGATAATCTGAAATTACATGCCATTGCAAAGAGCTGCTGGTCTTGTCTCACACTTTCAACCAAATGAAATGACAGTTTCAAAAGCTGCATATCGCCCCCTTTGAAAATTCCTTCTACACTCGCAATTAAGTCATAACCTAATTAAGGCTTCTTGGTTTCACCTGTGAGGTTACTTTTGTAAAGTTCAAAAGCCAAAATCTTAACTGCTTGGCCTGGCTAAAGTCAAGTAACAAGGGATCTAAAAGGATTTTCTTAAAGAGTGCTCAGCTTAATTAAAAGTGGATATCCAAGTTACAAGTATATTTAAAAGGCCTTTATGTTTTCTCTTCTTGGATCTTATTTTTCTGGAAATTTTTTTTCCTTCTCAGTTGACTGAATCATTATTCTCCATTTTTTGTCTTGCCACTCTTAAAGCACACATGAGAGGCCTTAAGATAAATTCTGGTAGGCTGGGACTCCTTGGGAAAAACAAAGGAGGGGTAACAGACCCTGTTTTGGAAAAACTCGTTTTCCTCATGAAATCCTAGGAATTAAAAGTAGAGCATTCCCTCTCAAAATCATAGGCTCTGTTCTGTTTTACACTGTGTTATCTGAGTTTTTAGTTTTGGGGGTATCAAATTACTTCATATTATGAGAGAACTTTGGTGTGTAATAACTAGGTAGGAAATAAACTTTAAAAGATAGCTGATAGGGAGGGATACTTAACTGTTTGCACATTTGAATCACAGAAGCATACTCTTGGTCACCTGAAAGATATGGAAATAAGAGGTGAAGCCAGCTGAATTTCCTGGGTCAGGTGGGAACTTGGAGAACTTTTCTTACAAGAGGATTGTAAAATGTACCAAATCAGTGCTCTGTAGCTAGCTAGGTTTGTAAAATGCACGAATCAGTGCTCTGTAAAAACACAGCAATCAGCGCTCTGTAGCTTGCTAGAGGTTTGTAAAATGCACCAATCTGTGCTCTGTAAAAAAGCACCAATCAGCACTCTGTGGCTAGCTAGAGGTTTGTAAAATGGACCGATCAGCACACTGTAAAATGGACCAATCAGCGCTCTGTAAAATGGACCAACCAGCACTCTGTAAAATGGACCAATCAGCAGGATGTGGGCAGGGACAAACAAGGGAATACAACCTGGCCACCCCAGCCAGCAGCAGCAACTCACTCAGGTACCCTTCCATGCTGTGGAAGCTTTGTTCTTTCGCTATTCTCAATAAATCTTGCTGCTGCTCACTCTTTTGGTCTGTGCCACCTTTAAGAGCTGCAATACTCACCGTGAAGGTCCATGGCTTCATTCTTGAAGTCAGCGAGACTAAGAACTCACCAGAAGGAACCAACTCTGGATACAGAAATATCCCCCCCCACTCCCACTGAGATGGGGTCCATCCCCCATGGGGGATGGATTAATTACAAAGGAATTTGATTGGCTTTGGGTTGCCTTGCAATGAAATGCATGATATGTGCTGTCTTCTCCCATAGTATCTCCTTCCTGTTGGGGATCCAAGATCCAGTATAAAATGGCACCCTTATTTGGGGGACTTTTCTTTGCCTTCAGCTGTGCCTGCTTGTTAGGACCCAAAACTGCATGCTATCCTGGCCCTATTCCTCCAAGGGCTCTACCCTGAAGCCAATAATCCAATTAAGAACTGGCAAACAGGCCAGGATAGCCTGTAATCCCAGCACTTTGGGAGGCCAAGATGGGCGGATCACGAGGTCAGGAGATCGAGACCATCCTGGCTAACACGGTGAAACCCCGTCTCTACTAAAATACAAAAAACTAGCCGGGCGAGGTGGCGGGCGCCTGTAGTCCCAGCTACTCCGGAGGCTGAGGCAGGAGAATGGCGTAAACCCGGGAGGCAGAGCTTGCAGTGAGCTGAGATCCGGCCACTGCACTCCAGCCTGGGAGACAGAGCGAGACTCCGTCTCAAAAAAAAAAGAACTGGCAAACAAAAAAACTTGATTCCATTTATATGAGGTATCTAAAATATTCAAACACATAAAAGCAAGGCATGCAGTAGTGGCTACCAGGGGCTGGAGGGATGGGGAACTGAGAAGTTACTAATCAATGACTGTAAAGTTTTTGTTATTCAAGATGATTAGGTTCTAGACATCTGCTGTACAACACTGTGCCTATAGTTAACAATACTGCATTGTATATTTTAAAATTTGTTAAGAGGATAGATCTCATGTTAACTGTTCTTGCCACATAAAAAAATAGTTTTCATGTAGAGTACTGGAGGTGGGAGGGACATGGTGTGCTAAATGTTATGATGTAAGTGGCACATGGTTCCATGGGAACACACAGAAGAAACATTTTACCTGACCTTAAGGTGTTAGGAAAGTTTTCCCAGAGGAAGTGATGTCTAAGCAGAGACCTGAGTAAGTATGAGCTTGCCAGGGTATAAGCAGTGAAGGCATGGAGGGTAGGGGCTGAAGGGGTTTATTTCAAGACCTAGAGGTATGAAAAAGAAAGTCCTCTTCATAGAACTAAAAGAAGTTCACTTTGGATGGAACTTAGCCTTTGGGCGAAAATAACAGAAGAGCAGAATGATGAGATAAGCTGGGGCTGTTACTTAAAAGTCATGGGAAGGACTTGGACTTAACTTTGAAGACAATGATAAGTTGTTCACTGAAGAGTTGGATGCAAGGACATAAATGTTTTAGAGGAATTACCACCACATGAACATACTGAACTAGGAAGGACATCTGTTGCAGTAATCCAAGAAAGAAATAAGGGGAATACCAGTAAGGTAGGACTAATTAAATGGATTTGAGAGATACTTAGCAGGTAGAATCAATAAGCCTTTGTGATTTACTGCATGCATGAGATAATGGAGAAGAGAAAAAGAATGAACACACCTAAGTCTGGCCTTAGCTACTGGGTACATACCTGTGCTATTTGTTGATATGGAACAGAGAAGGTGGCAAGGGTAGGGTGAGAGAAGTGAAGAGTTCAATTTTAGACTATCCAAGTTGAATACCGTTGACATATTCAAATGGATGTTTCTAGTAGCTAGTATGATATTCAGCTGAAAAAAAAAATTAAGGGTAGACATACATATTTTAGAATCTCCTGCATAAAGATAGTCAGTCAAGCTACAAAGGTAAGTCCATACAAGTAGCCTAACTAGAGTAAGAAAACAAGATTAAAATTCTGAGTGATGAGAGCCCAAAAAAAACTGAAAAGCAGTACAGTAGTCCCCTCTTGTCCACCAGTGGATGCCTGAAACCACAGGTAATACTGAACCCTATATATACTGGTTTTTCCTATATATACATACCTATGATAAAGCTTAATTTCTAAATTAGACAGAGGAAGAACTTAACAATAATACTTTATAATAAAGTAGAGCAATTATAACAACATGCCACCATCATTACTCTTGCATGCAGAGGTCATTATGAAGTAAAATAAGAGTTCCTTGAACACAAGCACTGTTGTACATTGACAGTCAATCTGATAACCGAGACGGTGGCTAAGTGACTAACCTGCCTCCTGCGTATCCAATGTGGATATGCTGAACAAAGGGGTGATTCACATCCCAGGCAGATGGCACAAGACTTCATCACGCTACTAACAATGACTCACAACTTAAAACTTACAAATTCTTCATTTCTGGAGCTTTCCATTTAATATTCTCAGATCATGGTTGGCTACAGGTAACTGAAACTGCGAAGAAAAACTGGGGATAAGGAGGTACTGCTATATCTAGAGGAGAAATTAAAGAGAGGCAGGCAGTGAATGGTGTTAGGAACCAAGGAAATACAGTATTTCCAGGAGGCAGGAATGGTGATAAGTGTCAAGGGATGGAGAGAGAAACAGGTTAAGTAGAATAATGACTGGGAAGCATCCAATCCACTGGATGGTTTGACAGAGTCCCTAGGTGACCATGTGGATTTTAGAAACACCCAAGATGATGGCAAGACTTCAAGCAAAGACCAAGACTGTGAGACAGGCCCAGAAACCTTTTAGTGAGAGAGAAGGAATATTGAGCAAGCTGCCAGGTGACAGAAGGGAAGAAGTACAAGGTGAATGCCAGAAGCCTCCAAGAGTTTTCATACAAGGATGGAAATATAATTTTAAATTAATTTTTTTTTTGAGACAGAGTCTCACTCTGTCGCCCAGGCTGGAGTGCAGTGGCGCGATCTCAGCTCACTACAACCTCTGCCTCCCAGGTTCAAGAAATTCTCTGCCTTAGCTTCTCGAGTAACTGGGATTACAAGCGCCCGCCCCCATGCCCAGCTAATTTTTTTTTTTTTTTTTTTTTAGAAGAGACGGGGTTTCACCATCTTGGACAGGTTGGTCTTGAACTCCTGTCCTGACCTCATGATCCACCCACCTCGGCCTCCCAAAGTGCTGGGATTACGGGCATGAGCCACCACACCTGGCCAGTTATAAATTAATTTTTAAAGGGTTGATAAATCTTTACTGCACACTAACAGACATCTACCACAAACAATATTTTGCTTCTATCTTTTCATGACAGCAATTAAAGTGCATTTTCTACTTTATTCTGTAAAGTAAAAAGATATTTCTATGGCTCTGTTGTGCTTTCTTTGATTAGTGATGCTGTGACATTACCAGCTGAAACAGTTTTATTATATCTTTTTATATTTCCGTTTACAATATAATTCTTACTTCCCAAAGTAAAATTCAAACTCATTTCCTACTAAAAGGATATGCACATAAATCTGCGTGTCACACAAAGCTCATGAGGAAGTGTTAAGTGATTTTAGTAAGAATTATTTCCCCATGTGCAGGCTGCAATAAAAACTGTCAATTCTGGAAACAGTTTTAAATACAGGTACTTTTTCATGCCTAACTGAAACAGCATTACACCATTATTCCTAAATTAATGTGGTATATGGCACCTATAATCTGATGACTGTAATAATTTGTATTGTGCTAAAGAGATAATTTTTGTTTTTAATTCTGCAAAGGGTTTTAGCTACCTCTATAGCAGAATAGGATGAGAAGTAGCCTGGACTTAATCTTCCTTCAGCAGCTTTTTCAAGCTGAATATTTACCTTTTTGGAACAAATAATTTAAAAGTTAAGTTATAGACAACAAAACACAGAACTGTATAGCCAGAAAAAAAAGGTGTTACCTGCCAATTATTTTTTCCTTTGTCACAAGTAGAACTTAAACCATTCCCAAAAGATAACCATCCATCTGCAGAAGAAATTTGATGAACTCCTTTGTCATGACACTTGATATTGTCGAAAAAGTCAAATACGCAAGATATTCTCCTTGGAGGCTAGTAAGTTCCACTTGGGTGCCATATGCTACAATTAGGCTACTCCTTAAAACTGCAAATAAAGACCGTACTTACTGACAGACTTGAAAAGAAACAGCCAGCTAAAATTCATTGTTCTGTTTACGGTAAGGATGTTGTTAGGAATATCACTGAAGATGTTCTCTACATTTTAGAGGATCCTCTTTATGAAAACTCACAGGAAAAATTTGCATTCAATAAGAAAGATCAATAGTGCTTCTCCCAAATGTATGCTGTATAATATCATATGTGGTCTCTATGCCTGAGACTGAGTCTTCTGTTTATTTGCTAATATGCTGTGGAACTATTTTAAAGTCCCCCTACCATAAACAGAAGAAAATATCCGGAAAAAACATAGGGCAAAAAATAAAATCAGCACAGAGAATGCAGGAGAGCACAGGAAAAACTCTTATCCTTAACACATAAGGATTTTGTAGCCATTCTGTGTGTGTGCATGTCCACAGGCTCACGCACATTTCTGTATATTTTCATCATTCAGAACACACACTTTTATTTTACATGCAGTGCATTAGTTATCCACTGCTAGGGAATAAATTATCACCAAATGCATCAGTTTAAAACAGAAAGCATTCATTATCTCGGTTTCTGTGGGTCAGGAATCACAGTACAATGTAGCTGGATCCTCTGGTTGAGGATCTCTTACAAGGCTATAATCACCACATCAGCTGAGGCTATAATCATCTCATGGCTTGATCTGGGAAGGAACTGCTTCCACTCCCTCATGAGGTTGTTGGCAGGCCTCAGGTCCTTGCTATTATCTGGAGATAGCTGCTTGCCACATAAGCCTCTGCATAGGACGACATACTGCCAATGTGGCAGCTTGCTTCCCCCAGAGTAAGGGCTCCCAGAGAGAGGGCAAGAAAGAGTGTGCAAGGCAGAAGCCAGCCTAACCTCAGAAGTAACATGTGGCTGGGTACAGTGGCTCATGCCTGTAATCCCAGCACTTTCGGAGTCCAAGTGGGAGGATCGCTTGAGCCCAGGAGTTTAACACCAGCCTGGGAAACATGTGAAACCCATTTCTACAAAAAATACAAAAAATTAGCTGGGCATGGTGCACATGCCTGTAATCCCAGCTATCCAGGAGGCTGAGGTGAGAAGATCACCTGAGCAGGAGGTCAAGGCTGTAGTGAGCTGTGATTGTGCCAAGGCAC
Source organism: Rhinopithecus bieti (assembly GCF_001698545.2). Lineage (NCBI taxonomy): Eukaryota > Metazoa > Chordata > Mammalia > Primates > Cercopithecidae > Rhinopithecus > Rhinopithecus bieti. The sequence goes on from NW_016809238.1 coordinate 636,484, forward strand.
TCCAGCCTGGGTGACAGAATGATGCCTCACTCGAAGGAGAAGGAGAAGGAGGAGGAGAAGGAGGAGAAGAAGGAGGAGGAGAAGGAGGAGGAGAAGGAGGAGGAGAAGGAGGAGGAGAAGAAGGAGAAGGAGGAGGAGGAGAAGAAGAAGAGGAGGAGGAGGAAGGAGGAAGAAGAAGAGGAAGAGGAGGAAGAAGAGGAGGAAGAGGAAGAGGAAGAGGAGGAAGAAGAGGAAGAAGAAGGAGGAGGAGGAGGAGGAGGAGGAGGAGGAACATGGCATTACTTTTATCAAATTCTATTCATTAAAAGTGGGATCCACTGGGTTCAACCTACACTTAAGGGGAAAAGAACAAAGGACTGGGCCTAATGCCAGGAAGTGGGATCACTGAGACCATCTCAGAGGCTGCCCACTACACAGTTATAGTCATTTCTCACATTCTAGGGACTCTTCTTTAGTCCTATTGAAATCTGAGGCAGGGCATGACAGGTTTGCCTTAAGAAAAGTGGAGCTCATTTTAATTTTCTTAAATTATTGTCATGGGCACAGAAAATGCAATCAAATTAGTGAGTTAGTCCTTAACTTTGACAATTCTTTTGTCAATTACTAAGACCATTTCTGAGGCTTCACTCTGAATATGGATTTCTATGACTTTATTTTTTGCCTAGTAACTTATTTTTACATAGTTAGCCTGATACAAGTTATTCCTGGAAAAGAGCTTTTATCTTAAAATAATTTCATGTTCTCTATTATTAATAGTACTGAACGTGGCTGCAAATTAATCACAAGCGAGTATGAATACTCATTGTGCACCAAGGCCAAGATTTCCCCTTAGAGTATCCCAAGGTAATTCTCCTTCCCTCCTTATCTCTCTGTTCTCTCCTACTGGTTTTAGGTATGGTGACAATATTATTAAGTCAGCCATGGACATCATAATCTGTCTTTTCTTCTGTGTTATTACTAACAGCACTTTCTTTTACTTTCAAAGGTGTCCTCATTTGAATAACAAATTAAAAACCATCCTATTTTTAGGTAATGTTATATATTATTTTAATTTATTTATGTGACAGTTTTTATTAGGTTTTGTCTCAGGAATTTTAAAGAGTGGAATAGAGGAAGCACCTCTTATCCTCTTCTTTTTCTAGTGGGAAAGGTTTAAAGAGAAAACAGATATTGAAAGAGTGAAGTATTCAGCTATTCACAATAGCAAACACATGCAATCAACCTAGGTGCCTATCAATGGTGGATTAGATAAAGAAAATGTGGTACACATATACCATGGAATACTACCCAGCCATAAAGAAGAATGAGATCATGTCCTTTGCAGCAACGTGGGTGTAGCTAGAGGCCATTCTCCTAAACAAATTAACGAAGGAAGAGAAACCCAAATACCACATGTTCTCACTTGTAAGTGGGAGCTAAACATAGAGTACACATGGACATAAAGATGGCAACAGTAGACACTGGGGACTACTAGTGGGTGGAGGGATGGAGTGGGGATAGGGCTGAAAAACTAACTATTGGGTACTATGCTCACTACCTTGGTGACACGATCAATCGTACCCCAAACCTCAGCGTCATGCAATATACCCATGTAACAAACCTGCACATGTACCCCCTGAATCTAAAATAAAAGTCAAAATTATAAAAAGAAAAAACAGTGAAGTGCTCATGACTCCTCCTAATCTCAGTCCAAGCAGTGGTGTACATTTGACAGGTATTTAATGAAAGCAAAAAAGGCTCAGACCATTAAGCAGAATTTGAACAGATATATTTGGCAAGGATACAATATGCTTAAGGACAATATCAAATAGAAAGTAAGCAACATTCACAGAAAAATATGAACAAACCTGTTCTAACTCCCTCTTGAACCTTCTGGGCAGATGAGAACTTTCTGGGTAACTCTAGGAGGAGGCACAGTAATCCACACAGCAAGTGGCTCAAATCCAAGCCAATCTGCACAGGTTACAATTTTCCAGTCTAGTGCTTCCTCTGGGCTGTGATGGAAGACCTCATAGAGATATACAAATATACACGTGATTTACTATCTACCCTGACTTCAACCAAGATCAGGAGAAAAACATGCTATGTTCAGGGCTTTGCTCAGAAAATTTCAAGATAAGGCTCAACTTAATTCTTTTTCTTATTTTAACTCAAATTCATCCCTTCATGACCTCATCCTTTGCCTTCAGCAAACTCCTAACTTACCCAGAAGTAGGAGCTGACTTGAACACCTATGTCTCTACTGCCAATTATTACCTCACTCACCCTGTTAGCATTACTAGCATAGAAAGGAAACCTGTTACCAGGGCAACCAGGACGAGTGCAAAAGTTCAGCCACAGTTGGAGCCTCTATTTTAAATGATCAAATTCCAACTGTGTTCTTGACTCATTTTCAATTTGTAGACATAAAAAGGTATAACATTTTATAATTCCTCTGACTTATTATACATGTTTTATCCATATCTCCAAAAGGTCCTGTTGACCTGTTCCTTTTCTTTGAAATTCAATAACTAATTTGTTTCTATTAACTAGGGATGACATTCAAAGTGTTTAGAACCAAAATGACATAAGAAGTACCAATCAGAATGGATGTAGTCACCATATCAGAATGTATATAGTACTAATTATAGATAAGAACTCAACCAGAGCATACTAGCCACCAGTCAGTCCAGTGTCTTACTAATCCTGATATCTTACCTTCCTCATGAAATAGATTTCTCTTCTGTTCAATTATTGCACACTTATCCTGACTGGCCAACTGGTATCACTATGTACAACTGGAAAAATAACTAGATATTGATGTGAAATGCATCCACGCCTTTTATGTCAAGTCATAGATGGGATGATTTTTAAAATATTCTATATATTTCCTTCATAGGAAGAAAGACATCGTGTGTTAGGTGGAGAAGGATTTTAGGAAGGAGAAGTAGGAGATCAGGAAGTATATAATCCCTTTCTAGTTGAGAGGTAGGAGTGGTCTCATGTGGTAGTCAGTGGAGTTGTTCCTGAAAATGCTTCTGGTTCTCCTCCTCCCAAGCCCATGCACTTACCATGCCCTTGTGCTTGGGTGGGGCCAAATAATCAGTTCTTATCAGAGTGTGAGCAGAAGTGATTTATTTCACTTCCAGGCAGAATGTTCAATTACTGACTACTCTGAGACCTCCCTGAGAGCAACCTTCCACATTACAACTGCTATTTCAGCCTTGATCCCAGAGGGAGAGCAACAAGCAATAGAGCCCTCCAGCTAACTCACAATGAAAATGTAGTGAGAGCAAGAAATAAACTCTGTTGTTTCAGACCACTGAGATGTTGGATTTGTTTGTTACTGAGGCATAATCTAACCTAACCTGACTGATACATATTAGTTTTAAGAGCTTATCATTGAGATCTCCTGTTTACTTTCCTAATTCTGAGATACTTAGTTCAATGGCTGCAAGTCTGTAAACTCTCTCATATTGTACACAAAATTTGGGAGGCTGGAGGAAGTGGGTCCATGGAGTTCATTAAATTCTCCAAAACTCCTGACTTTAGCTCCACCTTATTGCTAATTCCTAAGTAATCCATGAGTTTAGACTATTACCACAAATGACAACCTTGACTTGGATCTCCAATTATGCCAACCTTGACTTGCATCTTCTAGTCCTAAATTCTTACCTTGTCTTTGTAAGCCATCATCACTCATTGGGTGGCTACAACAAAATGTGTGCTTGACCTACTTCTTGAACCAGCTCTGTTTGATGTTAGGGAAATCTGTCTTTAAACTGTAACTGGAGCTGAAATTTCCTAGCTCATCTCTTTTCTGCTGAGCCCTGTATTAACTTGACAGGATCCTAACAGAAATACCACATCTGTTGCTCCTTTAAGATCTCTTCTATGAGGTGTTGTTGATGTCTCAGTATTATGAACTATATATCCAGACACTTGATTAAGATGCCTCTGTAGAGTTCAAAATGTATCTCTTTGTTACTCACAACTTTCTATCATCAGTGATTTATTTTGGACACTTAGCTGTAAGTTTGTCCATCAAACTCTCTAATAAAAGTAAAACGCTTTAATAACTAGATTTTATTGCCTAACAATGGATATTACACATTATATATTGTGTATACTAGTATACATTAAGTAGTATATTTAAAATATAATTTATAATATATTTAAAATAACAGAATATGCATATGTAGATGTATTAACAATAAGCAATCAAATACTGAGGCAATACTGAAGCAATAAAAACTAATTGTTTTTTGCTAAAAGAATATAAGCATCTTATATGCAATATATATATTATTTCCTGTTACTACATAGGATGCTGAATAAAGTACGCTTTGCAACATGCCTAGGAAATAATTTTTTTTTTTTCTTTTTTAGATGGAGTCTCGCTTTGTCGCCCCGGCTGGAGTGCAGTGGCGCAATATCGGTTCACTGCAAGCTCTGCCTCCCAGGTTCATACCATTCTCCTGCCTCAGCCTCCCGAGTAGCTGGGACTACAGGTGCCCACCACCATGCCTGGCTAATTTTTTTTTTGTTTTCGTATTTTTAGTAGAGACAAGGTTTCTCCATGTTAGCCAGGATGGTCTCGATCTCCTGACCTCGTGATCCACCCACCTCTGTCTCCCAAAGTGCTGGGTTACAGGTATGAGCCACCACGCCCGACCCCTCCTAATCTTTTAAAATATGCATTTTAGGGAGACAGAATTAAACTGTCGAGAGTACAAAATAAATATCAAAATCCAATATTTCCCTTTCTTTCTTCATATTTTAATTTTATTGATCTTTTATTGTAAATGACATAAAGTGGTGGTTCTTAAAATTAAATAAAATTAAATAAGGATATTAATTCAGTATGTTACTTAAATCAGTATCAGTCTTTGAGTGTCCCAATTCTAAAGAGCTTTACTACTGTAAATATTATGCTCTTTCAAGCCCCATAATCCCACGTCTTCTGACACTAACTTAATTATGTTATGCATATTTGCTTCTCCAGATAAAAGGAAAAAGTACAGTGTCAGGGTACCCTGGCGGTAGCCTAAAGGAAAATGAAATAGAGAAAAGTTAACCAATTCCGATGTGATCCTCTTCTTAAGAAAGTACAGGCAGCTCACTTAAGTCCACCATGAAAACAATATTAACCTTCCCAATCTGGTACTGGAAGGGCAGAAGAGTTTGTAGACATTTCTAACTCAGGAGCAAGGATACTGTATACACTTGTACTGTCACTGATGCTACCTTAGGAGGAAAATATTTAAAAATTAAAATATTTTCTTAATAGGACTCCGTTTACTGTTTTTCATCAATTCCTCAAGAATAACTACAGAGTTAATAACGCATAGGATAAACTGTCACAGAAATATCACTTTCTCAGATGGTGCTGGGCCATCTCTTATTAATTTATTAAATCAGACTATATAACTTTTGGTAAGCCGTGAACCTCAGGCTATCAATATACATCAATTTTCCATGACTAGAAAGTAATTATTTCCTACATATTCACCACTGGGAAGAAGGAACTCAGACTGACCTAAAGATATTCATTATCATATGGGTTCTAGATAATGAATACACACACAACATGTGCACACACATGAGCCACTGAGTTATTCCCAAGCTATCATCCATAATTCTATCAAATTTTCCCACTTTTTAAAAATAATTATCAAATAATCATTTAGTTACTTAATAAAAGGTGTAACTTGTGAACCCTAATGAAATATTATAGTAGATTTTCACATTTACTTTTCATTTATGGAAAATCAAATAAGGAACTGCTTATTTACCTTCATAAAGATGCATTCCAATAGCATTCAAGCCAGGTGTCATATATTCCATGGGCTAATTTCACTCCATAAGTATCTTTAAGATTACACATTAAGTACTATGGCATAAACATTCATATTTATTAAAGACCTACTGGGGCCAGGTATTCATTTGGGCATTTTGTATGAAAATAATAATTATTACAATTGCATGATAATGTAATAATATTACTGCCATAAATTAGGTCATTTCATATATTGGCCAAATTACTTATTGTTTTTATTATAGCAATTAATATTTATTGAGAGCTAAAGTACTTCAACTAAAATATGTATTTTCTGTTATTATAATAGCTACTAATATTTATCAAGAGTTCATTACATGGTGGACATTGTACCCATTGTTTTGCATTTATTATCTTCCTTGATTGTCACAACAACCCTGAAACGGGTACTAACATCCTCATTTTACACTTGAGGAAACTGAGGCTCAGAAAGTGTAGTTTACTCAGAGTCACAAGGCTAAAGAATGGCGGGACAGAAGTCCATGCTGTTTCTATTATATCACACTGCTTCCCACATAAAAAAAATAAGGTCAAAGACAACCAAGATTTTTTGTGACCTTAAAAATTTACTTTGCCTCTTCACTTTGGAAGCATGCATTTCCCCCAGATTAATCATGATGATGATGATGTCAGGAATAGTGATATTAATATCACTATTAATATTAATTATAAATGATATAACAACTCATTTCTAGAAAATGAGAAAACTAACTTTTCCGCATTATTTTTGCCTCTATGTAGTTAAGATGGGGCTAACATCCAAGTATTTTATTTGTCAGATCAGAATTTTCCCCCTCTAACAAGCTGATAAAATATTTAATAAGAGAGCTGGAGTAAACAACCATGAATAATGATCACAGAACACCTCTTAAGTGTGTCAAATCAGTGTCCATTCTGAATAGCTAATAAAGCACTCCCATAGAGTAACAAAGATGCAACATTGATTATGTTTTTCATTAATGTTTTAAAACTTCACCAATTCAAACAACACTAACTGAACTTGTGATAATTTGGATACGCTGTGCCATTTTACCTTTGTACTATTAAAACCAAATAATGCAAAACCAATAATGTTAACAGCAGCAAACTGTGCCCTATTGCTGTTTCCTCTAGCTAAATAAGTCTAGTCTCATTCTTTCTCTTTCTCTTTCTTCTTCTTCCCTCTTCCCCTCTTCCCTCTCCCTCCTTCTCTCTCTCCTCTTATTCCACCTCCCTCTCCAGGGCCTCCCTGGGTCAATCCTCTTGACCAGAATCAGCCATTCATTTCCAGCCTTTCTTGTCACCAGCCCATTCTCGGCAACTAGCTCTGCCCCTTACTCCCAGCCTTAGTAATTAATTGTGCTATTATTGTGAATTAATCGTACAAGCAAGTCAATGTTTAGCCTAATTAAGAGTGAACCCAACAAATTATCTAAAGCACCACTCCAGCAGAATTTGCATCCAGCCTTGTATGAGCAGCCAATCAAGCTTTTCAACTATTGAATCAAGGAGTTCTGGGCTTCATTAAAACATACAACTCAGCCCTCTTCCCACATCAGCGCCTGAACCCTTTCCCAGTCCTCCATTCTTTACTCACCCCTAAATGCTGTGTTTAACTACATACCTTTGGAAATCATATTGTATCTCTTTTTTTTAATTTGCTACAATTGGTAGCTTTGTACTTTAATAGTTTCATCAGTTTAGGTCACTTATAGTTTATTAAATTTAAATTTTTTCTTACCGCCTCCCAAAACAAATTAAATAAAACAAATACCACCTCCCAAAATAAATAAAACAAAGAAGCAAACACACAAACATTCCTTCCTTGGAAGGAAGCTACCGTTGTAAACAATGGCAGCAGGTTGACCAACTTATTACTTGAAAAACAATAAGTGAAAATAAGTTCTTATCAGTAAAAATTTGCACCTGGGCTCCTACTACTCAATCATTATTGACTAGAATAAGAAAAAAGTTTGTGTAAGGGATCAGAAAGCGTACTCAAGCTGTTGAAAATAGTGAACTTAACAAAATTTTTTAATTAAAAATAAACTGCTTGAAGTAAAAATTCACCGATTTTTTTCCACTAAATAATTCAGCCTTGAGAAAATTATGTCCTGAAGCCTACAGCTGTGAAGATAGAAACTGGAGCTACAAATCAGAGAGTCTTTTCATACTTATGAACCAGTGTATTAGTCATTCTTTTAAAAATCAGGATAAATGTAAGAGCTCCAGAGGCTAAGGCCTAAGTCAGCATGGTGCGTGGAATTTAATTAGATCTTGAACAATTTCTTTCAGCCTTCCAAGTCTATGCCAGTCTCTCCCTCGTTTATTTTTCCTATTCATCCTTGCTTGCTTTTGTTGCCCCCTCAGTACATAGAAACCATGCGTTTTACACCTCCATTTCAGATATTCTCTCCTGCCACCTCCCTTGGTGCAGTCGTCCTGGTCAGATCACACTTACTGAGGGCACTCACCATACCCAGCCAGATGAGTTCTCCATGTGACTTCTTACTAAAGCTTATCAAAAAGGAAACAGAACAGAGACACCGAGTCTATTCCATTCTCATTACAGTCACCACCTAACCCATACCTTCATGTTGTTCAGGTCCTGAATATGAATAGTAACATTTATTTTCAAAATTACCTGCATCACTTTGTCTTATTTCTCAATTTCTCTCTCTGAAATACTTAACACATAGTGATGTACTAATATTGGTAACTGATTCTCTGGAAAAGGCTTTGTATCAGGAAAAATGGAACTTTCCCTTGTGATTAACACTAGAAAACATCAGCTTCTGCATATCCTGCCCTAAACAGTATGCACTCTTTGGAAACATTCCAGTTCACAGAAGAATTTTTACCAGTGAGTCAAATGTCTAATTCTCTCAGTGCTAAACACTGTATTTATCATTATAATACTAAAATAAGTCTACAAACATACTGATGTATATGCAAGCATATAAGCATCTATACATACTGTTATTTAAACCTGTTTTAGAACATAAAGTAAAAGGGGCCAAGCACATCACAAAATAACAAGTGCTTATCATAGAATTCACTATGTAGATTTCCTCAAAAAGCCCATTAACACAACAGGAGAATATTTCAACACCAAGTTTCAGAAATTCAGAAGCAGGAAGACTCCCTTCTTTTCCTGTGATTCATTAATGAGACAATCAGTGCTGAAAACATGCCTTTTGCTGCCATCAAGTGGCTCTTTTCAGAATATTCTGATCAACATCATGGTGTGCTAGCACTGCTTCCCCCACCACTTCCTTCCTTGTACATTATACATTATCAACCTTTGGGGAACAGGAATATTTGAAAAGACCAAGCAAGCCTTTCCTAAACTAGGACTTTATACTATGGATGCTATAAAAATTACATTACTAAGAAATTATTCAGAAAGACAACTTCAAAAAGTGTTTGAAGTATCCAAAACTGAAAAATCCTTCCCAGCCCTGGGTGACCTTTTCAGTTTCTAGTCAATAAAGATTGTGACCTGAACTTGGGAGCACGCCTCTCTTTATTAATACCAAATAGAGAATTGCTAAATAGACTGGTTCAGGGTACACAGTTGAAAAGAGAGGAAATTAGAAAACGTATTTGGAATAATTTTTAATTAAGTCAAATCCCATTACTATGGAAGAAAAAAGTTTTCTATTGATGTCTCATTTTCTCAAGGCTTCATTCCTATATATAAATAATGTGGCATATTGTACAGTCACTGCAAAAGTTCAACTGTGATTACTATATAATTCTCATTTTAATATAGTTGATTGCCTAGTCCCTTTTTATTTGAGTGTCTTCCCTTTTTTATTGCTTTTTTTCAAGTTCTAGGGTACATGTGCAGGATGTGTAGGTTTGTTTCATAGGTAAATGTATGCCATGGTGGTTTACTGCACCTATCAACCCATCAGCTAGGTATGAAGCCCAGCATGCATCAGCTCTTTTCCCTAATGCTCTCCCACTCCTACCCTTCCCCAATAGGCCCCGGTGTGTGTTGTTCCCCTTCCTGTATCCATGTGTTCTCATTGTTCAGCTCCCACTTATAAGTGAGAATATGCAATGTTTGGTTTTCTGTTCCTGCATTAGTTTGCTGAGGATGATGGCTTCCAGCTTCATCCATGTCCCTACAAAGGACATGATCTCGTTCCTTTTTATGACTGCATACTATTCCATGGTGTGTATGTACCACATTTTCCTTATCCATTCTATCACCGATCGGTATTTGGGTTGATTCCATGTCTTTGCTATGGTGAACAGTGCTGCAATGAACATAGGTGTGCATGTGTCTTTATAGTAGAATGATTTATAATCCTTTGGGCATATACCCAGTAATGGGATTGCTGGATCAAATGGTATTTCTGGTTCTAAATCTTTGACGAATCACAACACTGTCTTCCACAATGGTTGAACTAATTTACATTACCAACAGTGAAAATGTGTTTCTATTTCTCTACAACCTCAGCAGCATCTGTTGTTTCCTGACATTTTAATAACTGCCATTCTAACTGGCATGAGATGGTATCTCATTGTGGTTTTGATTTGCGTTTCTCTAATGATCAGTAATGTTGAGCTCTTTTTCATGTGTTTGTTGGTTGCATGTACATCTTTTTTTTTTTTTTTTTTTTTGAGAAATGTCTGTTCATATCCTTTGCCCACTTTTTAACGGGGTTGTTTGTTTTTACCTTGCAAATTTGCTTAAGTTCCTTATAAATTCTGGATATTAGACTTTGGTCAGATGGATAGATTACAAAGATTTTCTCCCATTCCATACGTTATCTGTTCACTCTGATGACAGTTTCATTCACTGTGCAGCAGCTCTTTAGTTTAATTATATGCCATTTGTCAATTTTTGCTTTTGTTTCAATTGCTTTCAGCAATTTCAACATAAAGTCTTTGCCCATGCCTATGTCCTGAATAGTCTTGCCTAGACTGTCTTCTAGGGTTTTTATAGTTTTGGGTTTTACATTTAAGGCTTTAATCCATCTTGAGATAATTTTTATATAAGGTGTAAGGTAAGGATCCAGTTTCAATTTTCTTTATATAGCTAGCCCATTCTCCCAGCACCATTTATTAAATAGGAAATCCTTTCCCCATTGCTTGTTTCTGTCATGTTTATTGAAGATCAGATGGTTGTAGATGTGCAACTTTATTTTTGAGATGTCTATTCTGTTCCATTGGTCTATGTGCCTGTTTTTGTACCCACTACCATGCTGTTTTGATTACTGTGGCCTTGTGGTAAGTTTAAAGGCATCATAGCGTGATACCTCCAGCTCTGTTCTTCTTGTTTACGCTTGTCTTAGCTATGTGAGCTCTTTTTGGTTCCACATGAATTTTAAAATACAGTTTTCTAATTCTGTGAAGAGTGTCAATGGTAGTTTAATGGGAATAGCATTAAATCTACAAATTGCTTCGGGCAGTATGGCCATTTTCACGATATTGATTCTTCCTATCAGTGACCATGGAATGTTTTTCCATATGCTTGTGACCTTTCTGATTTCCTTGACTGGTTTGTAGTTCTCCTTAAAGAGGTCCTTCATTTCCCTTGTTAGCTGTATTCCAAGGTATTTTATTCTATATGTGGCAATTGCGAATGCGAGTTCATTCATGATTTGGATTTCTGCTTGTCTGCTGTAGATCTATGGGAATGCTTGCGATTTCTACACATTAATTTTGTATCCTGATTAGAGGTGACAATGTGCTAGCAGCCCTAACTCTCAGTGCCTCCTCGGCCTCGGTGTCCACTCTGGAGGCACTTGAGGAGTCCTTCAGCCCACCACGGCACTGTGGGAGCCCCTCTCTGGGCTGGCTGAGGCTGGAGTTGCCTCCCTCTGCTTGCAGGGAGGTGTGGAGGGAGAGACAGCAGTGCTCCTGGGCCAATGCGAGTTCCAGCAGGTGCAGGTGCAGGCTCAGTGGGCCCCGTACACAGAGGAGCTGGCCGGCACGACCAGACCAGGGCAGAGAGGAGCTTACCACCAGGCCCAGTAGCTGTGGAGGTTGCACCGGGTCCCCCAGCAGTGCCTGCCCACCGGCACTGCACTCAAATTCTGGCCGGGTTTAGCTGCCTCCCCATGGGGCAGGGCTCGGGACCTGCAGCTCGCCATGTCTGAGCTCCCCACCTGCGGTGAGCTCCTGCAAGGCCCGAGCCTCCCTGACGGGCACCACCCCCTGCTCCGTGGCGCCTGGTCCCATTGACAGCCCAAGGGCTGAGGAGTGCAGGCGTGGCTCAGGACTGGCGGGCAGCTCCGCCTGTAGCCCCGGTGCAGGATCCACTAGGTGAAGCCATCTGGGCTCCTGAGCCGGATGGGGACTTGGAGAACTTTTATATCTAGCCCAAGGATTGTATGTGCACCAGTCAGCACTCTGTATCTAGCTAATCTGGTGGGGACTTGGGGAACTTTTCTGTCTAGCTAGAGGATCCTAAATACACCAATCAGTACTTTGTGTCTAGCTCAAGGTTTGTAAATACACCAATTGGTACTCTGTATCTAGCTAACTCTGTATCTAGCTAACCTAGTGGGGACTTGGAGAACTTTTCTGTCTAGCACTCTGTGTCTAGCTCAAGGATTGTAAACGCACCAATCAGCACTCTGTGTCTAGCTCAAGGATTGTAAACACACCAATCAGCACTCTGTGAAAACAGACCAATCAGCTCTCTGTAAAATGGACCAATCAGCAGGATGTGGGTGGGGTCAGATAAGGGAATAAAAGCAGGCTGCCTGAGCCAGTCAGTGCACCCCGCTTGGGTCCCCTTCCACACTGTGGAAGCTTCATTCTGTGGCTCTTTGCAATAAATCTTGCTGCTGCCCACTCTTTGGGTCCATGCTGCCTTTATGAGCTGTAACACTCACCGCAAAGGTCTGCAGCTTCACCCCTGAAGCCAATGAGACCACAAACCCACCAGGAAGAATGAACAACTCCAGACGCGCTGCCTTTAAGAGCTGTAACACTCACCACGAAGGTCTGCAGCTTCACTCCTGACAGCGAGACCACGAACCCACCAGAAGGAAGAAGCTCCAGACACATCTGAATGTATGAAGGAACAAACTCTGGACACACCATCTTTAAGAACTGTAACACTCACTGTGAGGGTCTGCAGCTTCATTCTTGAAGTCAGTGAGACCAAGAACCCACCAATTCCGGACACACTGAGACTTCACTAAAGTTGTTTATCAGCTTAAGAAGCTTTTGGGCTGAGATGATGGGGTTTCTAAGTATAGGATAATGTCATCTGCAAACAAAGACGAATTGACTTCCCCTCTTCTTACTAGAATACCCTTTATTTCCTTCTCTTGCTTGATTGCCCTAGCCAGAACTTCCGACACCATGTTGAATAGGACTAGTGAGACAGGGCATCCTTGTTTTGTGCCAGTTTTCAAGTGCAATGCCTCCAGCTTTTGCCCATTCAGTATGTTATTAATATGTTATTGACTGTGAGTTTGTCATAAATGGCTCCTACTATTTTGAAGTGTTCCTTCAATACCTAGTTTATTGAGTTTTTAACATGAATGGGGTGTTGAATTTTATCAAAAGACTTTTCTGTGTCTAGTGAGATAATTATGTGGTTTTTGTCTTTAGTTCTGCTTATGTTGTGAATTGCATTATTGATTTGCATATGTTGAACCAGTCTTGCATCCTGGGGATGACGCCAACTTGATTGTGGTGGATGAGCTTTTTGATGTGCTGCTGGATTCAGTCTGCCAATATTTTATTGAGGAATTTTGCATGAATGTTCATCAGGGATATTGGCCTGAAGTTTTCTTTTTTTGTTGTATCTCTGCCAGGTTTTGGTATCAGGATGATGCTGGTCTCATAAAATGAGTTATGGAGGATTCCCTCCTTTTCAATTGTTCGGAATAGTTTCAGAAGACATAGCACCAGTTCCTCTTTGTACCTCTGGTAGAATTCTGGACCTGGGCTTTTTTTGGTTGGTAGGCTATTTATTACTCTCTCAATTTCAGAACTTATTATTGGTCTATTCAGGGACTCAACAACTTCTGGGTTCAATCTTAGGAGGGTGTATGGGTCCAGGAATTTATCCATTTCTTCTAGATTTTCCAGTTTATGTGCACAGAGTTGCTTACAGTATTCTCTGATGGCTGTTTGTATTTCTGTGGGGTCAGTGGTATTATCCACTTTATCGTTTCTGATTGTGTTTATTTGGGTCTTCTCTCTTTTCTTCTTCATTAGTCTTGCTAGCGATCTACTATATTGATTTTTTCCCCAAAAAACCAGCTCCTGGATTCATTTATTTTTTGAAGGGTTTTTCATGTCTCTATCTCCTTCAGTTGCACTCTGAGATTATTTCTTGTCTTCTGCTAACTATGAGGTTTGTTTCCTCTTGGTTCTCTAGTTCTTTTGGTTGTGATGTTAGGGTGTCAATTTGAGATCTTTCTAGCTTTTTTATGTGGGCATTTAGTGCTATACATTTTTCTTAATATTGCTTTAGCTGCATCCCAGAAACTCTGATACACTGTTTCTTTGCTCTTTTTTGGTTCAAACAACTTCTCGATTTCTGCCATAATTTCCTTATTTACCCAGGAGTCATTCAGGAGCAGGTTGTTCAATTTCCATGTAGTTGTGTGGTTTTGAGTGGGCTTTTAAATCTTGAGTTCCAGTTTGATTTCGCTGTGGTCTGAAAGACTTTTGTTACGATTTCAGTTCTTTTGCATTTGCTGAGTAGTGTTTTACTTCCAGTTATGTGATCAATTTTAGAGTAAGTACCATGTGGTGCTGAAAAAAAAATGTATATTCTGTTGTTTTGGGGTAGAGAGTTCTGCAGATATCTATCAGGTCCACCTGGTCTAGAGCTGAGTTCAAGTCCTGAATATATTTGTTAATTTTCTGTCTCAATGATCTGTCTAATACTGCCAGTGGGGTATTAAAGTCTCCCACTATTATTGTGTGGGAGTCTAAGTCTCTTTGTAGGTCTCTGAGAACTTGTTTTATTAATCTGGGTGCCCCTGTATTGGCTGCATATATATTTAGGTTAGCTCTTCTTGTTGAATTGAACCCTTTAACATTATATAATGCCCTTTTTTGTCTTTTTTGAACTTTGTTGGTTTAAAGTCTATTTTATCAGAAGCTAGGATTGCAACTCTTGCTTTTTTCTGCTTTCCATTTGCTTGGTAAATTTTCCTCCATTCCCTTATTTTGAGTCTTTGTGTGTCTCTGCACATGAGATATATCTCTTGAATACAGCCCACCGATGGGTCTTGTCTTTGTATCCAGCTTGCCATTCTGTGTCTTTTAATGGGGCATTTAGCCTATTTACATTTCAGGTTAATATTGTTATGTATGAATTTGATCCTGTCATCATGATGCTGGTTGGTTAATTTTGCAGACTTGTTAATGTAGTTGCTTCATAGTGTCATTGGTCTGTGTACTTCAGTGTGTTTTTGTAGTGGCTGGTAATGATTTTTCCTATCCATATTTACTGCTTCCTTCAGGAGCTCTTGCAAGACAGGCCTGGTGATGACAAAATCCCTCAGCATTTGTTTGTCTGAAAAAGATTTTATTTCTCATTCACTTTTGAAGCTCAGTTTGGCTGGATATGAAATTCTGGGCTGGAATTTCTTTTCTTTAAGAATGTTGAATATTGGCCCCCAATCTCTTCTGGCTTGCAGGGTTTCCGCTTAGGGGTCCACTGTTAGTCTGATGGGCTTCCCTTGGTAGGTGAACTCACTTTTCTCTCTTGCTGCCCTTAACATTTTTTCCTTCATTTCAACTTTGGAGAATCTGGTGATTATGTGTCTTGGCATAGATCTTTTCATGGAGTATCTTAATGGGGTTCTCTGGATTTCCTGAATCTGAATACTGGTCTGTCTTACTAAGCTGGCGAAGTTCTCCTGGATGATATCCTGAATTGTGTTTTTCTACTTAGTTCCATTCTCCCCATCTCTTTCAGGTACTTCAATCAGTTGTAGGTTCCATCTTTTTACACAGTCCCATAATTCTTGGAGGTGTTGTTCATTCCTTTTCATTCTTTATTCCCTAATCTTGTCTGCCTGCCTTATTTCAGCAAGATAGTTTTCAACCTCTGATATTCTCTCTTCCGCTTGGTCAATTCAGCTATTGATATTTGTGTTTGCATCACAAAGTTCTCTTGCTGTGTTTTTCAGACCCATCAGGTCATTTATGTTCCTCTAGAGACTAGTTATTCTAGTTAACAGCTCCTATAATCTTTTATCATGGTTCTTAGCTTCTTTGAATTCAGTTAGAACACAATCATTTGGCTCAGTGAAATTAGTTATTACTCACTCTCTAAAGCCTACTTCTGTCAGTTCATCCATCTCAGCTTCAGCCCTGTTCTGTGCTCTTGCTGGAGAGGTATTGTGATCATTTGGAGGAAAAGAGGCATTCTGGCTTCTGGGATTTTCAGCATTTTTGCATTGGTTTTCCTCATTTTGTGGATTCATCTACCTTTGATCTTTGAGGCTGATGACCTTTGGATGGGGTTTTGTGGGGTCTTTTGTTGATGTTGCTGTTGTTGCTTTCTGTTTTTCTTCTAACAGGCCCCTCTTCTGCAGATCTGCTGCAGTTTCCTGGGGGTCCACTCCAGACCCTGTTCACTTAGGTTATCACCAGTGGAGGTTGCAGACCAGTGGAGGTTGCAGACCAGTGGAGGTTGCAGAACAGCAAAGATTGTGGCCTGCTCCTTCCTCTGAAAGGTTCATCCCAGAGGGGTACCAACCTGATGTCAGCCAGAGCGCTCCTGTATCAGATGTCTGCCAACCCCCGTTTGGAGGTCTCACCTAGACAGGAGGCATGGGGTCAGGGACCCTCTTGAGGCAGTCTGTCTCTTAGCACACATGCACAAAAAATGCAGACTAGTCTAAGAAAACTCCTTCTTCCCCTTGGAAACCCTACAGCCACTCACCATTCATTCTAGTCCTGAACTGGTGTGCTGTGCTCAGGGAATTGCCCTCATCAGGATCGGCCAATCTCTTCAGAGCTGGCAGGCAAGAAAGATTAAATCTGCTGAACCTGAGACCACAGCCACCCCTCCCCACAGGTGCTCTGTCTCAGGGAGATGAGAGTTCAGTCTATAAGCCCCTAACTGGAGTTGGTGGATTTTCTGCAGGGAGGCTCTGCCTACTGAGGAAGGATCTAGAGAAGCAGTCTGGTCACAGCTGCTTTGCTGTACTGTGTGGAATTCTGCCTAGTCCAAACCTCCTAAACTGCCCACTAAAGCCACAGTAATGGCAGCTGCCCCTCCCCCCAGCAACTTGGTCATTCCAGGCAGATACCAGACTGCTGTGTTGGTAATGGGGATTTCAAGCCAGTAGTTCTTAGCTTACTGGCCTCTATAGGAGTGGGAGCCACTCAGCAAGACAACTTGGCTCCCTAGCTTAAGCCCCCTATCCAAAGGAGTGGACACTTCTGTCTCACTGGAGTTCCAGGTGCTGCTGGAGTATATAAAAAGCTCCTGCAGCTCAGTGCCTGTCTGAACAGCCACCCAGTTTTGTGCTTGAGACCCAGGGTCCTAGTGGTATAGGCTCACAAGGAATCTCTTGATTCGTGGATTGCAAACATCCATGGGAAAAGCATACTAACACTGGGGGGTGGCACAGGCCCTCACCACTTCCCTTGGCTGGGCGAGGGAGGATCACCCCACCCCACCCCGGCCCCGCTCCTCCAGGCTCCATGCACTTTCCGGATGAAGCAATGACCCACCCTGCTTCTGCTCACTCTCCCTGGGGCATGCCCACTGCCTAGCCAGTCCCAATGAGATGAACTGGGTACCTCAGTTGGAAATGCAGAAACCACCTGCCTTCTGTGTTGGTCTCCCTGGGAGCTGCAGACCCAAGCTGTTTCTATTTGGCCATCTTGGCCCCTCCCCACATTCACAAGAGATCATTAAACTGATAGCAGAATTTTAAAAAATGACAACGGTTATTTTAAAAACAAAGTCAAACTACTGGGGTAACAACCCCCTTGAGAAAAAAAAAAATAGTTCAGAGCAGTCTGAGCTATGTGAGGTACTCGGGCCCAGAAAGACATGAGTATGGAACTTCAGTCATTGCCCTCAACCCCACAAGACCCCACGCCCAGCCTCCACCACACCCATGCCTGGGGCGATTGTTTAACAAGTCATTTTGTTCCTGACCAGCTGTATAGTCAATCAACAGCTTGTGTTATTTTAATATAAATTCTTGATAAACAACTCAAAATCTGCCTCTTCTTTTCCATTCAAAAAACACTTATAACTGCTGTTAATTGAAGCATATATTCAGGGCCATTTGGATCTATGATCTTGGGTTGCAGTCCTCAAGCTTGGCCTAAACAAACTCTACTTATATTAATTTTGCCTCAGTTTCTTCCTTTTAGGTTGACACCTTCATATTCTGAGAAAGCAGCAAATCAGAGTATTGGTTCCTTTGACTGTAAAATGCATTAATACGATTTTTTTCATGAAAATAAAAGCCCTTGATAAATGGAAGTGGATAGAAGTTGAGGCAAAAGGGAACTAAATTGCTCTACATAATAAAACAGAGGAATTCAAGTTTTTTGGGGGAGGGCTGTCCAGAGAAAAGAACCTGAAACTGGGTGAAGTATTTATAATAGCTGAGGATGTTTTGAGGTTCTAAAATCCAAAGGAAACTGTATATTAAAATCACAAAACTGCACCTATGGTAACAGTTCCCTGGGAGATATTTTTCCCCCAGAGCCCAGTTTAAGTACAAGCTTCTTTGATGCTCGACTGTGCTAAGTGGTTTTGTTGGAGTAGGTAGCTAGGCAGACATGAGCAGGGCAGGAGAGGGCCCTCCTCAAGAATGTCAGGCAATCATCAGGTGATAGGCAGTTGTTAAACAGTCTCTCCAAAATAATAATTGGTCACAGCCAGTGCCACGGAAAGGCAGTCTCCCAACAGATAGCAAACTCCTGGTGATCAGCAGCTTCCCAGAAGTTGCTTCCCAGAAGGTCTCAGAAGTTGGGCTAGTGGGCTCAAGCATGTGCACTAACAGACCAAATGGCAGAGTTTAACTGGTATATGACCTTCCTCTGGGAACACCTGACTGGTAAGAGAAAAATGCCTCGGATGAGCATGCACACAACTTCAGTAAACACACTGCCCATGCAGCCCCTCCCAAGTGCTGGCAGGCCACTGAGCATGCAAACAGTCCACTCCAAGGGAAGAATCAAGGGAGAAGAAATGCAAACCTCAGAACCCTTCCAATGTATAAAAACCCAAGTCAAGGGTCAGATGGGGCACTTGGATCTCTCAAGTTGCCCGCTTGGCCCTGTTCCAAGTGTACTTTACTTCCTTTCATTCCTGCTCTAGAATTTTTTAATAAACTCTCACTCTTGCTCTAAAACTTGTCTCAGTCTCTCACTCTGCCTTAAGTCCCTTAGCTGAATTCTTTCCTCCAATGAGGCAAAAATCCAGTTTGCTGCAGATCCGATGATTCAGTGCTGCTAACAGGTACATGTTTTCCACTTCACCCCCCCACTCCCACTGTAGCCCTTTGTGGGACCACCTGTATGGAAACTTCTATTTTCAATTTTTCAATTAATATGAGCCAAATCCTTGTTTCTGGTCCCTACATAAAGGTTAAAATTCAAGTGCCTAAGTCAACTCCACTGAGCATCTGAGTATCAATCAGTTCATAGTCTTACTGCCCCAGTTTTCAGATCCTTCTGCATTTTTGTCCTCTGGGATTTTTCCTGACCTTTGGGTAAACTCAGCTACGCATTTCAAAGGAGTATACCAAGTTGCTTCATCTCTTCCAGCTGTTCTAAAGATTTTGTAGTAGGCAAGGCTTCAGGTTACCTAGTCTGCCACCTTGTAAAAAAAAAAAAAAAGAAATTACTCATAAAACGGCTAGATGCAAAACTATGCCCAGGATCAGCACCTTCTCCGCAGCAGAACCCTCAACATTTATAAAATGATGAGTTTAGTGACATCTTGGTGACTTAAAGAATAAATGAGGTTACAATAAGAAGCATTTTAGTGGTATAAGGAACTGAGGTGCAGAAAGAGAGTCAAATTTGGGACAAGTTTTTTCCTCGTGGTGCTACAAATACGGATTGTTCGAGCCTTGATCCTTTTTAGCTCAACCAGCTAACTTACCTCTTTCCCTCTCCATCTGACTGCCTTTCAGCTTGGCTCCCCAGAGATGTCTACAGCCATAGAGTTAGTGCATACTTCAGGGAATCCACTGTAATGAGGAAAACAGGAGCCAGGCAACTCTGGGCTAAAAAAACTCTTGAAGTTCTGGTCTGGATAAACCTAGGGATTTTTTTCTCTATAGTAGGAGATCATGAGACCCCAGCTTAGAGTAAATTTATAACCATTCCTAAAATTGGCACACATGCACAAAAAACGCAGACCAGTCTAAGAAAATTCCTTCTTCCCCTTGGAAACCCTACAGTCACTCATCATTCATTCTAGTCCTGAACTCCACCAGTTTGGAAAGGAATCCTAAAATACATTAACACAGATCTAGCCGTCATACGAAATTCTTGAAACCCTTTTGGAAATAATTCTAGGCCAATATTCCTAGAGAGACTCATAAACAAAGAAACATCGGACTCCCCACAAATTCAGTGTAATGCAAATGAGATTCAGTGTAAAGAATCCTGAATTCCTCTCTAGTACCAGGAATCCTCTGATATAAAACCAGTTACTTGTCATGTCTGTGTGCCCACTGTCCTTACTGCACTCTCTGGCTCCATTATTCCCTGTGCTACATGGGATGAAGCAATATCTCAGAAAACCTGGTGTGTTCTAGGACAACCCCAATAGCACAGTTGTATCCATCTGCTCTAAGAACTGATTTTCCTCCAAGTTTACACTCCTATTGCAATGTGCTCACGATCAAATGATGTGTGTCATAAAAGTTAATAATACATCTTTTATAAATGGTGATTTAATTTTTATTTTTTATTTTTCTTTTCAGAGGCAGAGTCTTATTGTTTCACCTAGGCTGGAGTGCAGTGACACAATCATAACTCACTGTAACCTGGAACTCCCAAGCTCAAGCAATCCTCCTGCCTCAGCTTTCCAAGTAGCTAGGACTACAGGGCGTGCCATCACCCCCAGCTAAGTTTTTTATTTTTTGTAAGAGACAAAGTCTCTGTTGCCCAGACTGGTCTCAGACTTCTGGCCTTAAATGATCCTGCTGCCTCAGCCTCCCAAAGCACTGGGATTATAGGCATAAGTCACCATGCTCAGCCTTGATTTATTTTTTCTGCAGAACTAAACCATTTGTCCCTTGCTATGAATTTTTCTAAAATATGGCATGTTTAATATATCCTCTCAGTAAAAGATGTTTTCCTATGAAGATGAGGCATAATGGTGAAGAGTTCAACAGTTACATAAAACTCTGTAAGATTGTATTTAGTCTGAGAATAAAAAAGACCACTTTCAATTTTAGTTAGGCTACACATAAATTGTAGGCTAACTATTCTCTTATTTCCTAAGCATACCTCCTGCTTCTTTCAATTGTCAAATTCTGCTTGAATAATAAAATACAGAGAAAGGCTAATAGACATATGGTGAATGAGTAACAGGGTCAACCATCAGTCAGACCTGTGTTCTTTAAACAATAAAGTGGCAAAACCTCTCTAGTCCTCAGTTTCTTGATCTGCAAAATGGAGATGATAACTCCTACTCCACGGAGTCATTGAGAGATTTAATTGAGATAATTCGTGCCTGGTGTAAATGCTCAACAACTATTAGCTCTCATTTTATTTCCAGCTATTAAGTGCTTTATAGAGTACAAGGAATTATTTATTGCATTTAATTTATTTCTTTCAAATCTGTTCCCTTCCTCAAAATAAGCATTTCCAGTTAGCACAGGCCTTATTAGCTCCAGATAAAAAAACAAGCAGAATTAGATCAAAAGTCAGCTTCTTAGCAAAAGATATATTTTATATATTATATAATGTATTATTTCCAGCAATTGCTTTTAAAATGTAGTTTTCACATAGGTTCCTTCTCCTTCTGCTCTCAGTGCTTTGAGTACAAAAAACCTCACAGAGAAACCTTTGGCTGTGTTAGGTAACTCCAACCATTACCCATTCTAGTATTACAGGCACTGCTCCAAGGCTGAGGCATATTCTGATGAGCCATAGGTGAGAGCCTTCAAAACAGAAGTGGTATTAAAACTATCATTCTAAGTCCAAGAAATAATTGCAAAGTATTTTAATAACTTTCTAGAGCCTGAACATTTTACCTCAAATCACATTCTTGAATTTATCACTTGTCAGTATAAACTAAAATATGAAATATGTGAACGTATTTTTTCCTTTGCTATTCATCTCCTTTAGTGAGGGAAAAGCAATGAAATTCTAAATGAGCTTCCCTCTCAGTACTGAACAATGGTGGCCAAAATCTATATGTAACACCAAAACAGTTCCCTGTTTCCCATGGAACTGGACAACAATCCTGCCTAGCCTACACTTAGAAGAAAAGGATATTACCTAGCTTTCTGATCTATTAGGGGAAACAGATCAAAATCTTTCTCAGTAACTATTTCAACACACAACAAATACCTAAAGTGGTTTATTATTGTCACGAATCTAATTTTAATACTAAGCCAATCTCCTTATATTCTGGCCTCAAAACTTAGAGAGCAGGCCAGACGCAGTGGCTCACGCCTGTAATCCCAGCACTTTGGGAGGCCAAGGTGGATGGATCACCTGAAGTCAGGAGTTCAAGACCAGCCTGACCAACACGGCAAAATCCCATCTCTACTAAAAAATACAAAAATTAGCCAGGCCTGTTGGCAGGCACCTATAATCTCAGCTACTCGGGAGGCTGAGTAAGAGAACTGCTGGAACCCGGGAGGCAGAGGTTGCAGTGAGTGAGCCAAAATCGCATCATTGCACCCCAGCCCTGACTGACAACAGCGAGATTCCGTCAAAAAAAAACAAACAAACAAAGTTACTGAGAACAAACCAAAAGGAAATTATACTGAAAGACCAATCCTTGTGTTTCATTATAGAATGAAAGAAGTAAAGAAACTTAGAAAAATTATACAACTACTTGTTAGCACATCTTCATGCCTTACTGATTTGGTAAGTATATATCACAAGCTAGGAGTTAATACAGGGTGGCCCACATTTTTTTTTTTTTTTTTTTTTTTTTTTGAGAAGGAGTCTTGCTTTGCTGCCAGGCTAGAGTGCAGTGGCACAATCTCGGCTCACTGCAACCTCTGCCTCCCGGGTTCAAGCGATTCTCCTGCCTCAGCCTCCCAAGTAGCTGGGACTAGAGGCCCACACCACCACACCCAGCTAATCTTTGTATTTTTAGTAGAGACGGAGTTTCATCATGTTGGCCAGGATGGTCTCAATCTCCTGACCTTGTGATCTGCCCGCTTCAGCCTCCCAAAGTGCTGGGATTACAAGCATGAGCTACCGTGCCCAGCTGTGGCCCACTTTTAAAACAACCTATTAATCACAAAACTCTCTCTCTCACGGGACTGTCAAGAGAGTTAAAGAAAATCCTGTACCAAACACTTTTATTTAGTCAGGCATTGCAGACCAATGAAATTGCAAACCTGGAAACCTTCATCTTAGCCCCACTCTATGAATCATTTGAATATATGCAAATCAATAAGATTTCCTGAGTCTTATACCCGCTTATCAGTATAATGAAATTAGTACCTGCCCTCCCACCACCCTATACAAAAGTCCTAAAGGATAAAGAACAAAATCTAAATATTGTAATGCAGTATACGCTTCCTGGAAAAAAAAATTTCAATATCTTAGGTAAGAAAAACATACAAAATACTCCTTCTTCTTAGGGCAGAATATTTGTAAAGCAGACAGACTACTGTAAGCTAAAAAATTCTTAAATTCTTATGAGTTTCAAACATAACACTCACCACAGTAGAAAGGGGAAAGATAACCTACCCCATGTTTCCATCCATCAGAAGAATCGTGTTGTATATGTGAGAAAATATGAAGAGAAAGAGAATTGTGCTGAAGAACATTGTCATCCACGACCCATGATCCTCTCGAAACATTTTTAATCGCAGCAACTGACCTGAAATACAAATATTATTAAATATTAATGTACATTGTAACTCAAAATTCATGGATCTTTGCTTTATTTTTATGAATCTCTATTGTCTCACTATATTCTGAAGTCTTTGCCATAGGACTGCCTTATGAGTAAAGCCACAATATAATGTTCTTTTTGCTCTTTTGTAAATAAATGATCATAAATAAAGTCCAAGACGATCCTCATATCACATATCATCCTAGAGTAAATAGTACTAATCCAAGAATCTAGTGTTCAGAGACAGTACATTATGCTAGCATGAAAACAAGATGAACTACAGCCCTACTTAGCTGCTACTTTTATTTTACAAATATGTTTTGGTTCACACTGAAACTACTTAAGGCAAATGGTAAAGTTGCATGAATCCCATATCGTTTCCCTTTGTTTCTATAGATCCATTCCCAATACTGGCCAGATGATAAAACCAAGACCAACCTTACTTATCAGGTCTAATTGTTTAAGGTACATGAAAACTTGAAAGAAAAATTTAAGTCTCTGTTATAAAACATGCAGCTTAGCCTCACTCTTAACACCCATGCCCCTGTACAAGTACAAATACAAGTGCATATGAGAGGTGACAGTGTATGTGTTAATGAAGCTGGGTGTGGCTCTTGGCAAAACATAATTTTCACCCTGATGACTAAAATTCCATTTATGAAGACAAATGCTAACGTTAGAGAGAATGTTAAGATGTA
Organism: Rhinopithecus bieti; assembly: GCF_001698545.2. Classification (NCBI taxonomy): domain Eukaryota; kingdom Metazoa; phylum Chordata; class Mammalia; order Primates; family Cercopithecidae; genus Rhinopithecus; species Rhinopithecus bieti. Next base: position 660,995 of record NW_016809238.1, read on the forward strand.
AACACCTTAAGGAAGAAACATATATTAAGATGAACACTAAAGTAAAAACTACTAATATAATTCCACCAGAGAAATGTTTTGATTTATGGTAAAGAGAAATGATGGCACTAGTACCCTGAAAGATGAGGAAGGTGAAAAACCTTGGGAGTAAGAAAGATGTGAGCATAGGTCACCCTAGCTTCTCCCAAGATAAACTGTGTCTATTTTACTTACCTCCCTTCCTAAGAGTAATAATGGAGATGACGTGCATATAGGAACTACAATTACTAGCCGCATAAATTATAAGATCATAGAACCTGTTGATTAATCAATAATTATGAAAAGCCAGGGATTTTCAAGCCTCCACACAACATACTGACAAGAATATTGTAAAAACATATTAACCACAGAATGCTTGAGAGTAAAATCACGTGCCACAAATATCTTACACTATAAGGAATATTTATCTATTCATTGAACAAATATTTAGTATGTGCCTATTACATGCCAGACACAGTTGTAAGTGCTGGAGATTCAACTGTAAGCAATGCAGGACAGTGCTTGAAGTCAATTATCATTTGAGTATTTAATGGAATTGTGACCTTACTTTGGACTCATGGGCTGTCTTTGTTCAGGGGTCCCTTTTCTGCAAGTCCTTTCAGCTTTAGACTAAGACCTATTTATTTAATTCAGCAGTTGATAATGAAGCACTTCAAAGAGGCAATTGGAGTTCTTTTAAGATTTAAATGTGAATTTCTTTCTTAACATAAGCGTGTGTCAAAAAAATTCACTAACAAATATACTTTAAAAGTCAAATAATAATGCTGGTGACTCAACAGTGTTTTGCAAATAAAACATTGTGGACTAACTGTACACAGGTGGAAATAATACAAAGTTAGCAAAAAGAGAGATGTGGCAGTACCGTTTATGCTGTCATTGCCAAGCTCATCGTCTACCACTAATTTCAGCCATTAGTGTCATTAGAACGAAATGGCAGGTTCACATGACTTGAAATTCATTCAAAGACAACAAGAAAAGTGCTGCAAAATATTAAGTCCAGAACTAGCATGACCTAAGTGTTGAGTCACATTGTATTATAAAAATTTCCCATAAACTACTTAAAGGTTAACTCAATAAGTAACCCTCAAATGTTAAGAAACATATACACAAGGACTGCCCTCAGCTTACTGTTCTCACAAATGACTTCTCCCATGCACTGTAATCAGACCAAGAACCTTGGAACTACCTGAGGATGTCAGATGGAAATACACTGTCTCTGCCCTTTAGGGTGACTATATATGTGATTTGCCTAGGACAGTAGTGGTTTATAATTGTTGTCCTGGCATAAGTATTAATAGTAACCCCTTCCTTTCTTAAGTATGCTTGTTTGGAAGATAAATTATGTGCCACTTTTCCTATAGGTCTCTAGGTCCCAGAATTCAGAATTTTATGACTTTCTTTTAGAGGAGTTTCAGGAGACAACCAAGTTGCAACAATCCTTGCAGGCCAACAGAAGTGAAAAACATCACTAAGAGGGATACATTTCTGACATGGTCAAAAATGATTATTTGAATCACAGATATACTAATATTTGTAAATCTGAGTGTGTATTTATTTTATTAATAAGATCTATCTTGCAGTATATAGACTGTTACCTTCAATACAGTCAAAAAATTAGAAAATATAGCTTAGAACAATCAAAAGCATTAAGGCGGGACACAAACTTGCATATGTGAAGGAGAGGGTGAGAAGGCACAGGAATTGATGATTATGAATGTTGGCTAAAGTCAGATGAAAATGGCCTAGAACTTCAGAATGTTTTCTGAAAATACAGTAGGTTTAGGAACACTAAGACGTCATAAAATTCTAACGATATAAAAGCATATTTAAATGTGTATGTAAGAAGCCGGGTATGGTGGCTCACGCCTGTAATCCCAGGACTTTGGAAGGCCCAGGCGGGCGGATCACCTGAGGTCAGGAGTTCGAGATCAACCTGGCTAACACGGTGAAATCCCATTTCTACTAAAAATACAAAACAAATTAGCCAGGCGTGGTGGCACATGCCTGTAATCCCAGCTACTTGGGAGGTTGAGGCAGGAGAATCGCTTGAACCTGGGAGTTGGAGGTTGCAGTGAGCCAGGATCGCGCCATTGCACTCCAGCTTGGGCAACAAGAGCAAAACTCTGTCTCAAAAAAAAACAAAAACAAACAAAAAAAAAGCGTATATAAAATGAACCTATGTATGTTGTGGAAAATAGAGGCAGACAATTGTGATAGGGAGAATTATGGAGAAACTACTCGGTTTCTTGGCTTTTTTGCTGCTGTGTTCTCTTCACCAAAAGAATGGAAAGAAGATTTTCCTTTCTACCTCACTGCCAGACTTTTTTTATTGAGAGTTCTAGGTCCCTTTTCTTTAGGAGTGATTTTCACATGGAGGCCTGTGCAAAGAAATACACTACACAGTCTCAGAGGAGGAGAAGTGTTTGTGTTTCCAGGTAGGAGATGTGGAGAGCCCCACCTCTGGAAGATTGTTAAAGCAGGGTTCAGATAGACCGAGGGCTTCTGGGTTCATAAAGAATACAAGGATTTAGGTCTCCAACGTGGCAGAGCCTCATTTGGGGATGACTACATGGATATTGGTGAAGGCCAAGGTATCAAGGGTCATGATGACACAGTTTGGCTCTGTGTCCCCACCCAAATCTCACCTTGAACTGTAATAATTCCCAAGTGTTGTAGGAGGTCCCAGCGAGAGGTAATTGAATCATGGAGGCAAATCTTTCCTGTGCTTTTCTTGTGGTAGTGAGTAAGTCTCATGAGAGCTGATGGTTTTATTAATGGGAATTCCTCTACACAAGCTCTCTCTTGCCTGCCACCATGCAAGATGTGACTTTGCTCCTCCTTTGCCTTCTGCCATGATTGTGAGGCCTTCCCAGCCATGTGGAATTGTGAGTTGATTAAATCTCTTGCCTTTATAAATTACCCAGTCTTAGGCAAGTCTTTATTAGCAGCATGAGAACAGACTAATACACATGGCTTTGGAAGTCTGAGTTATCAACCTAAGCTAGTCCCAGGGGAATGGTGCCAGTAGGGCAGCCACCCACCTCTATTAGGCACACAATGACCTGAGTAGATCCCAGGCACCTCAGACAGAGTCATTGTGCCAAAGTGGTAGAAAACCATTACTGAAGTAGCAGTAGGAGAAGGGTAGAAAAGTAAAAACAAGCTGAAGGAGTCTTTTCAGTATGTGTAGCCCTGGAACTTCTGCAAAACCTTGGTGATAGAAAAGGTGATTTGAAATATTATTAATATTGGACTCTCTGCTTACCTTGGTAAGCAAAAACTCAGAATAAGATTTAATTTAGACAAAAAAGCATGGCATTACACATAAGACCCTGACTAGGAAATACAAAAGGACAAATGAAGGGATTCATTCAAGAGGACTCCAAACTGAAATTAACACTCCTGTCCATTAAGTCTTCTGCTCTAAAACCTATATATGATTTGACCCACACATATATACAAGAAACAAATAGAATCTGCAATTACTTAAAGGAGTATATTTAGTTTGTTGGAGTCAAAAGATATAATAGGCAAAAAATCAGCATAGCAGGCATTCCACATACCAGTAAGAATATTCCTGTTGCAAATAACAAAAGCAAAAACAAAACCTAAACTTCAACTAAAACTAGGTTAAATTATAAGGATTCTTTATTGGCTTCCTTCTCACAATTTCTTTTTTTTTTTCTAGCCCTGGCTAGAGTGCAATGGCACAGTCTCGGCTCACTGCAACCTCCGCCTCCAGGGCTCAAGTGATTCTCCAGTCTCAGCCTCTGGAGTAGCTTGAGATTACAGGCACATGCCACCATGCCTGGCTAATTTTTGTATTTTCAGTAGAGATGGGGGTTCACCATGTTGGCCAGGCTGGTCTCGAACTCCTGACGTCAGGTGATCCATCCACCTCGGCCTCCCAAAGTGCTGGGATTACAGGCATAAGCCACTGCACCTGGCCTCTTCTCACATTTTCCATCTTTTTTTCTCATGTCTGTTCTCAAAATAAAACAATTAACTTTTGCATACAATAGATATTCAGGAAATAATGTAGATCTAGTTTACCTAACAGAATGACTTCAAGCAAGGCCTGATCCAGCACTCAGACAATATTATCAAGGCTTGATTAATCTCTATTTCCCAGCTCAATTTCCTCAGTGTGGCATCTCATCCTAGCTGGTTCCCATTACTTTCTCCCCCAAGAAACATGCACACACCCTTTGTTGTCCCAAGATGACCATAACAACCTGAGGGCTGCTTCTTCATTGTTGTCCATGGATGAAAAGATAATGCTTTTGCCCTAGCATTTCTAGAGAAAATTATGAGATTCATTCTATTCGAGCTCATTTGGGTCCTGAACCAATTACCCTAGGCAGAATTATGAAAAGCAATCTAACTAAGTCTTAGGATTAGCTAGGCCTATGCCACCTGCTCCACTCCTACAGCCAGATGAAATTAGTTCCCTAGCATCACCTTGACCCCATATGCAAGTTAAGTTTGGCAAACATGGTATTGAAGAGGGGAGAGCCACAAACAAAAGGCCTCTGGGTCCTTGAGTCACTGCTTGGAACACAGGTGCCTGCCATGTCTTGGGCTTTATGTGAATGAGAAATTCAGCTGGTCTGCAGTCATTATACATTTTGGAGATCTGTATTACTGCAGCTACCATTATCTTACTGGATCAAAGATGACTGATAGAAAGAGGCCCATGGAAGGCAAGAAAAAATGGGGTTTAAATGGCCTACATGAAGTCTTTATTTCCTTTACCTTTCTTTACATCCCTAGTTCTCAGCATAACACATAATAAAATATTTTCACTGAATGAAATACTGATGAGAAGATTCTAGAAAGAAAATTAAGACCTGCACTCAAGTCCTCCAAAAGAAAAATTCTACAAGTAAAACAGGAAGAAAACACACCTTGCTGGCAATGATGTACTGTTACCTCTCAGTCTGCTCAACCACAAGAGTCCTAATGAGATACAGTAGGAGTGGGATGCAGCTCCTTCTTCACATATTTTTTCTTTTTTCCTCTCTTGTCCCACTGATCTCAAAACCCACATCACTACCTTGCTGACACTATACCTGCTAACCTAGAAGCTTTGGTCATACAAAGAAAATAGCCATTCTATATCGTTCTTCTGTGCTCTTGTAATGTTTAACCAGGCCTTTTATTTAAAGAATTCCAGAAACTGGCCTTAGGAGATCCAAACATCCAACCAAGGTTGTGGGGTGTCCCACCTTGAGAAGGAAGGCTAAACCGCTGATTTACAGCCTTGTTGCCCCCAGCCAGACCACTAGGTGGCCCATTACCTCAAACCATCACAACCAGATATGCTGTCCTGCATACCCTAGCCCTCACATGCTCTACCCAGCCCAGCCTGCACACCCTCTCCTTGATGTCAGTTCCTGTACATTGCCTAACAAAAAATCCCTACGGCTCTTTTCAGGGAGCCAGCCAGAGAATTCTTATACCTCCACTGTCTCCCTTGAGCTTGAGCACAAGTCCCAAAATAAAGCCTTGTCTGGCTAATCTACTTGGCCTTGTGTAAATGTCTATTACACAACAGCCTAAGGGCCTGTGGTCTATAACACTGAGACCCAAAGATTTGTATACTTTTTGTCTACTATATGTGTGCTACACCTGTCTATAAACTGTAGCACAGTAGAGACCAGATTGATCTTCTTTACCACTACATCCCCATGGCATAGGATCTGGCACACAGTACGCCTTAAGTTAGTTGTCCAATGGATTAAAAAAACACACTATATAAATAAATGAACAAACAATATTCCACTGTATGGAATCCTATCTTTCTAGATCTAGGTCCTGTTATACTTGCCCTCTGAGCTCTTCAGTTCTTTAAGGTGCTCTCCTCCCCAACTTTCTCCCCATCTATGAGTCACCTCCTAAATTCTGTTCCCCCCATTTAGCATGAAACTCCTGCTTCCTTATCAGCCTTTTCATCAACACCATATACATTTCTGTATACCCTAGATGTGTCCTACACATCTCCAGCAAACAACCAACTCTGATGTACAGCTACAATTTGTTTTCTCCAATTTTGACTACTGTGGAAAAAAGTTGCACAACACAGTTGATAAGCCACTACATAATCATAATCCAGAGTTTAGTTGCTATCACAGCACTGCACATTAATGCATCAATGCCTTTCCCTGTCCTTGTCAATTCTCTTTCCTATTCTCCTTAATATCTATTTCAAATTTCATCTCAAAGCTCCCACTGAGCCCCTTTCACTCTTAGAATATGACTCTGGTCTCAACCTCAAGAAGACATCCTAGTCATCAAACATTATTTCCCTCAACTTCCTACCTACTCACATTCATCTATTTATCTACCTTCATGACTATCCTAACTTCCTTCCCTTATTCCTCAAAGGATGCAGCACTCCTCCCAGAGAAGACTCTACTTGTGCCTTTTTAAAACCACAACCCCTCCTCTCTTGGGGGACTTGATCCAGCCATCCTTTCGCTCCTTTGTATATCTGATCTCTCCCTCTCTCCTCATTCTTTTTTCTCCACCTCTGAAGCCTCTTAAGTTGATCCTAAAAATAATGTCCTTGAACTTCCACCTATTCTCCCTGCTTTCTCTTCCAGACTTCATGAAAGAGTAATCTTTATCACACCCACTCACCAAGATCTTGCTTGCCATGCAAACATTCCACTGAAATTGTTCTGGCAAATGCAATGACCTACACCACTTCCAAATCCAGAATAAATATATTGGTCTTTAACTTGCAAGACATCCTGGCTGCATCTGACCTAACAGTTGTTCTCTGTCTCTTTTCACACTACTTCCTCATTTTCCCTAACACCAAATATGCCATTCTTTTTCTATTTTCCTGCTTTTTCTCAGTCACCATTTTAGGCATCCCTTCTTCCAATTAGCACAGAAATAATGATGTGCCATGGTCTGTCCTCAGTCCTTGTCGTCATCATATCACTATATGATTTCATCCTCTCCCATGGTTTCAACATCCAGTATCTCCAGTAGAAACTTTTCCTCCTGCTTCACACTGGAAGTCAGCTGCCCACCATAGTCCTAGACATCCTACCAGCAAATCAAACTCAGTAGACAAAAACAAAGCCAAAATCCCTACCCTCTGCCCCAACATACAATATGCCCCTATTTGCAACTTGACCCATCCCATCCCTAAATCTACTCCTACTTCTGACTTTATTATCATTTTCAAAATAACTCAAGGTAGAATTCACTCTTGACTTTTTCTTCCTGCACACCTTCCATTTCAATCAATTGCCCTATCATTTTATGCCCTTACCTCCAAACTCTTCTCTCATAATTTACGTTCTCACTGTCTCTTGGTAAGACCTATTGCAATGCCCTCTTAGCTGGCCTGTCTTACTCCAACCTTTTCCATCTCAAACCCACCCTCCACAGAGCCAGTAGATCTGACTAAAATCACACGTGGTCAAATCAAGTCACCCCTTCACTTAAAAAAAAACTTTCAATAATCACAATTCCCCGTAATACAACATCCAAGCTCCCTAACATGGTATACAAGGCATGAATTAATTTGACCCATACTTCCCTCTCCTCCCTCACCACTCCCATCGTGTCACTGTTTCCATCAACACTAAGCAGGTTGCACTTTCTATGCTCATGCTCAACCCTCTGCCTGAGATAATCTTCCTTCTCCACAACTCACCTAACTGCTCTCCTTCCTATAAAGCCTAAAATGCAAGTCAGAAATGATCTAAAGGAAGTTGCCTTCTTTGTTAATACTTTATATCTGGGATTATAGAAAGAGCTTATAGGATGGACTCTCTCAGGAGGTAGTAAGTTCCTTTCAGTGCAGACAAGGAGAAATGGCCCTTGCCAAGCATAGTTTAAAGGGCTGAATCACATGACTTTTAAGATCCAGTCCAATTCCGGGATTTATGATTTGCTTTGTCAGGGAGAGATTAGGTCAAAATCTGCTAATTCAAAAAACCGTTTTATATATATATGTGTGTGTGTGTATATGTGTGTGTGTATATATATGTGCGTGTACATATATGTGTGTGTATATATAATATATACAGTCCTTACCCACTAAAAGTATTCCTCCTTATATTTTATCTCTCATTGTATGCTTCTCTAATATATAAAATGAACCTGAAGTTAACACACTGATAACATTCTTTAAAGGCCAACTTAATATTTAACATTTTAAATATTAGAATACTTGACAATAAATGTAATCCCTATTTCTTATGGCTGGAAGAAGAGAATAAAAGATAAAATGAAATTTAATCACAGCAGTTGAAAACTAATTGAAATTCACTTCCAGTCAGACTAAAATAAGTGTATTAAGACTGCATCACAAACTTGTGTAAATTATATAGTTTATAAAAACATGATATGACTATTTTTGTTTAAATTCACTAACTAAAAACTGGTAACAGAAGCCTGGGCAACATGGCAAAACTCCATCTCTAATACAAAAAATTAACCAGGCATGGTGGAGCACCTGTAGTCCCAGATACTCCAGAGGTTGAGGTGGGAGAATTGACTGAGGCCAATGAGGTCGAGGCTGCAGTGAGCCAAGATCATGCCACTGCTTTCCAGCCTGGGTGACAGAGTGAGACTCTGCCTCAAACAAAAAATAAAATAAAATAAAAATGGTAACAGAATAAAAGTAACTAAAATATGAGAATTATTCCATGAATGGAACATCAACCAAGTTATCTAACAAACTACACACGAGTATCATTATGGCAGTTAGGATGGTCTAGTTAGACAAACATGACTTTATACAATAAATGTAAGATCATAAAACTTTTGTACTCTAAGAGTACCATTACATTAATATTCAGATCAAATCTTATTTCAGGGTACAAAGAGAATTTAAAAACATTGAGCAGATGGTTATCATCCCTTATTAGGAACAGGAACCTACTCAAGAAAAGTCAGCTATTCTCTGAATTTGACAGAATATCAAACACTGAATATTGAGATACAATCTCTCATAATACTAACAAAGATTACAATGTGAAATTCAAAAGAGCTTCTACAAAAAAAAAAAGGAAAATAAAAGCATGGTTAGAAACAGTATGAATGATAGTGTGTTCAGATCTAAAGTTGAATGTCAATTTAACTAAATGTCAATTTCAAAAGTATGTATATTAAAATAAATGTTTAGTAAAATTACTAAACACATGTTGACATAAATTAGTCTCAGTAACACAGTAATAAACCTTCCTTTTGAGAGAGTCTGAATATTGTATTTTACTATTACAATTTGGCTCTTTTCATTAAACCATCCTCAAGTTTAACTCAAATTGCTTATTGCTCAACATGAAAAAACATGACTGCAAGAGGAAATAAAGGTATTCATTTATTAGAATCTATTAGTTTTCCTTTTAAGGAAAAGTTAGCCATCAAATATAAAGAATGCTAAATTAATGCTACATATTACCTTGTAGCCCAAGATAAGATTTATCAGCACACTTAATTTATGCATACAGATATTATGTTCTCTAATTTTGATGGAATCAATTTGGCCTACAATTTATTACTAAGTGAAATTATATCAAATAGCATTTTTAAGGTCAAAACCCATCAAATACCAGCAATTTGATATCGCTTAACCTAATAAGACATAACTAGCTATGGTAGGTTTAAAATAATTATTTTAGAAACATTATTTCAACATTCAATAATCAAAATTATTTTAATCTATTTTTATAAATCAAGTAAAAGTAAACATAATATTTTCTGAACCCTTAGAGACTGTCACTATTGAAATTCTGGGCCGCGAGCAGTGGTTCACGCCTGCAATCCCAGCACTTTGGGAGGCTGAAGCAGGCAGATCGCAAGGTCAAGAGTTTGAGACCATCCTGGCCAACATGGTGAAACCCATCTCTACTAAAAATACAAAAATTAGCTGGGTGTGGTGGCACGCACCTGTAGTCCCAGCTACTCGGGAGGCTGAGGCAGGAGAATCGCTTGAACCCAGGAGGCAGAGTTTGCAGTGAGCCGAGATCACGCCACTGAGCCCTAGCCTGGTGACAGAGTGAGACTCCATCTCAAAAAAAAAAAGAGG